>NW_022104341.1:43794819-43810235 GCF_000313985.2 Echinops telfairi
TACAAATGTGCTTTACACAATTGATGTATGGATTGTGATAAGAGTTGTATGAGCCCCTAATAAAATGATTAAAAATAAATAAAAAATAAACAAAACAAAAAACAACATATATTAATTCTCAATTTTGTTATAATTTCATTTTTGGTATTTAAATGTCAATGACCCTTATAAAGCTACTTAACTTCCATTGCTAAATTTGTTCACATAAAAATTAAGGGATAAATGGTCTCGAAGGTACAATTAATTCCAGATATACTGCTCCTGTGTTCTATTTTTATTAATTTATCATTTAAATAACAACTCAATGAAATAAGTAATGCTCCAAATCAGATCCTAGTGGGGTTCAATGAGTAAGAGGAGGCACTGCAACAAAATAATGTCTTTGTACGCATGTGCCCAGCATCCCGAGATTTCACCCTTTATTAAATACTCTAGGAATGTGAAATGCACATAAATAGCTGATTCTGCTAATGTGGAACAAGGAGATACTAAATTGTTTAAAATTGTAAAAGGTGTGCACCTATGTGGTATTTTTTAACATACTTATGCAATCTGTATGCTGAACGAAAGTCCAGGAAGCTGGACTATATGAAAAAGAACATAGCAACAGGATTGGTAGAAGGCTCATTAAGAACCTGTTACGTAGAGATGTCAAAGAACCCCCGTGGTACATTGGTTTCCTATTGGACTGCAAACAGCAAGGTCAAAAGTTTTAAACCACCAGCTCCTCTGTAAGACAAAGAAAGACCAGGCTTTCTCCTCCCAGGCTGAGACACTCACAAGGACTGCTCTCCCCTGTCCTCTAAGGCCTTCCACTATGAGCTGGCCTCCACTCGATGGCGCTGAGTTCGTTAGTTACGGACAGGTAACAAGCTTTGCTTTCTGAAACCAAAGAGAACTGGAAGCACTTACTGAAGAAGACCGAAGGTTCTGTATGAATTGTACATAAAGAAGGCAAAAGTCCTCACATCTAAACCAAGAAGCCGAATCATAGTAAACTGAGAGAGTAATGAAGTTGGTGAGGATTTATTTTATTTAGATCCACAAGCAATGCCTATAAAAGCATCAATCAAGAAATCAAATGATGAATAAAGTTGGACAAATCTGTTTCAAAAGACCTTTTGGAAGATACCACTTTGAGGACTTAGGTGCATCTGATCCAAGACATGATATTTTCTTTTTTTTTATCATTTTATTGGGGGCTGTACAACTCTTATCACAATCCATACATACATCCATTGTCACAAGTATATCTGTACATATGTTGCCATCATCATTTTTAAAGCATTTTCTTTTTTTTTAAATCATTTTATTGGGGGCTTGTACAACTCTTATCACAATCCATGCAGCCATCCATTGTGTCAAGCACTTTTGTACATTTTTTTCCCTCATCATTCTCAAAACATTTGCTTTCTACTTGAGCCCTTGGTATCAACTCCTCATTTTTCCCCTCCCTGCCCCCTCCCCACTCCCCAATGTAACCTCCTCCCTGGGGGATGTACAGCAGAGAAGTGGGGGAAGGGACACGTCGGATGGTGTAAGACATGATATTTTCAGTCTCATCCTATGTATGAGTACATTGGACAATGGACTAGGAAGATAGGGTAATGGTTGATGCACTTGAATTATGGTGCTAGTGAAGACTATTTAATATACCGTGAACTACCGGAATAAAAAACAAATTGGTTTTGGAGAAATCCAACCAGAATGCTTCTTAGAAGCAAGCACACAGTGACTGGAGCTCCGGAACTCTGGCCATATGAGGACGGACCAATATGTGGAGGCAGCCATGTCACATGGTGAAGTCGAGGCTCGGCGTAGACGATGAAGAATCTCAAGGAGATGGACCGACATGGTGGTTTCAACAAAGGGCTCAAACACAATAACAATTGTGAGGATCACATCGGATTGGGTGGTTTTTATGTTGTACATAGCGTCATAATAATTCAGGGCCTGTTTGATGGCACCTAACAATAAAAATGACATGTAAATCTAGAAATGTAGAGGCACATTCACTTTTTGAACATTTGATGGCAAGCCTAGATACTTACTCTATAGCAGAAATTGTGTTTCATTAGCCTCAAGATCAGAATGAATATAATTCTTTATGGTTAAGCCTAAAAATATTTTAAACCACTTCCTCTGTTTTACATATATATGAACAAACTTGTTAAAATTGCTGCACTTTAAAACTATTTTTATTAGTGTACCTGTACATATCTCTACACACACCCCAAATATATGTGCTTGTTAGGTGCCTCCCAGTTAGTTCTGACTCACAGCAGCCCTGTGTACAGCGGAGCCAAACTCTGCCCGGCCCTGTGTCCTCCTCACAATTGCTCTTGTGTTTTAGACCATTGACACAGCCATGCCCCACTACTTTACCAAGCCACTGATCTCTCCCGACATGTCCAAAGTATGTGAGGAAAAGTCTTGCTATCCTTGCCTCTAAGTGATAGGCAGTATGGGTGTACTTTTTTTCAAAATGGGTGTTTGTCCTTTTGGCAGTCCACACAAAGCACTTTCTGTATTCCTAACCAGCACACCAATTCAAACTCATCGATTCTTCTTCAGTCTTCCTCATTCAATGTCCAACTTTCACATGCAGAGGAGGTGATTGAAAATACAATGGCTTGGGTCAAGCACAACTTTTGCCTCAACACAACACCCTTGCTTTTCAATACGTTAAGGAGGTCTTGCATAGCATGTTTACCCAATGCAATGTGTCTTTTGATTTCTTGACTGCTGCTACCAGGCGCATTGCTTGTGGTTCCAAGAAAGACAAAATCCTTGACAACTGCAACCTTTTCTCTGTTTATTGTGATGTTACTTTTGGTCCATATTTGGGGATTTTTATCTTCTTTACATTGAGTTGTGTTCCATAGATTCTGCAGTCCTTGATCTTCATCCGAAAGTGCTTCCAGTTCTCTGCAATTGCAGCCAGCAACGTTGTGTCATCTGCATGTTGCAAGTTGTTCATAAGCCTTTTCCAATCCTGATGCCTCCTTTTTCTTCGTATAATGCAGCTTTGCTGATGACTTGCTCACATACAGCTAGGATAAATATGGTGAGAAGATACAACCTTGGCGCCTACCTCTGCTGATTTTAAGGCATGCAGTTTGCTCTTGGTATGTTTGTTCTACTTCCTCTTGATCCCTGTACAGCTTCCACAGGAGCACAACGTAGTGTTCTGGGATTCTCATCTTCTCATGAATATTCATAGTTCTCTATGGTTCACACAGTCAAATGCATTTGCACAGCCAGCAAAACACAAGTAAGTATCTTTCTGGTATTCTCTGCTTTCAGCCAAGATCCATCTGACACCAGCAATGATCATCTTTATTCAACATCCTCTTCTAGATCTGGCCTGAACCTCTGTCAATGTGCTGCAGCAACTATTATGAGATGATCTTCAGTAAAAATATATTTGCATATGCTACTAATGAGATTGTTCTATAATTTGAGCATTCTGTTGGGTTGACTTTCATTGAAATTGGTACAAATATTGATCTCTTTCAGTTGATTGGCTAAGTAGTTTTCTTCCAAATTCCCGGCATAGCTTAGTGATTGCTTCCCGAGCTTCAGCAGCTTGTTGAAGCATTTCTACTGGTAGTCCATGAATGCCTTGAGCCTTATTTTTGACTGATGCGTTCAGTGCCACTTGAACTTCTTTCTTCAGGGCCATGGGTTCTTGCTCACATGCTACTTCTTGAAGTAGTTGAAAGCGGATTAGTTCTTTTTGGTACAGTGACTCTATGTATATTTTGCACCCGCTTTTGATGCTTCCTGCTTTGGTCTATGTTTTGCCTACAGAATCTTTCAATATTTAGAAGTTAGTCCTTGACATTTTTCTTAGTTCTTTCAGCTTAAGGTATGCTAAGCATGTTCTTCCTTTTGGTTTTCTTACTCTTATGTTTTGCTCATTTATCTATAATATTCTATTTTATCTTTTCTAGCTGTGCTTTGAAAATTTCTGTGCAGCTCTTTGACTTCATCCATTCTTCCATTTGTCTTGGCTACAATGAAGAGCATATTTCAGAGTCTCTTCTGATATCTGCATGGATCTTTTCTTTCTTTTGTGTCTGCTTTATGACATTTCACGTTCTTCATGGAGGACGTTCTTGATATCCTCCTGTAGCTCATCAGATCTTCTGTCATTAGGGTTCAATGCTTCAAACTTGTTCTTTGTATGTCTTCTAGATTCGGATGGGATGCACTCAAAGTAATATTTTGACTCTTGTGTATTTATAGTCTTTTCATTCAGCTTCAACCCAAACTTATTTCTGAGCAATTGATGGTCTCTTCCACAGTCAGCCCTGGCCTGGTTCTAGCTCCTAGATTGAGCTTCTCCATAGTCTCCTTTATCAGAAGTTGTTAATTTTATTTCTGTGTGTTCCATCTGGAGGAGTCCACATGCATAGTCACAGTTTGTGTTGTTGAAAAAAAGATATCTGTGATTAAGAAGTCATTGGTCCTGCAAAAGTCTATCATGCAATTTTTAGCTCCGTTTCTAATCCCAAGGCCCTTTTTTCCAACTACTTTTCCTGTCTCTTTGTTCCAACTTTTGCATTCCAAATACCCATAACGATCAATGCATTTTGATGGCATGTTTGATCAATTTCAGACTGAAGCTGTGGGCAGAATTCATCAACTTCTTCCTCACTCACTTTGGTGCATGCATTTGAATAATAGTTGTATTGACTGGATTTCCATGAATGAGGATAGCTATAGTCTTATCATAGACAGTATTTTACTTCAAGTCAGATTTGAAATGTCTTTGTGATGGTGGCTGCATGCCATCCCTGCGGATTGTGCCCTTCCCGGCAGAGTCCATCATGACGTTCTGGTGTACAGTGACCAGGGCCAGGCCATTCCAGCTCATTAGTGTCTAGAATGTTGAGTTTTGTTAGCTCCAGTTCATTTTTTAGAACTTAACATTTTCCTAGATTTCTTCTTCTTCTATTCCACGACCTGATCAATTGATTGTTGCAGCTGTTCATTCTCATTTTGAATACTGCCCCACCAGCAAACCAAGGTCCTGAAGGCTTTATTCCCTCAGGGTTGACTCCATCCAACTCACGATAGTAGACTCTACTTTGAGAAGGAAGCTCTTCCAATCGTATTTTGAGTGCTTTCTGACCTGAGAGGCTCATCTTCTGGCACCATCTCCAGCAGTGTTCCACTTGTTTCTAACAATGTCTTGATTCTGTCCACAAGCTTTTCCCTGGCTAATTCCTCAGAAGCGGACAGCCTGTTCCTTCTTGGTAGTCTCTTTTTAGTCTGTGCGACCCTGCTGGCAATTGAAACACCAATCCTGCCCAGATCCATATCTTCCATCATCACAGCAACACGCAATGCACTAAAGTCCCACAAACTGACAGAAAAGCGGTTGCCCAAAGGTGTGTGTGTGTGTGTGTGTACTCAAAATATATAGAACAAAACACTCCCTATCTTGCATCGTCCTCACAATGGTTGCTGTGTTCGAATCCATCATTGCAGCCATGGGGTCAATCTCTCTTGTTGAGGCCTTCATCTTTTTCTACCCATCCCTTTACTCTACCAACCATGAGGTCCTCTTCCAGCCACCGCTCTCTCTTGATGATGTGTCTGAAGGCTGGGAGATAATGTCTTGGCATCCTTACTTAGAAGGAACATTCTGCCTGAACTTCTAAGAAAAATTTAATTGATATTGTGGCAGTTTGTAGTAATTTACATGTTCTTCATCAGCACTATAACTCAAGTACGTATATATATGCACAAATATACATTATTAATAGAAATATAGATATATACAGATATAAGTATATACAAATATGCATTATTTGAAATCACTGAATTTACCTTTGAATTATAACAGACCAAAAGCCAACTTTGACATTCAAAAATATGACTGGAGATAGAAATTAAGATTAACTATAGGAAAATAAAGCTATATTTTTGTGCCCTTTGAAAATTAATCTGTCCTACATGTTTTCCAAATAAGACTATCTTACATAGACATTACAGAGGTCCTATACCATATATCTTGCATGCAGTCATTTTCTCTGGACACTATCTTTACTACTTTTAAAGCTTTACCTAGACCATAAATACCATAAAGCCAACTGGTGAAATTGAAGAAAAAAAAATCAGTCAAGGAAATCATCCATGTATATTGCATATTTACTCGATTATAACTTTAAAAGTATTTTTTACATGTAAGCATACCTCCACCAATCCATTTCCACCATAAAAAATAAACTACCTCAAAGATGTATGCCTCTTTCTGGAAAAGACAATGTGAAAATAAATGTCTACCAAAAAAGTAGACTCTGCTTTCATTGTCATTTTTTTCTCCGTTCTCCTACTTCCATCAGACGAACACACGTCCCCACTAAATGTATGACTTCAGGGTAAGCCATAGAACCAAAAGAATGAGAATGGGCACGGGATAGAGAAGCTTGACATGTGCAAGCTTGGGAAATTGTCCTTGTTATCCTTGGGCCTCTGATATCACCATTAAAAAGCGTGTCCCCTTAGTAGCTGCCACCTCTTCAGCCTGGGTCCATGAATAAACTCATATGGAATATCTCTGAGCCCAATCATTATAGAAGAGCTATCTGTAGTTTGAAAAATAACAGTCCAGATGCACTCCAACTTTATCTATCAGGTACATTAAAAGGAATAAATAATCATTCTGCACTGGAATATTGGTTTCCAGCAATGACTCATAATATAGGACTTTATCCTCATTTGAATCTCAATCCAGAACTTGCAGATGGGCAGTAACTTTTCCTAGCATGAAGGGGTAACTTGGGCACATTTACCTTGTGAAACAGTCGCACAATATGAATTTCTGATTCACACTCAGACCAATGTATGTTCATGAAAGGACTTGCAGCTAAGTATTTGATCATGCTTTGAATTAGAAGATCAAACCATTTTACAAATCACACCAACATTGTACCTGGGCCTCAAGCCAGCTCCGCTCTTAAAAGTGGAATCCACAGCCAACCATAAGCCTCAGAACCTTCTAAGTCTACGCTCAGTAAGCCTTTGCGATAGAGACTTCTGTGCTGCAGTTGAGATGCATGAGGTTTTTTGGTTGCTACGTAGTAAGATGGGTTTCAAAACTCCTCAACAGGGAGCATCAAGTTCTTATTAGCATAAGAAAAGAAAGAAGAAAAGCATTAGAGATATTGAAACGACATCTAATAATTTACTATTCTCTAACACTACTATTTTTATGGAAACTAGATTGAAATCATGACTGTCCTTATGAGATTTTTGGCACTATCTTTACCTACCACAAGCTTGTTTCCATGTAACAGAGGATCTAGGTGTGACTGACTTTTTCTAGCATGACTCAGCAAATCCCAAATTAAATATTTCTTCTTCAAATTATGTCTTGACACAGTTTTCAGGCCCTCTCTAGAAGTCAGTCTACCCCCAATCCTGAACTGCTGTTGAAATCTATTTCCAGTCACTTCCTTTATCTTGTTCCAACCCTGGCCACTATGCCCAACTTAATCACTCTGAGTTTCTATCCTCTGAGCCTGCAGTCATATTCAAACTGCCAATTCCAATAAAACCACACAACTAAACTAATCCCCTTCTGCCTGCCATACACCAACTCTCTCCCAGAATTCCAGCTTATTGTTACCTCGTTCCCAGGTGTCCCTGGGTGACCCTATTTCATGGCCTGCTGTGACTTCTCTCCCAGGGACCTGTCAGTTCTTGTCATAGCCTCCCTGAGTACGCGTTCCTGCATTTACCTGACTTACCATCCCATGAATTGTTTAGAGCACCAGAAAGCTCACCGACTTCAGTTGTTATCAACACAAACACACAAATAATAATAAAACAACAAACAGAGCAAACGTTTACCTGAAATGTGGGAAAAAGCATTTTGTGGATTCCATGGGGATTGTTCTTTTGGACTCCAATTTATCTTCAAATAGACAAGACATGTGTTATGATTTTCTGGGAATGATTCTGTACCAACTTCCCCCACAAATAATACACATTCTAAATAGAATGTAGTGATGTTATATATAGGTCTACATTTTTTCTAACATAGAATAAATATGAAGAGCCCAATGAAAATATGTGTGATGTGGTACCTAATCATACTTTGTGTGGTGGTAAGGAATAAAAGGTGAATGTTTTAGAAACATTTTAGTAACAGTGGCCATATTTTCCCTTTGCGGTACACCTAGACTAAAGTCACTCTGTTTATGTAATGGGTTTGCATTGGACTGCTAACTGCAAGTTCACCAGTTGGAAACCACCAGCCGTTCCTCTGGGCAAAGACAGGGCATTCTACTCCTGCAAAGTTACAGTCCCCGAAATCCACATGGATGGTTCTATTCTGTCCTATAGGGCTGTTGTCAGATGACAGTGAAAGGGCAGCAAGCAAGCAAGAAAGGCCTCAATGAGTGGATTGACACAGTGGCTGCAATAATGGGCTGAAATCAAACGATGGGCAGGATGGTGCAGGGCTGGCAATGTTTTGTTCTGTTGTTCGTAGGGTCACTGTGAGTCAGAACCATCTTAACGATACCTAATAACAACAACATAAATAAGGAATTCCTATTGAGGTCGGTGAGGTTTTTACATAAAAATCAATGGCAAATTATGGTCCTCAGTAAAAGAAGAAACTAATTATAGCACTTCTAGTAGCATCACTATACTTAAGGCTGAGCAATCTTTTCCATGATCACTTATCGGGATTTACTAGCTCAGCTGATTTTAGTCCTTATTGGCTGAAACATAATATAAAACTCATCAGGCTGGATGTAATTAGTTATTATTATTTTATTACATACACAAATATTTTAATCAGTAAAGCATTTTTTAATTATGAAGCTTAAAGAGAATATTATTTTCCTCGTGACAGGTGCAGGAGTGGGGAGGGCGAAAAACTATGGAGACAGGCTAAAAAGATGGTAAATTGATGTGACGGGTCTCTCAATTGGAATAACTAATTTTCATTTGATTGTGGGCACCAGGGTGGCTTGCTATGAAACAGAATTTCCTGGGGAAGTAAAAATGTAGAAAACACAGGGATGATTATGCGCATTTCCTTTGCTCAATCCACTGTTCCATTACAGAAATAAGTGCATGTGCAATGTGATTAAATGACAGCATACCAAAGAATTCCAAGAACTTTTTAGCACCCACTTGACAACATCAGTTTTGATTTTGTGGAAGAAAGTGAATTGGCTTATACATGTTCTACTGTCAGAATATACAATCTGCACATATTGAATCTGAGATCAGAAACTTTTGATAGGGCAATGGGAATGTATTCTGCACTATTGTAAGGTAAAACTTAAATTGGTGCATACTTCCCTGTTCCACACTGCTTCCTTGGGGAAGAACTCTTACTCAGATAACACTGTGTCAAAGGACTGAGCATAGATTCTGTTCATCTTTCAATAATGGGTTTCAGTTCCCTGCCAGGTCACCAAATTATTCAGTTACATCTGACAGTGGAAAACCGGGGGCAGTCCACCTACTGGATAAGACAAAACCTGCCTTAGATGCTTACTCTGCTCCCAATGCAATCTCTGTGTGAATCTGAGTGGCATGTGTGTCCTTCGCAGATACAGCTCATATGTGTGACTCATAAATTTCTGTTGAGCCCAAGTGCCCATTGTCAGGTGTTGTATGTTCAGCCATTCCAATAATCTTATGATGGGAATACGTTCCTCACCATGGTGAAGAGAAAGCAAATAGATAAGGATGCTGCAGCTTTTCCACTGAGACCGAAGTGAAGTTCTTTAAGCTTATTGTACTTGAACAGAGGCGAGGAGCCGAGTCTTTCTTTTCTCCCCACAGCAGTTTCTGTGCAGACTTGTAAAAGTCACCTGTGGTCTTCATGGGAGGGAAATCCATTCCTTTGACTGAGGCAGGAGGCTGGATTGAATAAGTGGAATGGAAGAGGAAAGAAATGGCATTTGCAGAGTGCCTGATGTATGGAGTTATACATTTCACCTCTACTATCCAGTTTAATCCTCATGACAAGTCTTGTGCTTGGTATTTTTATCCTCAATTTACAGAGCGGTCAAATGAGATTCAACAAAATTAAATACTTTTTCCACAGAAGTTTCAATTAGTAAGTGCAGAGATGAAATTTAATCCCAGGTTTTGTGATCCAAGTTGAGGGTTCACCTATTACCTTTCTTTACCTCCAAATCTTTCAGACCCACATTATCCTCCAACAGGTTTTATATCAACTCTTTTTAGAGTAACTGAAATAGTCAGGTTCACCATCAACCTCCTTAGTTGAATCCAGTAGCCACTGCCCTTTCTTAATTTTTAAAAATCTTTTCTCAGCATCTAAATATAACTGGACTTTCTCCTTGAAAAATTCACTGTTCTTTATTTTCATAGTCTTTCTCACTGGAGTTAAGTATTCTTACCTCTCTTAAACACCTTCTTGGTGTCCTTTGATCACTCCTTTCATATTGCAAGACTTAAGGATCAACATGCAAGGAAATGATAAGATAGAAGAGATTAGTCTTATCTTTATTTTCTTACTTCCATCCTCATGCCAGTTTTCCTTTTATACTTCCCCTTTTCCTACTTTGCTCCTTTCTTACCTCCTTATCTTCCTTCCTGTTTTGGCTATTTCATCTTCTTTCTTTACTCCTTACCTTCTTCCTTCCCTTCATCCCTTCTTCTCCTACCTTTCTTTGAACCTCGGGTACAATATCCCAGCCATTTATACTCCAGGGTCACTATTATTATTGATGTTTGGTAGTTACATAATCCGGTGTCAACTTGAGACTATTAAGAGTAAAAGAGTGGAATTTAGCCTGTCAATCAGGCCGCAACTTGATGACCTCATTTAGAGACCCTATGGAGATAAATAGCTCACTGGAGACCAGATACACTCACCATATGAGACATTCCTGTTGACAAGTGACATGGAGTGAGGCTGATGACAGCCAAAGCCCTAGAGTTAGAGAAGCCACCTCGAGACCCCTGAAAGCACTGAGGTGCTTCCAACACCAGTGGATCCACAAGACTTGCCATCCACAGCCTGTGGTCTTCCCGCATTTGGCGTCATTGCATGTGTTGCATGAGTCTGAAAGGAATTTATAGATTGGTATCATATATATGGGCTAATATTGGACTTATGGACTTGATCTGGACTGGGCAGGGATGTTTTCTTAGTATTCAATCGCTCTTGTATATTAAGCTCTTTCTTATACACATATGAGTGTCTATGAATTTGTTTCTCTAGTCAACCCAAACAAACATATTAAAACCCTTTAAAACTAGCACACTTTTAAAACTGATCCCATACTTTAAATTTATTTTTCCCTTTTTCTGGACCTCCCAATCAATCTTCCCTATCTACATCTATGCTTGTGTATTCTCTAGCTACCTTTCACAGTAATTACCCTTTCAAAATACAAGAGGGAAGAAATTTTTTGAAAATGTTTGTGGTAGTGCTTGTACACTACTTGATAGGACTGAACTATTGAATGATATGATGTCTGGCTTATGTCTTAATATTATGGTTTGGGGAGGGGGAATCATATCCTCGTCAATGAGGGTGGCGCGTGATGGAGACCCAATGCCCATCTCTAGACAACTGGACATACCTTGCAGAGGGGTAGTGGGGAGATGAGTCACTTAGGGTTCAGTATAGCAATAATGAAGCCCACAACATTCCTCTGGTTCTTGAACACTTCCTCCCCCCAACTACCAGGACCCCAGTTTCGCCTTGCAGACCTGGTTAGACCAGATGATGCACAGCGGTACAGATGGGAATTGGAAACGCAGGGAATCTAGGACAGAGGAACCTCTCAGGACCAGGGGTGACAGTGGCGATACCAGGAGGGAAAGGGGATGTAGTAGGGGGGAATGGATCACAGGGAGCTACGTGTGGCCTCGTCTCTGGGGGACGGGCAGCGGAGGGGTGGGTGAAGGGAGACGCCGGACAGTGTAATATAAGATACAATGATAATTTATAAATTATTAAGGGTGCATGGGGGAGAGGGGAGGAGGAAGGGAAGGGGAGGGGGAAAAAAAGAAAAATTAGCGGGTTCCAGGAACCCAAGAGGCAAGCGAATTTTGGGAATGATGAGGGCAACACATGTATAGATGTGCTTTACACAATTGATCTATGTATTGTGATGAATTGTATGAGCCCCAATAAATTGATTTAAAATATATATAGAGAGAGAGGTTAAGATTTTTAACATGTCTCCAGGGTGGATGAGCCCTACAGGACCAGTGGAGTGAGTGGCGAAACAGGGAGGGTAAAGGGAGAATGGGTAGGAAAGAGGGAACCGATTACAAGGAGCCATATGTGACCTCCGCCCTGGGGGACAGACAACCGAAAGATGGGTGAAGGGAGATGTCGGACAGGGCAAGATATGACAAAATACCAATTTATAAACTATCAGGGGCTCATGAGGAAGGGGGGAGCGGGGAGGGAGGGGAAAAATGAGGACCTAATGTCAGGGGTTTAGGTGGAGAGAAAATGTTTTGAGACTGATGTACAAATGCACTTTACACAATTGATGTGTGTATGGATTGCAATAACAGTTGTATGAGCCCCTAATAAAATGTTTTAAAAAAAATTATGGTTTGGAGAAACCACATGATGTTTTAAGCACATATATTTTATTTTTTTTTAAGCTTGTAGTTTTTCCTATTCCTCTGTTGATCTTTCTTTTTAATTTTCATTCAACAATAGATTTTCAAAAAATGCACTCTAATGACATAATAATATTACTAATATCAATTCACTGCATTTTTTGGCTTTTCCTTTAGTGATAAGCCAGACTTTGCCTTGGTTTAATTTAGGGGTAATCTTTTATTTGTATTTTTTTCTTTATTAAATCATAGGCATTGTTCAAGGGGAAACAGCAAATGGACTTGTAAAAGTCTGATAAGCAGTGAAAAAGACTGAGAAAACATGTTGCAAATATTTTGAAAAGGAGTTTCAGTTCTCCACCACAGATCCACCTCGGGTGATGTTTTTCCTTTAAGGTTTTTATAAAGGCCTTATTCACTTCTACTAACTATTTATTTTTTAACAGCATACATATGAAAACAAAGGAAATATTTATTTTCTCAGATTTATTTTCTCTTATGTTAAAAAATTAATTTGAAAATAGAGCAAAAGTGAGAAATCCATAAAATGCAAATAACTACTTAGTGTTTTATCACCAGTATAATTATTATTCTTTATCAAACTCATCTTGACCTGTATAATTTTGATGTAATATGAATATGTGCTCTGCATCATTGGACACAGATTCAATAGCTAGGTCAGGTAGATAGACAAGATGGTGGGATTAAAAATCTGTACATTTTTTCATTTAGACAAAGAGTGGCAAACATTTTCCAACAAGGGCCAGAGAGTAAATATTTTAGTTTTGCATGCCAGGTGCAGCAATGTGAAGGCTGACTCTGGAAAGCCTTCCGAAGGTGACATTTGGCTGAGAATAAATTATGAGCAAGAACCAATAATACAAAACTCGAGGTGCTCTGGGCAAAGTAAACAGCCAGTTGAGAGACCTCCAAGTGGAGGTGACATTGAGCTGGAATGTGGAGCACTCAGTACCACAGCAAAACCAAATTGTCTCTACAGACCGTGAGAGTCAAACAACATGTGGGAGGGGATGAAGAGAATGAGGTTCTAGTGAGAATGGAGTTATGAGTTTGGATTTTATTCTAAGTATTTTGAGAAGAGTTTGGAATGTTCTTTTTTTTTTTTTTTGCTTCAAGGTTTTATTTAGGTGAGGCATTCTAACGTATATAGGATATTTGATCTGATTTAATTTTTTTTAAATGCTTTGCTCACTAACTGGAATAGAAACCAGGAACACAGTTAAGAGGCTATTACAGTTCTGTTGCACTGATATGAGAAAGAGTGGATAGGTTTTAGTTATCACTTAAATGTAGGGTCACAAAATTTGCTCATAGATTGTCAGTGGAAGACAATGAAGAAACAGGAAAAATACATTTTGGTTTATTTATTTCAGCAACTATAAGAAGAGCAGTACAATTTATTAAGGTTGAAGAAATAGGATTTTTTTAAAGAGAGAAAGTTAAAGGCATATATTGTATGCAAAGAATAAAGTACTTATTAGGAATCTACGTTGTTATTGACCTGACAATTATGTAGATTGCGGTATAGATATACGTAATGTTTTTAAAAGAAGTTAGGAAATATAAGATAATTTTACATTCAAAAGGTTAACATATATAAGAGATGCAAGCATTTTTGAATACTAGGTACTATAATCCAACACAAGAATATCTTGATGTTCTGAAGCCATAAGTTGAAATCAATTGTTGAAATCAATTGTTCCTCATATTTTCTTTCCATGATTTTAATATTTACTTACGTGACTGGGTACTATGGCTCCTAACTTTTCATGAACACTGTGACTGGGGGGAGAAGGTTAACTTTTGCTATGAAAATTTTATGATATGGTTTGTATGATCACTTGCAAAATGTTCGATATAATCAATGAAAACCAGCAGGGCTGTAGCCCTTCCCCCTCAAGTCAAAACAATATTTGTTATAGTCATAAGAATCAGGCCCCATCACAAATGGCTTTTGGTGAAAAGATAATTGCAACTTAATCCTGCAGTGAAATAGCCTTTAGCCTAGCTCTAAATTTACAGCTAAAGTGTTCTTTAAAATGTTGAAAAGAAATGATGTCACTTTGAGTCAGACATCCTGTGTTCAATCACCTCATGTGCATGTGAAAGTTGGACACTGAATAAGGAAGACCGAAACAGAATCGATGCATTTGAATTATGATGCAGCTGAAGAATATTGAAAATATTATGGACAATCAGAAAAGCTGATTATCTTGGAGGATGCCCACCCAGAAGGCTGTTTGGAAATGAAGATGATGAGATTTCACCTCAAGAACTGTGGTTAATGGTATCAAGAGAGGCTCAAGAAAAAAAATGAACTCACCGCCATGCAGTTGATTCCAAGGCAGGCTAGACGTGCCCCTGTGGGTTTCCCAGACAGTAACTTCGAACAGGAGTAAAAAGCCTTCTCTTTCTCCAGCTGAGTGGCTGGTGGTTTCAAACTGCTGACCTTGAGGTTAGCAGCCCAATGCATGATGACTGCCCCACCAGGGCTCCTAGTAAAGTAGAAGGGCAGCAAAAAAGAGGAAGATTTTGAGAAACTTGATTGACAAGGTGGCCTATGTGCTGACAATGGGCTCAAATAGAGAAATGTGTGTGAGGAGGGTGTAAAACCTTACACATGGAGTCATTATAAGGCAGAACCCACCTAATAGTCACCTAACAATAAGAAGTTGCTGTCTAAGCAAGAAATCAGGATTGGATTTCAGCAGCAGTCATCAGCATAGATATACATAGGAAAGAAAAACTGCGAGATCAAATGCGAACCCAAGAGAAGAAATGCTCAGGAAAGCAGCAGT
>NW_022104341.1:43810474-43838687 GCF_000313985.2 Echinops telfairi
GGACAAACAAATCTGTCTTGGAAGAAGTACAGTCCGAGTGCTCCTTTAGATGCTAAGACTTTCTCTGACATATTTTGGACATACTCTCAGGTGTGACCAGCCTCTGGAGAAAGGCATAAATGTTGGTAAAATGGAGGGGCAGTGAAAAGTAGGAAGGCCTCATGGGGTGGACTGCCTCAATGACTGCAACCCTGCCCCTGACACAGACAGGAAACATTGTGAGGAAGGCACAGGAGCAGTGAGTTGGAACGGACTCCTTAATGGCATGGGACAACCGTAACAGCAGGAGAAGAACTGAGCAAGAGGTCAAGTGTTTGGAGATGAGGAAATGAGTGTGCAGTCAAGGCACAGAAGTAAGCCACTGTACTAGGGTCAGGGAAACAAAATAGTCCGAGATTCCATAGAATTGAACCTAAATAGTCAGGAGCTGCCAAACTGTCCTTATTTTAAAAATTCATTGAAATCCAGGATGGGTGGATGTATAGAGACAGTAACTGGATCGATGGTTCCTTGCTGGCACGGCAGAGGAAGTTGGGGAGAAGTGGAGAGCTGATAAGAAGGAGTACAGGAAAAAAGAAAATATTCTAAATTGATTGTGGTAGTGAGTGTACAATACTTCATGGTACGAATGAACTATTGAAATGTCTGATATTTAGATTATGTCCCAATAAAACTGTTAATATAAAATGGAAAATGAAATGAAAAAGAATTCATTGAGACTCACAGTCTTTCCTGACTTATTTCTGCCCTCTACTGGTCTTTTCAATTACTTATCTTTCTAAACACTGGATGTTTTCACTTGGGTGATTTAACATTATTTGGGATCCAACACTGAGAAAATGTCCAACTGCTTGTTACAGACATCTCTGAAGCAACCTCTTATCCTCATATAGGTACATTCCCACTTAAAGCATTCGGGGTTTTATTTTTCTAGCAAATTTTACAGAAGCAATCACTGTTAGAAGCAATCTTTCAGGGGACAAAAAGAGGATACAGTTTCTGATAGAAGCAAGGAAATGATTTTCTAAATTTGCTGTAACAATCAGCTCTAATTTTCCGTGTAAAGCTAGAAACTTGCGTTGGAATGGAGTATCCCCCTAAAAAAAGCAATGTAACATTTTCCCACTTGATTGAAAATGATTTGCATAGATTGCTTGTAATTTTAAGAATAGATTGCTAGGTTGGTTTTTTTTTTACTTTAAAGTAAATTACTGGATTATAGCAATCATACTCTCTCATTTAGATGTGTATCATCGTGTATTCTTATGATCTTACTGCCATTTCTCCTTTCCTTTAACATTTAACTTCCTCATTTATAGGAATGCACACTGGCTGGACTCATCCAGAGACAATAAACGTCAGAGGATTGGTGACGCTGTTAAATCTAGATGGCCATTCACTGACTCTATTACTGGTGATCCTCCAGAGGATGGGGCAGGAATCTATTCAAGTTTCATGTTTGTTCATAAATAGAAATCATTCATTGACAAACGTGAAATAAAAAAATGAAGTCCTCTCTCACTCTACACTCCCTTCCTAACATATCGGTGAGTCATAGTGAATCATTTTTCATTCATGTTTAGTGTCTGCTGCATTGAAAAGAGAAAAATCAAGCAAGTTATTCCGGAAGCAAACACAAAATGCCATAGCATCTTTTCTTCCTTGGTGGTGTGGCTATTAAGCAGCTGCAACTGATTTCAGACACAAACTTTCTTTAGAATACTTCCCCCAAACTCCCATAAGACCATGTTTTGTTTCTGGGAGATTCTACTAAATCTACTAAGGATCTTGAATATGTGGAAGGTCTTTAAGTCTAAGGCAGATGTCATAAAATGTTTCATGCTTTTGGACAACCTATTAGCTAAAGATGGTTTTTACATTCTGAAATATTTTTAATATAACAGGAATGTTAGTTTATGACATATGAAAATTATACTAATCCATTTTCAGTGTCCATAAATAAGGTTTATTTGAAGCCTCTTGGTCCATGGACAGATTCCACATGAGCATAATGCAGCATTCTAGAATTGCCTTTCTTCTCAATGTTATCCATAAATTGATATTATCCACACAGTTCGATGCCTTTGCATAGTCAATAACACAAAAGTAAGCATCCTTCTGGGATTCTCTCCTTTCAGACAAGGTACACCTAACCTCAGCAATGATATCACTCATGCCATATTTTCTCCTGAATCTGACTTGAATTTCTGGCAACTCCCTATAGATGCACTTCTGCAACCATTGTTAGATGATCTTCAGTGAAACTTTACTTGCCTGTGCCATTAATGATATTGCTCTACAATTCCACATTTTGTTGGACTTCCTTTATTTGGAATGGGTACAAACATGGAATTCTTCCAGTCAGTTAACCAGGTAGCCCTCTTGCGGATTTCTTGCTATAGATCACTGAATACTTCCGGTGCTTCCTCATACCAAATATGTCATTTGATATTCTATCTATTCCTGTTTTGTTTTGTTTGTTTCCACACATGCCTTCAGTATAGCGTGGGCTTCTTCCTTCGATACCATTGATTCTATATCATACACCACATCTTGTGATGGCTGAATGTTGACCACTTCTTTTTGGTATAGTGATTCTGTGCGTTTTTTCCATCTTTTATTTTTAAAATATTTTTGTTGTTGTAAATTAGGTAAAGGTTTACATTTCAGATAGTCAATTTGCATTTAACAGTTTAAGATACTTATTAAGCATCCCAATAGCTTGTCCTACCCACCACCCAACTTTGATTTCTCTTCTGTCTGTTGTCAATTTCTCTCTTCCCCTTCACCCAAACAAACACATACCAACCCTCTAATCCAGGGTTTCTCTGTGTGGCCTGCTGGAATGATTCAGGGTGGTTTCAGAAGCAGATACCTACACTTATCCTGGATTATTGGCTATATTATAAAAGTAGTCAACTGACAGCAGGAGTTGAGCACTATTTTTCTCTGAAAGGGGGATGGGATGTCTTATTTAAGTTGGGAAACTATGCTTGAGTCTGTTGCTTTACTTTCCTTCCTTTGCCTTCCCCTGGTCGCCTTCAAAGTCTGTTTTCTTCATATAAGAGTTTTTGTCTTGTTCTTCTCTTCTTTTACTTTATAACAAATATAATATCTGTCCTTTTGTGATGGCTTACTTTCTCTCAGTCTAATGTTCTGCAGGTCAGTCTCCACCATGAAGTTCTCCACAGTTTCATCATTGTTCTTGTAGGGATGCATAGTATTTCGTTGTGGAGCCCTGTTGTTATAGTCTTGAATCAGAGTTGAGATTCACATGATCAGAAGTTCAAATCAACCAGCAGCTCCACGGGAGAAAGACTGGACTTTTTACGTCATTAAAGAGTAACAATCTCAGAAACCCACTGGGGGTTGCTATCAGTCAGCATTGACTCAATGGCAATGAGTTATTTCATTGTGTGTATACTCATCTGCAGAAATTTCTCTATCAATATTTCTGCTGATGGGCATTTAGGTTGCTTCCATCTTCTTACTGTTGTGAACATGGGGGTATATATTATGATTCTTAGTTCTTTGTGGGTATATGCCCAGTATTGAGATTGCTGGGTCATATGGAATTTCCATTTCCATTTGTTGGAGGTAATACCGTATTGCTTTCCACAATGGATGCACATTTTTACAGTACCACCAGCAGTGTACGAGCCTTTGAATTTCTTCACACTTTCTCCAGTATTGTTAATTTCTGCTTTCTTTAACATGGCTTCACTGTTAGTGTACAGTGCTTTTCCACTATTGTTTTGATTTGCATCCCTCAGGTCACTAGTTATCACAAACATTTCTCTATGTTTATTGACCATGTAGATGTCTTTTTTGGTGAACTGCCTATCCATGTCTTTTGCTCATGAATTGTTAATCTTTTTCTTTTGGAGGTATGCAATTCTCCACCGATTTTAGAGCTTAGTTCCTTGTCCACTGTCATTGCCAAATATTTATTTTCTGATTTGTGGGTTCACATTTTACTCTACAGATAAAATCATTTGATGCACTTAAGTGTCTAATATTTAGTAGGTGCAGTCATCTATATTGTCTTCTACTTAGTGTGTGAGCTTGGTTATATTTGATAGTGTATTTATGTTCTACAAAGAGTCCTTAAATCTGGCTCTACTTTCTGATTTATGTTCTTTATATGTTCTGTATTTACATTTACATCTTTGATCAATCTTGAGTTAATTTTTGAATATTGGGTAAAGCATGGATCCTGTGTCATTCTTCTGCAGAAAAGATCCAATTTTGGCAGCATTCAAGCATCATATTTTTTTGAAGAGAGTTTCTCTCTTCCCTGTTTTATGTCTGTTTGTGTTTTTGTGGATTTTTTTTTTATACTTTGTGAAATCACGGTTGGTAGGTGTTTGGATCTATTTGTAGGCTCTCTAATCTGTTCCACTAGTTTATCTATTGATTGATTTATCATTACCAGGCTGTTTTAACTAGTATGTTTTGAGGTCAAGAACTGAGAGGCTTCCTAAATGTTATTCTTCTTAAGCAGTTCTTAATCTGGGTCTTGTTCTCCATGTAAAGCTAATAACTAGTTTTTCCATTTATTTAAAGAATGAATTTGGGAACTGGATTGTAAATTCATTATATTAAAGATTGCTTGAGATGGTATTGAAACTTTCACAATATTAAGCTGCCATGTTTATGAAGATGGAACAGTCTTCCATTAATCTATATCTCTTGGTTTCTCTTAGAAGCGTTTTTCCATTTTCTTTGTCAAAATCCTTTTTTTTTCTATGATTAGGTTTGTTGCTGAGTATTTTATTTTGGGGGGTGGCCACTTTAAATGTTATTGTTTTCTTGACTTTCTTTTCAGAGATCCCTTTATTTGTGTACAAGAATCTGACTGGTTTTTGTATGTTGATCTTGTACTCTGCGATGTCGCCCAATCATTTAAATATTGTTTATTGAGTCTTTAGGTTTAGAATCATATCTTGTTGATTTTACATATAGAATCATATCATCTACAAATAGAGACATTTTTACTTCTGTTATGTATTACTATTTGTCACTTCAAAGTTATTTAGATAGCTTGGATTTCTCTTTGTTTTCTACTAGCTCTGGCTAAGACTTCCGGCATGACTTTGAATAAAATACCCTTGCCTTGCTCCCATTTCCAAGGGGAATGCTGTTAGTACCTCCTTATGAGTGAGATGCTGGACTTTGAGTTTGAAGACATGACTTTTATTGTGTGAAAGAATTTTCCTTCTATCCCTATGTTGTTGAGTGTTTTGATGAGAAATGAACAGTAAATTGTATCAAATGCCTTTCCTGCATCAATTGATAAGACGTAGTTCGTTTCCTTTGTTTTATTTGTATGGTGGATTACAGTGATTGGTTTTCTAAGATTGACCCAGCCTTGTGCTTGTGATCTGAATCCTACTTGATGATGATGTACCATTTTGTTAATATTTTGTTGGAATATATTAGCTAGCATCCTGTTGAAAATTTTCACATCTTAATTCTTAAGGGATTATGGTTTGTAATTTTCTACTCTGCCAATGTCTCTGACGGATTTGGGTTCAGAATTATTCTCATTTCCTAGAATGAATTTAAGAGTTTTCCATCCTTTTCTATATTCTGGAAGAGTTTGAGAAGTGGTGTCAACTCTTCTGAATGTTTATTAGAATTCCCTGATGAATCTATCTCATCTAGATATTTTTTTTGATTGGGAGTTTTTAAATTTGCTAGAGTACATGAAAAGCGAGGTGACTGGGGGAGCACGTGGCAGCCAGGAGAGAGCATGAACATTCCATGAGTGGGTCTGCTCCTTCTTCCCTTTCTTCTGAGGCCATGTATCTGGGACATGGATATCTCAACCCATTCAGCTTTCATAAGGCAAGCGAGGTTTTCTGACCTGTTGGTTTTCTCCTGATTGCTGTAAAAGGATTTTCTTGTACATTTGTCTATGTAGCCCTCATGATGCAGAGTATCTTCCATTTTCTTTTGAAGCGATTGCATTGTTCAATACAGTGAACCCTCGCCACTTCGCGCTTCGACTTCCGCGGCTTCACTCTATCGCTGTTTTTGCGTAACAGCGCATGCTCTGTCATTACTGCCACTGATTGGCTCATACTGTACACGCTTGATGCCATAAATAATATAATAAATAATAAATGATAATTGTAACGTCCAAAATGTTTTACTGTATTTTCCCTTTTTCGTTTAATAAATTGGGTAATACGAGTGTAATGGTGACTAAAGGGTGTTTTTTCATGTCCTCTATGCTCTAACTACGAAAATATTTGATTTACAAATAAGGAATCCTACTTCGTGGAATTTCATTTATCACGGTAGGGTCTAGAACTGATTAACCGTGATAAACGAGGGTTCACTGTACTTCAACCATAGAATTGTTTGATATTATAAATTGAGGCTTGGATTTTTCTTGAGTTCTTTCAGCTTGACAGATGGTGAGAATGTTCTTCGTCGTTGGTTTTCTTCATCTCCAGGTCTTTCCACATTTCATCATACCTTAGTTTGTCATTTTCTGTTCAGTTGATTTTGCGCTTTATCATCTCTTCCACTCCATTTACCTGCTTAACAATCTTCAGGTTGCTGCGATGCTGTCTCCACGTGTGTTAGTTTCCTTGGAACTACATGCACACACGCACACACACGTAGGGTGTGTGGCTCAGCTTACATATTTCTCTGGAACATTCATCTAATGTCTAGTAATCTGTGGAGCATAAGTAAGACCAAAGAGTTCAAATTTCCAAATATAATCGCGTTAAGCAAATTGAAGTTCTTTAAAGAACATTTTTTACTCATCTTTAATACCAAAAGCATTGATGCTCTGAGGGAAAAACCAGCCTAAATAGATAGATAGAGAGATAGGTAGATAGACAGATAGATAGGTAGGTAGGTAGATAGACAAATGTACTCCTTTAAAGTAGCACCCTTATTCTTCAGGAAGTCCTCAGTTCCTTGATAGGTCTGAGCTCCTGTTTCTTTATCACTATCCCTGTGCGGCTGGACAAATGAATTAATCTCTAATCTTGTTTAGGTTTTGTGCTCCAAAACTACTAATTATAAAATGTTTCATGTCGTAAAATTGACAGAGAAAGTAGGCTTGAATTCTGTAATTTTTCTTATTTCTCTTTACCTCAGTTCAACCTTAATGCCTCCAAATATTTACTTTTATTGAATCTTTTTTAATGTGCCAAATTTATTTCATTGATCTTCAATAGATGAAGGTATTATTTGTTTTGTTTTGATGCACACTTTTTATTTAAAGTCCAAAATGGAACTATTAAAAATAACAATAATAAACAATTGTCTTAAACCTTTATTTTTCCCTTCCAGATTGCCACGTGACAAATACCCGCTTCACTTAAACAAAGTTCCCTCTGGCTGGGAATTTTTGGCAATACCTTAATAGTATTAAGCAGATTTTACTGAGGGTTAAAGGCACTCATTTTACAATAGCAAAAACAGTACAATGTGTCACAGAAGATTTCAAGCTGTGACCTACATAGAACAGAATTTAGCCCAAGGTGACCTGCAGAAAGTAAGTTGGCATTAAAAAACTGTATAATCTTTGATAATTACTTGTGTCTGAATTGCCATTGGATGCCTTTGATTATATCTTCTCTCATGTTTCCAGAAGATACTAAGCAAAGTACTCGGATGCAATCACCTGACTGTGTGTGTTTTAATCCAACCATTTTAATTAATGCAATAAGCATGTATTAAAGACATGTATTCCATACAGTGCAGTAAGTTTCCAGAAAAACAGGTGCATATATTATGCAGTATAAAGTTGAACAAAATTCCTACATTAAAGAATTTCAGCAGATAAAAAAGCAGCAATGGAAAGAGTAATTAGAATAAATTTATAATTATTAACTGTGATATCAATCCTGACTCGTTGTGACCCCCTGAGGGTTTTGGAGACTGTTACTGTTTCTAGGCATAGAAAATCCAGTCTTTTTCAAAGTCCAATGTCACAGAAGGGTTAAAATATACATAGAATTAAAATACAATACGTTGGAGACAAAAAAGATAGAAAGACTTAAATGAATTTAAAGTATGTAGGATTTTCACATTACCTATGAGGTTGATTGGTTTCTTCTAGAAGCTAATATCAATAATGCATGTATTAATCTCTTAAAGGTAGAATATAAATATATGTTGTAAGTAGTTAATTAAGGAATACATGAAATAACAAAATTAAAAAAATAAATCCAAAAGAAAATAAAAATAAGGGAAAGGAAAACAAAAGAAACAGAGATAAATAAGGATGAAAATAGCATAGTAGATTAAACATCTGAATAAATAAATTTAAATATTACCCAACTAAATGTTGTGATTTAGAAAAAAAGACAAAGATGGTCAAACTAACCATGAATTTTTCTTAGGAAAAAATATGTTGTTTAGAAGATATATATTTTAATTTTTTTTAAATATTGGAAAAATAAGCATAAAAGATAGTAGCATACATCACTAAACATATTTTTGGTGTAGGTGCATTAGACAAGAGTATTTCAAGTCTAGATGCATCTTAAATCTAAAGGGGGGCATTTTGGAATAGAAAAAAAGTAAGAAGATATAGCAATTCTACATGTATTTGGTGAAAAAATAAAGTTTTAAATTGTGTAAAGTAAATCAAGAAACTATATTTTAAAATTACTTATATTTGCCTGCAAGTTAAAGATTTTAGCACATTTGTCTTAGTAAATTTGACATTTTAGGAAAATATTTCTAATTAATTATTGGTCAAGTAGAAATGTAGAGTTGACTATATTTAGCACTGAACAAAAATGAAACAGTACATATTAGTATTGGTAGAATGCATCGAAATAAGTGCTCTGATGAAAAGTTATAGCTTTGAATGAATAATAAAAGTAAAATTGTCAAAAACCAATAACCTTAGTGTTTACCACAAGAGACTAAACTAAAATAAAGTAAAATAAAGCATTATATGCAACCCAGAGATGGTAAGAAGAAAGAATGAAAATAGAAGCAGAAACCAATGAAAAAGAGATCAATCTATAAATTGAGAAAAACAACACAAAAACTAAAACTTGGGAGTGACTACTAAATTTGATAAAAACCTAGGAGCACATTCAAGGAGAAAATATATAGGAAGCCAAAATTATCAACATTTCACACATCAAAAGACATTCTGATCAATTTTATTCCAATTAATTTGAAATTTTATTTAAATGAGATAAATAATGTGAAAGAACAATTTATGAAATTGAAAGACTGAACTGAACATAAAAGATAATTACAGATACCAATAAGCAAAAAATGTTTTTGATGTAACTATACAGGATGAAGTAGAAAATTATAATTGCAAACACTTGAATCCATATGAAATCATCCAAAGGAGCAACTTCTAACTGCTGTTAATGAAAGAATAAAGTCATACTGTAGGAATCCACTTTCAGAAAACAATTATAAAACATGAACAAAATATAAATAAATTGCCTGAAGGCAATAGGGAATCAATAGAAACTGACAGAATGAAGTGGGGAGTTTACTCTCAGAAGAGAAGAGTGGTCAGAAGCAAATATGCTATTTCTGTGAGGGTTTTTTAAACACCACTAGAAAAATATGCATTATTCCTGACATGAGGAGACTAAGAAATTGCTGCTGAATGCAGCTGTAATTTAAGAATGAAAAGAAAAGGAAAAAATAGTCTTCTCAGTTTTTATCTAGCTATATCTCTGGCTCAACATTAAACCAAAAATGCGCAGAACAGAATTTCAGGAGTTTCACTAAAGACAAGCAATTTGAACTGAGACAAGTGCTGCCACTCAAGAAACAGGATTTTAAAATACAGCGTAGAAGGAACAAGTATCTGCTAAAGAAGAGAGGCAAGGAATTCATCAGAGAAAGATAACCAAATTTTGAGTTTCCACAATTACATTCATAATGTCTAAAGTACAAACTAAGGAAATAGAACTCATCCTAAGAGGGAAAAAATTACCCTACTGCAACTATATGATAAACTTGTAAAAATAAAATAGGCCCCTAATAAGTAAAGAGTAACCCAACAAAATCTGAAAATGATTTAACAATGTCATTAATATTATACACAAGTAAGTTTTACTAAAATAATTCCAAATTGGTTGCAATAGTACATCCACAGAGAGCTATCAGAAATTCAAGCCATATTCAGAAGAGAATGCAGAATGAAGACTATATTTGATAATATCATAAGGATATTACCTAAAAGCTGAGCATGCTAACAAGATGCTTACTTGTCTTTTAGTGACTATGCAAAGGCATTTGACTGTGTGGATCATAACAAACTACGGATAACCTTGTGGAGAAAGGGAATTCCACAGTATTTCATTGTGCTCATGTGGTACATGTTAGTCGTTGGGACAGAAAAAGGGGAAACTGTGTGCTTTAAAATCAGGGAAGAATTAGGGATGCATTCTTTTTCCTTAATTCTTTGTCCATTCAATCTATACTGAGCAAAATATCTAAGACGATGGACTTGATGGATAAGAATGTGGTATCATGATTGGAGGAAAGTGCATTAACTGCCGGCGGTATGCTCACAACACAAATATGCTTGTGGAAAGTGAAGAAGGGTTGAAGCACTTTCTGGTGAAAATCAAAGATGGCAGTCTTCAGTATGGATTTTACTTCAAGATAAAAACAACAACAATAAGACATCTTGACCAATGGGCCAATAGGCAACATCATGATAAATGGAGAAATGTTGAAGTTGTCACGAATTTCATTTTACTTGGATTCACATGTAATGTCCATGGAGCAGCAGTCGGGAAATAAAATGGTGGATGGCACTGGGGACACCTGCTTCCAAAGACCCATTTTAAGATGTTAAATGACAACGATGCCACTTTGAAGATTAAATGCACTTGATCCAAGCCCTGGTATTTTCAGTCCTCTCATATGCACGGGCAAGTTGGACATCAAATAAAGAAGACCAAAGAAGAATGGATGCATTTGGATTGTGGAGCTGGAAAAGAATCTTGAAAGTACCACGGGCTGACAAAATAACTGACAGATGTGGCTTGGAAGAAGGAAAAGGCAAAGATGGAGAGACTTAGGGCATGTCAAGAGAGACCCATCCCTGGAGAAGGACATTCATGCAGAAGGGCCACTGCGAAGAGAAAGGCTCTCAACAAGATGGACTGACACACCGTGGCTACAAAAATGGGCTCAAACATAAGAACAATTGTGAGAATGGCACAGGACCATGTGCATGTGAGAGCTGGACAATGGCTAAAGAGGCCCAGAGGAAAAAGTCATGCATTTAAAACATGGCATTGGTGTAGAATATTGGAAGTTTCATGAACTGCCAGAACCAAAGGATTTTGGAGAACGTATAGCCAAAATGCCTCTTAGATAGAAGCAAAGATGTTAAGACCCTGTCTTACATACTTTGGACATATTATCAGGAGAGATTGGTCCCTAGGAAAGTAGGAAAAAGGAAAAGCCTCAATGACATGGATTGGCCCAGTGGCCCAGTCAATTGGTTCAGCCATGACAATTGTGAGGACGGTGCAGGAGTAAGAAGTTCTTCCTTCTGTGGTGTTATGGTTGGTCTGAGCCAAACTAGACTTGACAGCAGCTAACAAAAAATAGGAGCCCCAGTGGTGTAGTGATTATGTGTTGGGCTGCAAACCACAAGGTCAGCAGTTCAAAACCACTAGGCTCTTCTCAGGAGAAAAATGAGGCTTTCTACCAAAAAGGATTACAATTTCAGAAACCCACAGGGCCAGTTCTGCCCTGCTCTACAGGGTCACTCTAAGTCAGAATCTACTTGCTGGCAATAAGTTTTAAGTTTTTGAATTTTGAACAAAAACAATAAAGTTAGCCATCATTAGGAAATGCTATGAAAGAAAGAGAAACAATGAATAGGAAGCTTTTTAAGAGAAAAATTTAATATTTGAAGAAAAATAATAAATAACCTTAATAGATTAATGGAGTTGACAGAGAAAATACAGTAAGGAAATTTGAGCATGCACATTGAGCAATAGGAATTATCAAGTAAGCAATAGAAGGAAACATTATTGAAAAATTTTATCAGGGCCTAAGGTGAATGTTGTGATGCATTAAATGATCTGAGACATAGCTAATTAAATCTCATGAAGAAAAAAAGAAGAAAGGCAGAAAAATATTTAAAGAAATAGTGGGTAAAATTTATCAATTACGATGAAAGACAGACATATAAGTATCGTTAAAAGTAAAAAATGTTCAACAAACACCAAGGAGATAAGTGTAAAAAAGCTCACCCAAACAACTCTAGTCACATTGTTTAGAAGTATAATGGGTGCTTGCTTCGGCGGCACATATACTAAAATTGGAACGATACAGAGAAGATTAGCATGGCCCCTGTGCAAGGATGACACGCAAATTCGTGAAGTGTTCCATATTTTAAAAAAATAAAAGAAATATAATGGGAAATTCTTGAGAGTTGCCAGTGAAAAATGATAAATTACATACCAAATAATAGCAATCTAAGCCGACTTGGTCCTGTGATGACGGAAGCTATGCCCCAGTATTTCAAACACCAGCAGGGTCAGCCATAGTGGAGAAGTTTCAGCTGTGTTCCAGATGAAGAAACTAGAGGAAACGAAGAGATCCACTTCTGAGGAATTCTCCAACGAAAACCTTATGAATTGCAGTTAAACATTGTCTGATATATTGCTGTTAGCTCCCATCAAGCTGGTTCAAACCCATAGAAATCCTATGCACAGCCGAAGGATACACTGCTCGGTTCCGCATCATCCTCACAACTGTGCTTATGATTGAGCCCATTATTATAGCCACTTTGTCAATCCATGTTGTTGAAGGCAAGATCCTGAAGGCTCTACTTCTTGGCTTTGCTCCATTCACCTCACCATGATTGACTCTACTTTGAGAAAGCATTTCCTCCTTAGTCACAGTTTGAGTGCTTTCTCATCCAAGGATCACTTGCCTGCCAGTTTGTCGTACTAGGGTGGCTGAAGTTGATGCTGCACTCCTGGAAGTGATGTCACTGGTATCTCAAATGCCAGCAGGGTCACCCAAAGTGAAGAGGTTTCAACAGCGCTTCCAGACTAAGAGCGGCCAGATTAAGAAGAAGGAATCAGCTGCCCCTACAGAGGTAAGAGTCACTGAAACCCCTCCCTTATGTATAGAATCCAAACATTGTCAGTTACTGACTAATAAATGGAAGCAGTACATTGTCTGGTACAGCTCAGGGAAATTAACCCTTAGGTTGGAGGACACTCAAAGTACAACTGGGGAAGAGGATCCTCCTGAAAGTAAAGTTGACTATACATAATGACAGGTGTGGAGCAAATCTGACAGGACATTCATTTGCTGATGTTGTTAGGTGGCATCCAGTTGGTTCTGCCCACAGTGACGCCATGTGCAACCGATCAAACCACTGCAGGGTTCTATGCCATCCTCACAATTGTTCTTAAGTTTGAGCCCACTATTGATGCGATTATGTCAACCTCTCTTTTTCACCGTCCCTCTACTTTACCAAACATGATGCCCTTCTCCACAGACTGATCTCTCCTGACAACACCTCCAAAGGAAATGAGATGAAGTATTGCCATCGTTGCCTTTGCAGAGAAGTCTGGCTGTACTTCTTCCAAGATTTCTCATCTTGGCAGCACCATAATTCAAATGCATCAGTGCTTGTTCGGTCTTCCTTATTCAGTGTCCAACTTATACAGGAATATGGGGCAATTGAAAATACCAGGCTTGGGACAGGCACACATTAGACTTCAAAGTAACATCCTTGCTTTTCAACACTTCAAAGAGGCCTTGTGCAGCAGATTTACCCAATGCAATGTGTCATTTGATCTCTTGGCTGCTTCTTCCATGAGCATTGTTTGTGGATTCAAGCAAGACAAAATCCTTAAAATTTCAATCATTTTCTTTGTTTATCATGCTGTGACCTATTGGTCCAATTGTAAAGGGTTTTTTTTTTTTAATTCACATTGAATTGAAATCCATGCTTGGTCTTCATCAGCAAATACTTCAAATCCTCCTCATATTCAGTAAGCAAGATTGTGTCATGTGCATATCACAGGTTCTTAATTAGTCTTCCTCTAATTCTGATGTTGCATTCTCATATATTTTTTGATCAACATACAGATTAAGTATGGTGAGAAGATAAAACCATTATGCACAACTTTCCTGATTTTAAACATGCAGTTTTTCTTTGTTCTTTTTGCACAATTGCTTCTTGATCCACGAGTAAATTCTAAATGAGCACAATGAAGTGTTCTGAATTTCTCGTTATTCTTAAGGCTCTCCATATTTTGTTATGATCTACACAATTGAATGCCTTGGCATGGTCAATAAAAAACAAGCAAACATCTTTCTAGTGTTCTCTACAATCATCACCTGACATCAGCAATGATATCCCCTTTTCCACATCCTTTTCTAAATCTGACATGAACCTCTGACAGCTCCCTGTCAATGTACTACTACTGCAAGCATTGATGCATGATTTTCAGCAAAATTAGCTTGAAACTATATGAATGGTATTGTTCTATAGGTAGAGTGTTCTGTTGGATGTTTTCCTTTGGCAGGGGTGTCAATATGGATCGCTTCTAATCGGTTGGCCAAGTAACTCTCCTCTAAATTTTATGGCACAGATGAATGAACACGTCCAGTGTGTCTTCTGAAATAGTTCAATTAGTGTGTCCTCCATTCCTGGATCCTTGTTTTTGTCTAAGACAGCTTGAATTTCTTCCTTTGTAATTGACTCTTATTCATATGTCCCCTCTTTAAATTGTTTAATGTATGCTATCTTTTTGGTACAGGGAATCTTTCTATCATCTTTTGATGATTCCTACATGTTCACTACTTTTCCCATAGAATTTTTTAAGATTGATACTCGAAGCCTGTCATTTTCTTGAGTTCTTTCAGTTCAAGATAGACAGAGAGTGTTCTTCCCTTTGGCTTCCTACCCCTAGGTCTTTGCACCTTGTGTTATAACATTTTACTTTGTCTTCTTGAGCGGTCTTTTGAACTGTTCTAGTCAGCTCTTATGCTGTAGCATTTCTTCCATTTGCCGTAGCTTCTCTAAGATTAAGAGCAAGCTTCAGTCTCTTTGTACATCTACTTTGACCCTTTCTTTCTTGCCTATTTAATGACATTTTGATTTCTTAGTGAATGATGTTCTTGATGTCCTCCCTCAGCTAACCAGGTTGTCTGTAATTGGTGCTCAGTGCATCAAATGGCACAAATCAAATCTGCTCTTGAGATACTCTCAAAATTAAATGGGATCCACTCAGTATTGTGTGTTGGCTCCTGTGCACTTGTGTTAATTTTCTTCAGCTTCAATTTGAACGCATATGAGTAATGATGCCTGTTTCACAGTCAGCCCCTGGTTTGGTTTTAGGTACTAATATTGAGTTTCTGCATCATCTCTTTCCACAGATGTAGCTCATTTGGTGGTAGCAATAAAGGCTATAGCTAGAAGAGTCATATTTAATAATTCAGAGTATTCTGTCTAGGCATTCGTGAACTGAAATAGATTGGTATTGATAATTTTGAATCAACAATAATATGACCTTCTGTACCAAGAATGACAAACTGAAGAATATTGTCACATTCACTGTGGAAAAGAACATTTCAAGGTCTATCTAGAACAAAACTGCTGATGATAGGTTAATATCTATAAATAAAACTAGTTATGTTGACTACTATTCAGATTTATGTACCTATCACTAATTTTAAAATGAGGAAATTAAATATTTTTAACAACTTCTGAAGTTCACAATTGATCAAGCATACAATAAAGATGCATTAGTAATGATTGGTCATTAAAATGCAAAAGTTGGTAATGGAAGAGGGATCAACTGTTGAAAAATAAAGCAAAAAAAAAGAAAAGAAAAATATAGCTTGATGATATAAATTATGCTGGATAGAATGATATAGAATTTTGCAGGACCAAAAATTTACTCATTACAAATATCTTTCATCAACCACACAAAGTGTCTCTATATACAAACTTATACATATGGACACACTTATACATATGGACACATTGGAACCAAATAGAATGCATGTGGAAAGAGATTGAACAGGGTTAAGAACTGATGGTGAAAGAAATTATTCATTGCTCTCTGCACAATCAAATTGAAGACCAAGGAAATTATAACAATTCAAGGGACACCAAGGAATGATCTTGGATATATTCATCAGATTTTAGAGATCATCTCAAGCATATATTTGACACATTGAACAATAATGACCAAAAACCAGACAATTTGGGGGACGATATCAAGCAAATCATGCATGAAGAAAGAAAAAGATGATTTAAAAGTCAGGGAAGAATAGAAAGTACAAAATGGATGTCAAAAGAGAATCTGAAATTTGTTGAGTGTAGAATCACTAAGCCAAAAGGAAAACTTGATGAATTAAAGAGTTGAGCAGATGGCTTCCAAGGGTGATTTCAGAAGACAAAGTCAAGTCTTAAAATTAAATGTGCAAAAACCTGAAGTTATAAAACCAAAAAGCAAGAGAGCATTCAACATTTATTGGCTGAAACCAATGAAGAAAAATTTTCAAGCCTTAAATTGCAATATTAAAGGCTCTTCTGTACAAAATAAAGAAGTGTGAAGAAGAATTAATGACTTTGGATTGTGGTGTTTATTAAGAGTATTAGATATACCATAGAAATCCAGTAGAATGAACAAATCTGTTTTGGGACAGGCAGAATGCTCCTTAGAAGTGAGACTAGTGAGATTGACAATAATAATTTATAAATTATCAAGGGTTCATGAGGAAGGGGAGAAAGGGGAGGGAGGGAAAAATGAGGAGCAGATACCAAGGGCTCAAGTACAAAGCAAACATTTTGAGAATGATGAGGGCAACAAATGTACAAATATGCTTAACACAATTGATGCATGTATGGATTGTGATAAGAGTTGTAGAGCCCCCAATAAAATGATTTTTTTAAAGGGAGGGAAAAGAAGAATAGAGACTGGCAATATTTCATCACACATGCTTTGGACATGTCATCAGGAGAGACCGATTCCTGGGAACTTACTGGTAAAGTTGAGAGCATTTAAAAAGAGGAAGCCTTTCAAGGAGATCGGTTGGCACCGTAGCTGCATCAATGCGGTCAAGCATAGAAATGTTTATCAGACGATGCAGGATTGTTTCATTCTGTTGTACCGGGTTTGCAATGAGCTGAAACAGCCTGGATGGTCACTAACAACGCAGCTTTGGGAAAATACTGAAGTGAACGGCACAGGAATCATAAATCAAAGATAAAAGAACACTTAGAATCACTGTACTAAAAATGACAGGACAATAACCAACAATTTCAAGAGATAATATGTGATTAAGAACTGACAGTATTGAAAGAAGAAGCCCAAAATGCATCAAAGACATTGGTGTAGACAAGACTCCAGGAATTGATGGAATATCAATCGAAATGTTGCAATAGATGAATACCATGGTATAGGTGCTCACTGGTCTATGCTAAGAAATTGGAAAATAGCTGCTGAGCCAACCAAATGAAAGAAGTCCATATCCATGCCCATTCTAAAAAAAAAGATGATCCAAGATAATGTAGAAGTTATTAAATCAATTAATACTGCATGCAAGTAATGTTTTCCTGGAGATAACTTAAAATGGTTGCAGCAGTACATACTCAGGGAGCTGCTAGATATTCAATCTGGACTCAGAAGAAGGTTTGGCATGAGGGATATCTTTGCTGATGTCAGATGATCTGAACTGAGAGCAAAGAATAGATCTTCACCAGCATTGACTATACAACGACATTCAACTCTGTGTATTACACCAAACCAAAACCAATTTGTTAAGAAAGAGAGTTCTAACTCACTTAACTGTGTTCTTGTGGAATCTGTACATGAACCAAGAAGCAATTGTTTGAAAATAAAAAGATAAAATTACATGGGATAAAATCAAGAAAGGTATCCATCTAGCTTGTAACTTATTGTCATAATTATTTAATCTGTATAATCCAAGGCTTTGGACTAAATGAAGAACATGGCATAGGGATTAGAGGAAGACTAATTTACAATCTGATATATGCTGATGACACAATCTTGCTTGCTTAATTAAGGAAGACTCAAAAGTATGTATTCATGAAGATCAAAGGCTGCACCCTTCAGTATGGATCACACCTCAATGTCAAGAACACAAATCTTCATCACCGGACTGAAAGCAACATCATAATAAATGGAGAAATGAGTGAAGTTGTGAAGGGTTTCATTTTACTTGGAAACAACTTTAATGCCCAGGGGAGCAGCAGTCAAGAGATCAAGTGTACAGCATTGGGCAGATGTGCTCCAAAAGTGTTTTAAAGTGTTAAAAAGCAAAGATGCTATGTTCAAGAATAATGGGCTCCTGAACCAAGTCACTTAGTGTTAGCTAATCTTGAGCTTAGTGTTTCAATCTTTTCATATGTATGCAAAATATGTACATTGAAAGGAAGACCAAAAATGGATGATTCTCAATTATGACATTAGCAGAGGATACTGTATTTCCCATGAAAACCCAGGAAATTTCACAAGTCTGTCTTGGAAGAAGTATAGCCAGAATGCTTCTCAGAAGTGGAGTGAGGAGACTTTATGTCCCGTATTTTGTACTTGTTATCAGGCGAGATCACTCTCTGAAGAAGGACATCATGCTAGATCCCTAAGTAAAGTGAACGAAAATAAGATAGATGGCACAGTTTCTACATCCCTAATAATGGTAAGGACGGCACAGGACTGAGCACTGTTTTGTGCATTGTATGTAGGTTCATTGTGACTCAAAACTGACTTGATGACACCTCACAATATCAACAACAAAAGCAGTCTGATTATGACAGACTTCTTTCTCATCAGCAAATATGGAGGCCAAAAGAGAAGGGAACAATCATTTTAAAGAGCTGAAAGAAAAAAAGTTTCAAACCAGAGCACACATCAAAACACGCTTTTGGAATGAAGACAAAATGTAAACAGCAATTATTTAGAAACATTACATTTCAAAATGTCAGTTCTTAAGAAAAATGTGCTAAATATCTAACTCTGCATATGAATGTCTACATTTAGGAGATTGTTGTCAGTTTTTGTGTCATTTGAGACATTGTTTTTAAATTTTTTTCCGATAAAGAAAATTAACTCACCGACCTCTACAATACTAAATACTTTAAAGACTGCTTCAGTCTAAGCAGAAATGAAAGCAAATAGGAGCTTGAATCTTCAAAAAGCACTGGAGAGTATTGACAACTATAAATTTAGAGATATATTAAAAAGATTGCTTTTTTGGTCTTTTCTCCCCTTAACTACTTTATAAATCATGCAAGTATATAAAATTATCTAGTAAGAGGGCTCCAAAAAGTTGACAATAACATGATACATATTTATATATATGCACACATTTCTTTAAAGATGTGAAACTATTGTAAGTTCAAGATCAGTACTACAATAATCATAGACTGGAAATGCCTCATGGTCTGTACTTTGCTGACCCCTTATGGCATAAATTGTAAATTCTATTAAACACTTAGGGAAAATATAATACCACTTAACCATGAAGTATTTTAGAAAATAGAATAGGCAAGAGCACTTTCTAAATCACTTTAACAAAGCTAGTATTACCCTAATGCATAATGCCTAACTCAATCAACATATCTTATAAAGAGAATTATAAGTTCTACACAAAAGTTTGCAAATATAAACCACCTATATAGAAAACGGAAAATACATAATAACCAAGAAGGATTAACTTGGGAATAAAAAACTGGATTAACATTGAGAAATAAACCAATAAAACAATTGAGATTAATTTCACAAAGGTTAAAACCAGGTGTTCATCACAATGGATTCAGGAAAAAAAGCAATAAGCAAAATTTAACATCTGTTGCTGTTATTATTATAGTTAATGTTGTTGTTAGGTGTATTAGTCTGGGTGGACTAGACAAATAAATCCAGGGAGACACTCATATGTGTATAAGAAAGAAGTATATATACAAGACCAATATTGAGAAAACATCCAAGCCCAGTCCAGATCAAGTCGATAAATCCAATATTAGCCCATATGTCTGATGTCAATCTGTAAAGTCCTCTTCAGACTCACAAAACACATGCAATGATGCTGAATGCAAGAAAATCACAGGCCAATAGGTTGGAAGTTTTGTGGATCCAGTGGTGTTGTAAGCATCTCAGCACTGGCAGGGGTCTCCACGTGGTTCCACCTGTTCCCAGGGCATGGGGTCTATCAGCGTAGCACCATGTGTCTTGTCAGTAGAGCATCTCTCAGGGAGTGAGCAGAGAAAGAGAGAGCGAGAGAGAGTCTCCCACCTCCAAGGAGGAAATACAGGAGTACCCAGAATCCTCAGGAGAAGCCCATGCCCACACAGAGGCCTCATTGGCTATACAATGATTGACAGGCTAGACTCTACCCCTTCACTATCCTCAAACTGACACCAGATTATGCAACTGCCACATTAGGTAACATTGAGTTAGTTCAACTAATAGCGACGCTATGTGCAACATTAAAAAACACCTACCAGTCCTGCACTGTGATCACAATTACTCTTATGTTTGAGTCCACAGTTACTCGTATGTTTAAGTCTCAGTGTCAATACATCTTGTCAAAGGCCTTTCTCATTTCTAGTTGCCCCTCCACAAGATGTTCTTCTTCTGGTACTGGTCTCTCTTGACATGTCCAAAGTTTCTCCATTCTTGCCTTTAAGGAATATTCTTGCTAGAGTTCTTCCAAGACAAATTTGTTTGTTCTTTGGGCAGTCCATGGTACTGGCAATATTCTTTACCAGTACCATAATGGAAATGCATAGATTTTTCTTTGGTTTTCCTTATTCAATCTCCAATGCACATGAGATGATTTAAGATGCCATCTCTTGAAAGTGGCACACCTTAGGCCTCAAAGAAACATCTTGGATTTCAATACTTTAAAAAAGTCTTGTGCATTAAATTTACCCAACACATTTGATCTCTTGATTACTGCTCCCATGAGCATTGATTGTGGATTTAATCATTCATTCATTATCAATGAATATGATTCATTATCTATGAATATGATTGAAAGTTTTGCTTTATCGCCAACCCCCATTGTTTGTGTAATTAGTGTCCAGTCATCTAAGAATTTACTCTTTAAAAATCAATCATACATGTATTTTGGTTCATAGCTGGGCTATATTCATATAATTTTATTTTCTCAACACTGTTTTAAGTTTCATACCATTGGCTAAATTAATGACATTATCAATGGAATTACCTTATGCATCAGGGAAATGATTGATAATGTCCTTTAACATAAAATGACAATTATATCTCTTAGGTGAAGCAGAGATGTCTATAAACCATAGATACATGAATAGATTTGAATCTTGCACTTAATTCTACTCCAATTTAAGAAAAATTAGCTCTTATGACATGGCCTAGCTTGCGGCAATCACTGAAGAAAGGGTTGCTGTAGAAAAATGTGGTGAAGAAACTAGTTTGTGTCATCTGGGGTCTTAAAGGCTTGTCTTCAAAGAAGCAGCCATTTAAGTGAGGCATCAACTAAGTCCACATGGAAGAAGCATACCAGTCTGTGTGATCCTTGGATCGTAAATTTTAAAATTCAAATAGAAAGGAGGGCTTGAAATGTGAATGCCTGGTGTGCAGAAGGCTATGGATGATAGTGGAAGCTCAAAATCCATTTGCAGCGTGTCCACAAATAGATTAAACCTCTGGTGAATCCCCTTGACCTTCGTTGAGAGATGTGAATAGCCTTGTTATCAGACAGTGATTATTGTAAAGTCAATTATGGCAGATGTAGTAGTTAAAATGTAATATCTTATCATTTCAACTCCCCTTTGACCCATTTTAAAGTTGTCTCCATTTTTTAGAAAAATGAGGTGGGGGGCGGCTAGGGAAACATGCATGAATTACAGCTCTGGTGAATCCCCTCTGACCACGGACCAGGCCTGTGAACAGCCTTGCTATCATGCAGAATGAATTGGAAACTAGATTATGGAAGATGCAGTTAGGTTAAAAATTACCACCTTGTTATTTGCTCTCCCTTTTGATCCATTCTGCATTTATTCTAGTATGTAATATTTTCTACTTTCTTTTCAATTGAGGTTTGTAATCTGTTTTACTCTGTTGTTGTTATTTTAATGGCTTTTCATTCTTTTTCTGTATATGAAATGCAGAAGAGATAAGTCTATAGAAACAGTAACTGGATTAATATTTCCTTGGGGTATGAGAGGGGAGATTGCGGGTAAATGGAGAGCTAATAATGATGAGTATAAGAATGAGGAAATGTTCTATAATTGATTGTGGTAATGACTGTACAACTCTTTTTGATGTGATTGAACTATTGAATTGTGTGCTATATGAATTATATGCTAACAGAACTGTTTTTTAAAGGAGCTATTATATCAGACACCCACAGGAGCAGTTCTCCCTGCCTATAGGGCCACTGTGAGTCTGAATTGACACAATAGTTCAACCAGTGAGTTTGCTTTTAATATCCATTAATGACTTGGAAATTGAAAAACGCTGAAAAACTGAGGATATAGGGCAGCTCCATATGATTAAGGATATCTTTGAAAACCTACAGTTATTTTCATACTAGAAAGCGAAATTCACAAAGCTTTCCAGCTAAGATCAGTAACACAGTGCTACCACCTTTACCAACATTGTAGTGGAGGTCTTAACGAGCCAGTTTAATAAGGAAAAATAAATACACAATCCCAATCATAAATATTTGAAAATAAGATTAAAAGCGCTCTTTAGGTGCCCGGAACATTACCATGTAAACTCCACATCAAATTTACACAAAAGCTACTAGGAATAACAATTGAATTTAATTAGGACCCCAGACATAGAATCAGTGTACAAAAAACTATTTTATTTCCATATAGTTTCAAGAAAAAATGGAAAATAGAGCTAAGGAATCAACTTTAATTACAAGAACATTAACATAGAAAATATGTCAAAACTTTGCAATAAGAAATTAAAGAACACTTAATGGAAGAAATAAATTATTGGGATAGTTGATTGTTGGTTTTGTAAGTTGTCATCAAATCAGCCCAACTCACGATGACTCTGTGCACAAAGTAATAAAATGCAATACACTCCTACTCCATCCTCTTGGTCCATGAGAATTGTTCCATTGAGATCCACAGAGGTTTCAGTGGCTTACTGCTTATCAGTAGGTCATGAGGCCTTTCTTCTGATCATGGATTAGATAGAAGACTCTATATTTGGATGACATTTCACTCCAAATTGATAAAAATTCTAAAGCAAACATTGTATAATTGAGTTTATATTAAAATGTATATACAAAGATCATAGAATGTGCAAAACTACCTTAAAATAGAACAAATTTGGAGAGTTTACATACATGCTCCCAAAACTTTTTTGAAAACCAAAGTAACTAAGATATTGAAGTATTCTGGAGGAAAGAAGAGTGATAAAGATGGGAAGACAGATGGAAACAACTAGTCCATTGAACTAACGGACTAAGAAATGAAGTTTCCACATCCCTGAGAACAAAACTACACGGTGCCCTGCTACCACCACCAACTGCTCTGAAAAGTATCACCTAACAAGCTCCTGGGGTGGAGTGAAAAAATAGTACGGAACAAACAAGTCCAGTGTTATAAGTTGTGTAGAGACTGATGGGATCTCCAAGATTATAGCTTTTAGATATCCTTCAGGCCTACATCTGGACTCAAACCTGTTATAATAATCAACTACTTAAGATCATTTGCCCAAGGACAGAGGGTTAAGGACAAAGGAGGAAGATGGAAACCATTAAGCACAGGAGGAAGTGGTGAGAGGGAAGGTACCCTGAGGAATTGAAATGGATGAGTTGAAACAAAGTAGTTGAATGGAAAACTCATCATCTGCTCTGTCAACCTGCATCTAAATCACAATTTTAGGTTAAAAAAAGATACTGTGGTCTTGTCATAAGGATAGAATATAATTCAGTGGAACAGATAGAGTCCAAAAATAGACACACTTAAGTTTTCAAGTATATCTAACTAAAGTTCAAATTAATTTACTGCCAGAAGACATTTTTTTTCAAAATCAGGATTAGAATAAGTAACTAAATGAGGAATTGGCAAAACCCCCAACTCTAACCTCACCTTATGTCACACAAAAAATCAAAACTCAGACTCACTGCCATACAGTCAATTCTGACTCATAGCAGCCAAGGTGAGTCTTAATTCACAAGCGTACAAGATTCAACCCAAAATGGGTAATATATCTAAATTTAAGAACTAAATAATTACATTTTTAGAAGAAAATTTAAGAAAAAATTTTAACAATGTTGAACTAGGAAAAATATCTCTTAAACAGAACACAAGAATGAAAATGTTGAAAAAATAAATGGTATTAAAATTTGGAACATTTTTCTTTGAAACACATAATTAAGAACTAAGAGAATGAATTTGAAAAATTTATCCAGAGGGCTGATATCCAGAAAAATAAATAATAAATGAGTCAATCATCAGAACACATAATGAACACCACTCATCATTTTTTTAAATTGAAATGCCAAACAATTTGAGGACATGCCCCAAAAATAAATGACTAATCAAATAAGATCATTAACATCAGTAGTCATCATAGAATTGCATATTAAAATGCAGTACTATAACCATACAAACTCACCACTATGACTAAATTCAAGATGGATAATGCTAAGTATTGACAAAAAATGTGGAGAAAAAGAAATTCTCACACATTGCTGATGGTAATTCAAAATTGGACACCCACTAAAAAAATCACACATTTACTATATGACTCCTATGTAATTTTCAAAACCAAGTGAAACTGCAAACACCTGTTCATGGCTGTTTACTACAGTAATCACAATTCATAAGTAAACCTTGGAGTAAGCTACATGCCCATCAATTGGTAAAGGTATAAGTAAACTGCAATTTTTGCATACTATTTGATACCACTCTACAATAAAGAGGGACAAAATGTTAGTATAAAAAGTGACATAAATAAATCTTAAACTCTCTCCATGAAAATTCAAATGCAAAAAATGACCTATTACATAATTGCATTTATTTTAAAAATCTATAAGTGGCAATACTATAATGACAGACAGCCGAACAATCCTGTCCTAGATACAGGGGATTTACCACAAGGAATCATGAGGAAAGTTTTCAGAAATGAAAGTGATTGTGGTAGATGTTGTACAATGGTAGACAAAGATCAAAATCTACCGATCTAAAGACTTAAAATGAACATTTGATTGTGTGTAAGGTATACTTTAATGAAACTATTAAACACTTAAAATTTGAAAAAATAAAAATGAACCCATCTGTAAGAAAATGCCAATCCCCAGTGAATTATCTCATAAATTTTTCAACATCTTGTATGTTTTATTTATAAAACACAAGCAATAATGGAACATTTTTAAACTTGTTTTATGAAACCACCACAAGCTGCATATAACAATCTGTCAACGATTAAACAAGAAAGCTACAGACCCTCAGGAACATTGGTCAAAGATTTTGAAGAAACAACAAATACAATTCACTGATACATGAAATAAAACAATATGGTATGACCACGGTGCTTTTTTTTTTTCAGTGTAAGTTTAGTTTATCATTTGAAAGTCAATTAAAGGCCACTTAGCACACTGAAAATAGAAGTGAACTTTCATAAACTGATAAAGTTTACAAGAAAACCTATAGCAAGTATCATACTCAATCATGAAATAAGAAAGCTTTTGCTTGACATTAGAAACAACAAAGTAATACACATTAACCCAAGCCAATGAGTTGATTCAACTCATAGCAACTCTACAGAATAAAATTGGTAAATCTCATAGGGTTACCAAGACTGTCATTCTTTTTTTTTAATCATTTTAATGGAGGCTCGTACAACTCTTATCACAATCCATCCATCCACCCATCCATTGTGTCAAGCACATTTGTACATTTGTTGTCATCATCATTTTCAAAATATTTTCTTTCTACTTGAGCCCTTGGTATCAGCTTCTAATTTTTTTCCTCTCCTTCCATCACCCTCCCTCTGTCATGAACCCTTGATAATTTATAAATTATTTTTATTTTTTCATGTCTTACACTGACCGGTGGCTCCTTTCACCCACTTTTCTATTGTCCATCCCCATGGAAGGGGATTATAGGTAGATCATAGTGATCAGTCCTCCCTGTCTCCCCCCACCTTTTCCTTATCCTCCTGGTATGGCTACTGTCAATACTGTTCCTGAGGGGTTTATCTGTCCTGGATTCCCTGTGTTTCCAGCTTTTATCTGTACCTATGTACATGCTCTGGTTTAGCCAGATTTGAGATATAATTGGGGCCATGAGAGTGGTGGGAAGGAAGCATTAAAGAACTTGAGTAAAGTTGTGTTTCATCGGTGCTATACTGCACCCTGACTGGCTTGTCTCCTCAGCATGACCCTTCTGTAAGGGGATGTCCAGTTGCCTACAAATGGGCTTTGGGTCTCCACTCCACACTCCCCCTCAGTCACAATAATATGATTTTTTGTTCTGGGTCTTTGATGCCTGAAACCTGATCCTATGAACACACAGGTTGGTGTGTTTCTATCATTTGGGGTTTGTTGCTTCTCAACTAGATGGCCACTTGTTAATCTGCAAGCCTTTAAGACCCCACATGTTCTATCTTTTGATAGCCAGGAACCATAAGCTTTCTTCATCACATTTGCTTATGCACCCACTTTGTCTTCAGCAATTGTGTGAGAAAGGTGAGAATCATGGAATACCAGGTTAATAGAACAAAGTGTTCTTGCATTGATGGAGTACTTGAGTAGAGGCCCAATGTCATCTGCTACCTTAATACTAAACCTATAAATATATGTACATAGATCTATTTCCCCATCATCACATAAAAATGTATTTATATATCTACATGCCTGTATTTAGATCTCTATAAATACCCTTTGCCTCCTAGTTCTTTACTCTATTTCCTTTTACTTTCCTCTTGTCTCACTATCATGTTCAGCTTTCATTTGGGTTTCAGTAATTCCCCTCGGTTACATTGCCCTTGATCAAGCCCTACTAGGCCTCCTACACCCTCCTCACCATCGATTTTAGATCACTTGTTGTTCCCTTGTCCCTAGGTTTCTTAACACCCACTTCCTTTCCCACGCCTCCCCCTCTCCCATGCCCCCCAGGAACTGTCAGTCCAGTTGTTTTCTCCTCCAGATTGTTTATCCTGCCTATCTTATCTAGATAGGATTCAGAGATAATAATATGCACACACAAAAAAAAACAAGACAGAGCAAGACAAAGCAACAAAACAAAATAACAGCAAAACAACAAAAGACAAAAAATGAAAAGCCTATAAATAGTTCAAGGTCTGTTTGTTGACACATAGGAGTGTTTTCTGGTCAAGTCTGATTGAGTCCTTGGGACCCTGGCCCCACAGTTTATTTTTGGTATTCCCTGGGGTTCATTGCTCTGCTCCCCTTGCTGTTCTGTTGCACGCCCTTAGTGTTTCACCTCTTTGTGGTGGGGTCAGATCGACACAGTTCCTGCACTGTCTCCAGTGTTGTCCCCTGTTGGGCTATGGGTCAGTGAGCTTTTTCCCTGTGCATTTTTAAGCTTACCTCAGCGGACTCATGTTGTACTGGTCCTTTTGTACTTGACTTACTTCACTTAGCATGACCTCCTCCAGTTCTTCCCATGCAGTGATGTGCTTCAGGCATTCATCACTGCTTTTTAGGGATGCGTAGTAGTCCGTTGCATAAAACTGTAATTCTTTATGGAAACAGAGTGCTACATCATTTTCTCATGGAGCAGCTAATGGATTCCAGCCACTGACCTTTCAGTTAGCAGCCAAGCACGTACGCACTGTACTTCTTGGTTTTGAAGAGGCATGGTTTATTTATGGAGTAAGAAAGACGCAAGCCAATGCTTGGAGTAAGAAAAGAGAAAGAAAATATTAAAATTTTGTCAATATCTATTAAAGCTAAACGTATGTCAATCTAATGCATCAAGGATTGTATTCAGTACCTGCATACCTAGAGAATAACCTTCAGTATGCATACTCAGATACATTTGAGAGTCCTGATATCAGCATTGTGCACAATACTAAAAAAAAAAACAAAAAAAACAGGATTCAAATGCATCAGTGAAAAGTAACAAACACTTCTACACCACAAATAAAATGCTTATCAAAACAAAGAGACAAAATACAAGAGCTCCTTGCTCAGCTAAACGGTCATTTCATGATATCTATCTTCCTGACATGATCGCTGAAGACATATGTGTGCATAAGAAAAT
>NW_022104341.1:43839843-43842845 GCF_000313985.2 Echinops telfairi
GCTGAATCTTGGCTGAATGCCTTATGTTCTGGGAGGCCTTATTTTCAGGGGAGGCCTTATATTTCAGTGAGAGGCAAAAGTGTAAGTAGGGCACAGTAAAGATTTCTTAGAGGAAGGCAATATGCTGGTGGACAACTCTAATTTATCCTTCAATGAATGCTATCAAAGAGTGGACTGTATTTATTGTGGTAACTATACATTCTAGCAGAGTCCCAGGCTGAACAAATGTCAGACACTATTGAGTCTCATCTTTCTCTGTTCTAGAGATCATTGTCCCTGTAACTTTCATACATATACAGAGGAAGAATAGAATATATTGACCAGAACCCCAGCTTCCATCCTTCTGGTGGAATTCTGACACATAAATTATGAAACTAACTTTTGTAAATAGTGCTATAAAATAAAATAAGCCTTTATAAAATATAGCTACTAATATTGTGAAGTTACTATTTCTTGACATTCCCTCATTCTAAGTCTATAAACTTCAGAAGGCAATGACCTCATCCCCAGCCTTTCCCCAAAGAATCTTGCAAAATTTTATTTACACCATATCAAAATGTCAATTCTGGCATGCTTCAGGGACACAGTGTTCCCTGGTAACGTTCTTTGAGTTTGGAGAACCAAAAGAATTCTAAAGCATCAAGACTAGGAATATAAAGTTTATGAGGTCAGGTTTCCCTTTGAAATACTCAAAGAAAGAGCAGATACATTGTTGTGGGGAACAAAAATAAATCAGTGCAACGTTCCTAGTCTTTTCCTTACCAATACAGTTTTTCATTTTTTTTTAATGTCTGCCTAATAAATTCTCATGTTTCTCTTGTGTTCTTTGAGAAAATCTATCAAGGCAATCCTATAGAGACATAAAGTGGACTGACGATTCCTGGTGGGGCATGGGAGGGGGGTGGTCAGGGGGTAGGTAAGTGTTCTAATATTGATGGCGGGGAGGAGGTAGCTTTTGTGGTCGTGTTTAGTCAATCGAGTTGTATCTGAGAGGAATTACTAATAGGAGAGCAATGGGAAAACATGAGAGTGGGGCAGGAGGAAATAAAAGAGAAAAGAAGAAATATGTGTGTATACTTGTTTATATATGCAATTATATGCAAATGCAACAAGGAAGCAGGTGGACTTTGGTCCTCTACTTAAATCTTACCTCAGTACAAGAACTGTTTGCTCTAATAAAGTGGCATTGTATAATACCTTCCTGACATGATCAGTGAAGACAAAATGGATTCATAAGTAAACAGTAAAGAAAGCTGATGGTGCCTGTCTAATAAAAGATATAATGTCTAGGGTCTTAAAGGCTTGTAGTTAAGCAAACAGCCATCTAGCAGGGAAATAACAAAACCCACATGGAAGAAGCACACCAGTCTGTGTGAGCATGAAGTCAAAGGGAAAAGGTATCAGAAGTTCAAAACAAGCAACAAAATCAATGTGAAGGGGTTTGGATGTAATAGAAACCCCAAACCCACCTATTAGATAATTGGACAGTCCGTCTCAAAAATCCATGGTAGGGTATAGCACTAATGAGCCACATAACTATCCTCTAGTTCTTTAATATTTCCTTCCCATACTATTATGGTTTTTATTTGTGTTACCTCATAAACCATGTTAGGTTTGCATATGTTCATTTGTATATTTAAGATCATTCAGTATAAGCAAGCAGAGATAGATCACCCTTCAGAGAGAGTAACGGAAGTAATGGCTCCCTGAGGGTATGGGAAGAAGTGGGGAAGGAGGCAATAGAGAGATGATAGCATTGATGATTGCATAACCCACTCGATGGGAATAATGGGATCAAACAACAGAATTGTATGTGAATGGTTTTATTAGATTGTGAAAGAGGAAAAAAAACCCATTATAGTGAAAAATAAATAAATAAGGTAGGGTGAGGGAGGGGATAAAGGGACCTGATATCAAGAAGTTCAAGAAGAAAGAAAATGTTTTGAAACAGATTGTGGTAGCAATTGTACAATACTCTTAATGTGATTGAGCTATGAAATGTGATGATACCTGTAAGAGATCCCAATTAAATGATTAATTTTTTTTTAAGTATTACCACTTTAATATCCCCCCAAAATAGTCACCATAACTTCCTGAGCTGACTTATTAGCAGTTAACTGCCCAGAAGAACCTCTTGAAAGCCACTGCTTTCATTGAATGAAGTTTTGGAGACTCCTGAATGAGACAAAGAAAAGTATCTTAGTTTGAAACCTTGTCTGCAGCCATTCACTGATTTCAGAGGCATGTCTAAACATGTGTTCTTTGGATAGACAACGCATACATGAACTGGAACTGCATATATGAACTGGAACACTAGTAGCAATACTTTTCTGACATATCCTCTGAGTGTGTGTGTGTGTGTGTGTAAATACCCTATACCTAAAGGCATGGTAAAACTGTAAAAAATGCCTCACTGCTGTCACGTCAATTTTAACTCATAGCAACCATATACAGCAGGTCAGAACTGTCCCTGTGGGTTTCTGAGACTGTAACTTTATGAGAATGTCAACACTTGTCTGACTTACGTGAGACTCTTCGCCGGGACATCGGTTCCTGGAGGATATCATTTTTGGTAGAGTACAGGGACAGCAAAAAAGAGCAAGGCCCCCAAGGAAATAGAGCGACACCGTGGCTGCAACAATGGGCTCAAGCATAGAACCAATTGTGAGGATGACCCAGGACCAGGCCATGTCTTCTTCTGAGGTGCATGGGGTTCTTGTGGGTCAGCTTGACTCCAGAGCACCTCACAACAAGTGCTGGGTGCTCTAAAGATGGAGTGAAAACACAGGGGCCAGCAAGAAAAAGATCATGAACTAAGAGATGCCATGACAACGTAGAAAAACCTCACTTACGTCATCATTCAGTCTTGGCCTGCGTATTAGTCTGGGTACTTTGGAGAAACAAATCCACGGCGACTCACTTATAAGAGAGAGTTTTATGTAAAGAAAGTGTGCATCACGAAAACATCCCAACCCAATGCTGCCCAAGCCCACAAGTCCAAC
>NW_022104341.1:43844486-43847097 GCF_000313985.2 Echinops telfairi
GTTTTTGTTGCCCTCTTTTCCCACATATGCAAATATTTACCTCAGGAATTTTTGTAGTTATAATATCATTGGAACCAGATCTCAAAAGAAGCTTATAATTAATCTTACACACTCTAAGCTCCTTATTTTACACATAAAATATCTGAACCCTACAGAAGTGACAGTATCATCCCCCAAATCACAGAGCTCTCTAGTGATGAAACAAAATGGGATAGCCACGTGTCCAGGACTCATTTTAATGCTATTTGACTTGGCCTCTGGAGTCTGAGCAATGCCCTGCACGTGGAGAATTTCATGAAGAGCAATCATGAAGGACAGAAAGAACCAACTTTCTTGACTGTAAACAGAAGTCCATCCTTGTCATTTCTAGTTTGCATGGTTTACTATAGACATATTTTTAAGTTGCAGTCAGTGTAGAGAACAGGTAGCCTTGATGAAAAGCAAGCGTTTGCAAGCACCTGTGGTTTGGGGAGGTCGGTTGGGGAGCAAGGCTGGAGGCTGCAGCTGAGGATCGGCGCAGCGCAGCAAAGCAACTTCAGAGCAAGTTGTCCAAGCGCAGGGGCAGCTAAAGCCTGACACTGGTGAAAGAAAATTGGAAACTGAAGTCTACATCTATGGAAAGGTCAACAGTGCCAGCAACTAAGTTGCTTATAACCCCAGAGAATTTGTCTGTTACAATTGTTTTTAACTCTGCTATAGTTAAATCCAGATGAAGATGTGCACATATGTTGTCTGCATGCATGTGTGAGTATGTTTGTTAGCATTATTATTTCAGTCCATAACACTTCAACCCCAAACCCTTGTTTTTAAAGGTCTCTGAGTGGCACAAGGTTTTGATCTCTGACACTCACCATTCGTTAGTTGGTGGCTCACCTACCAGACAGTGCTATAAAGAAAGGCTTGGAGAACCTGCCTCCAGGAAGATGACACCAATACAATCTCGTAGACCTGGAAGGAGTGTACGTGGCCTGCTCCCAGCACTTGTGACCACAGGGCTTGGCACGCCGTCCTAGGGAGAGGCACGCCAGCCACAGTCCAGGATATGGAAAGCACCTCCATGTACATACTCCAGGAAGGACGTTCCTTCACCTGACATCTACCCCATCAGTGCTACTGTAAAGTTGTCTCCTGCAGATGCCTGGATCCTCATGTGCAGTGAAAAGATGCTTGTCTCCAAGAGCACTTGCTCGCTTTGCCCCTTTTCTTGTGGAACAGTTTGCAACTCTTGTTTCTGGCCTGCCTGGCACTCCCTTTGAAGTATCCCCCTTGGAGGCTTAGAATACTCAGGATTAGTAGGTTGCCCATTAGTTTGATGTGTATATATAACAAGGGGCTTTCAAGTCTCAAGAACTCGAGAAACCTATTGTTCAATAAACACTAGGCCCTTCTGCTTTTAGTCTCTCCCAAGAATGGAGTCAAGTCCTCTGCCCCCTCTTTCTGTCTTCTTTGTCTTCTTTAATTGCACACTTTTCTCTGTCTGAACCTTCAACTGTGGGGTGGAACCCCACAAAATCTTATAGCTCTCAATTCTGTTCTGTAACCTATGGACTGTCCATTCGTCAGAGTTGAATCAGTGGTAAAGAGGTTTAGTTGTGCTGTGGTTTGTATTTGTTTCTTCACCCATTAAGGCTGGTGGAATCTGGAAAAATAGCTGTAATACCAAGAATGTCTAAAAATATCTGGTAATTCAGTTATTCAGCCTATAAAGAAAATAGCCTGTGTATACTGTGTGTCTATTCTATCATTAAAATTTTTAGGTTAGATAAAGTGGTTTCTTTTAAGTTAATTACTTTAAAAAGTAATCAAAAGTATGTTAAAAGTATTACTACTGGGGCTCCAGTTCACACATACATTGATATTTTACAAACAAAATGTTTTTGAGATGGATGGTGGGCTGTCGATAAATTCTCTGGGAAATATGCATGCTTCTCCTCATTAGGATACTGAGTTTATTGTGCCAGCCTGGCCGATAAACACAAGTGGGATTAACTGAAGGGCAGAGAGATAAATGGCTTGGTGAGCCTTGCCTTTCTTGTCTCTCGCTCTGTGATCATCAGACCAGTGTGTGGCTGCCTTGCTTGTTCTGTGCCTCAATTTAAAGGCTACACTACCTGTGGGACGCCTAGCCTGTGGACTGTGTCGCTGAGAACCCTGTCTAACACAGATACCATCCAGAAATAAGTAAAAGGTTTAATATATGGCAGTGTCTTGAGAGGGAATCTGATAGACCAGTTACAATAGTAAGGTAGAAAAATCTTTAGAAAGAGACAACAACTGTTTGTTTCAAGATTCCAAAATGGTAATATTGATATATATTCTTGAAGGATACAGAATTATCATGGGGGGGCTTATTAAGAACATGTTTTAAGAAAATTAGAAACTGCCCTGGCCAGGAAAAGAGCCAAAAAGTTGCAAAAAGATTGGGTTTTTTCTCATCTTGACATTGCACCTGCTCATTCTTCCAGGGTGGCGAGGGCTGTTGTGAGATTTTCGGGGAGACCCTGTTTTATCCAGCTTATGACTGCCCTGCAGCCTCCCCTTGTTACCAAGTTCAGTGAACATCACATAGAACGCACTTCGGCTCCTGAGAGGATGCCCACACTGCCATGTT
>NW_022104341.1:43847522-43849051 GCF_000313985.2 Echinops telfairi
GTGTTATTACAATATATTAGTACACATTAGGTATTAGAGCAAATCTCATTTTATTTCAAATTAAAATTTAAAACTATAGCTAAAGTTTCAAGATCCAGACTGAGCCATTATTTTACATGGAAGGAAACTTCCTTCTTTTTGTTATCACCCAAACCAAACTCACTACCTTTGTCAACCCCTGCTTGTCGAGATGACGGGTTCTGTGTGACAATTCTGTTGAGCAGAGTTGCCCCATAAAGCTTCCAAGGTTTTACCTCATTACATAAACAGATTGTTAGTTATGATAATGCTTGAATGTCACACAGTTGGGAGTAACTAAGAGGTGGTAACTGTGGGGGTGTTTTAGTTAAAGCAAAGGCCAAACAAATTTTCAACAGTAGGAAAGAATACCAAACACATAAATCACTGCATTTCAAAGCAAAACTCCTCCTACATGAAAAGCAAAATCAAAGACTATACATTTTGGTTGTAATACTTTATTTTACTTGGTAGTGTGATCAGTGAAGTATATATATAATGAAGTGGCATTCAACTAAGGCTTTGAACAATTTGTTACATGCTAACAGGGAAGACCCAGATGCTGCGTATACAGCACAAGCAGCACAGGGGGAAGCTCACAAGCATGAACAGGGGTCCCTCTGTTTAGAGCTGGAGTGGTTCCAGGGTGGCACCCAATATTTGCACGTGACTCTTCATAGAAAGGTTGGCAGTCAAGCCCATCCAAACACACGGTGAGAGATACATCTGGCAAGAAAACCCTAGGAAACGTTCCCCTCAATTACACATGAAATCGCTACGAGTGAGAATTGACTGGATGGCAATGGCTTTGAATGTGTTTGTTGAAACGGAGACATCAGAGTGGTTGGGAAGGAAGATGCGAGTGTGAAAAGGGATTATGAAAAAAACAGCTGTATATCCAACTTGCATCTAACTCTCACTAATCTTTGTCCATTTCTGTTTTGAACTCCCATCTCAGCTGGTTTGTTTTTGAATTTGTCCAGTAGGGGACACTGGCAGATTGGAGGACATAAGGAACAGAGAGGGTGGGCGAGTCTGATCCTCTCCCAATGTTTTCAGACAGGATCTCGGGCAGCAGCCATCTCTTATTCATGGCACCAGCATCTATGGGGAAGCCTCCGCCCTCTGCAGTACCAGTTCTCCTTGGGATAGCCACTACACATACAGTTTCCCTGAAATAGTCTCCACTTCTTGGCCCGGTGAGACCACGTCATCACATTGCTACTCCAAGTCCCAGGGGGGTCAGCAACTTTCTGCTTTTGCTAACCTATTGTTTACTTCTCACTCCTTAGTTTGACTTCTTTGTTATTGTAATGTCAACATTTTACATCAAGTTGCCTTACTATTTTCTGTCTGGTATCGATGAGTACATGAGTACAGGTGCTTACTAAGATTGGCTAGTAAACGGGATAATGGGCTCAGCGCCACCTCTCTTGGCCTCTTCTATAGCCATGTTCTCTACACTGAAGATTATTTGTCTCTGTGGATGCTTTCCATTGACTTTAATTAGT
>NW_022104341.1:43850451-43851905 GCF_000313985.2 Echinops telfairi
CCAACAGAATGTGGTGATTATCAAAAAATATCATTCATATCATATAGAAGAAAATTCAAAATAGTTGCTGTAGCCCATCACTAGTGATCTGCAAGAGATTCCAAGTGGATTCAGAGGAAGACCGGACTGAGGGACATCTTTGCTAATGGCTGATGGATCTTGTGTGAAAGCAGAAGGTAGGATAAAGATCCTTACTTTGTGCTTGATGGACTGTGCAATACATACAACTCTATGAATCATCAGAGACTGTGGATAACGATGAAAGAGAGAGAGAGAGAGAGAGAGAGAGAGAGAATTCCGGAGCACTTAATTGGGCTCATGCAGAATTTGTACATAGACTAAGAGGCAATAGTTCAAAAAATATAGAACAAAAGAACACTGAATGTTTTAAAAAATAAGAAATCTGTTGTATCCATCCACCATATGTTTATCTGTATGCTGAGAAAATAATTTGGGGTGCTGGACTATATGAAAAAGAACCCAAAATCAAGATTGGAGAAAGACATTAATAACCTGCAATATGCAAATGACACCACCTTGATTGCTGCAAAGGAAGCAGAATTGAAGTACTGAAAGAGAGCCATGATTGCAAGTGCCATTTTAGCTATCAGCTTATGAAACTCAACAAAAACATTAGATATGAGTTCTGCCAAACTGGTGTGAACCATCTGAATCCCAACACTGGTTCCAAATCATAGTGACCCTGTGGGAAAGAGTGGAACTACACCCAAGGTTTCTAAGGCTGTATGTAAATCTGTATAGATGCTGACTCCCCACCTTTCTCCTGCAGAGCAGCTGGGAGTTTTCAGCTCCTGGCTGAACGTTTAACCACTGTGTTTAGAGGGCTCATGTACATACTGTAATTATCCTCATTTCGCTTACGAGAAAAGAAAGTAAATTAATAGCTCTAAAGTGGAACCAAATATGAAATTCTCCTGTAGTTTCAGTGCAGTATCCAAACTTTTAATGCCTTCTCTTTAATAACCTGATTTCACACATATTCACACACTGTTATTCAAATCTGGGCATTGAAAGTTGTGTAGAAGTTTGATAAATTAAGTACTGTGTAACCGGACTAGTCGAGCCCACCACCAATCTTAAGGTTCCTGAGTTTCATGGTCTATAGCAGAAAGAAGTCCATGATAAAGTAGGACATGTTGTCATTTTTTTATGGTTATTCCCTATAATGAACCATTTGTAAACTCTTGGTTTATATAGAATAATACTATTTCAACTTTAAAATAAAATTGAGGAACGGTAGCATAATGTCTCCATATACCTGTACAAATTATGTTCATTTATAAGTAGATTCACAACTTGATTACCCAAAGTAATTACATTCAAGAATCTCAGACATGAAAAGCATAGTAAAAAGTATCCAAATGAAGTATTTGTGGGTCAGCATAAAACATGGGTATTATACATGTATATTTATATCGTGTATATTGACTAAC
>NW_022104341.1:43852725-43854779 GCF_000313985.2 Echinops telfairi
TATCATACAGTGCTGCATTATTAGAACACGCCGTTCTTGTACTGAGGTAAGATTTAAGTAGAGACCCAAAGTCCATCTGCTTCCTTATTACATTTGCATATAAATATATATAAACAAATACACATATATTTATATATGCATTTTTTTTCTTCTTTCCTCTTTGTCTCTTTTTTTTCTCCTGCTCCAACTATAATGATTACCCATCATTCACCTTTCAGGTACAGTATATGGATCATGAACATGAGGCAGGCCTACTACCTCATTGCTTAGGAGATCAGATTAGAAGATTCCATGAACTGAGAATAGGTGCCTGCCTTGGACTTAGTGTCTATGCTTAATGTTCTTATACAATATTTATCCTTTTAAGATGCAATAGTTTGATGTGCCATATATCTTCATCCAAAGCAAAAATAAAATAAGCCTCTTTAGTTGCCTTTATTTTTCACTTTTTCCTGCACTTACTTGTTCCTCAATTTCACCATTCAGTGATGAGATAAAAATTGTAATAGGATAAAATTCCAAAAATGTTCAGAAAAAAAAAGAAAAATCAAGGTCCTCCGGTTCATTTTTTTCCCCTTGTTTCTGATCTCTGAAAAACATTTTGCACATTTGACTATTTTCTACTTCTGGTTATTGAGAAAATAGACACAAAATGTTTTTAGTGAATTCTCTAGGCTGATGCAACACAGACCATCAAGTGCATACATTCAAGTTCAGATTAAAGTCAAACAAGTCCAGTGGAGCCACAATATGTCCTGGAGCATTTCCCACCTGAATTTTGAGGCTATCTCAAGAACAGACTTGACAGAAACCCTGCTGAGCTGTGGGATGAAATCCAAAACATCAGACACGAGAGAGTAAACGGTCTTGAGGAGACAGAAAAGATCAAAGGGGGCATCAGCAGAGACTCTGAAAGTTGTTGTTAATTGAAGAGTAGCTACAGCAAATGAAGAAGTAATGAAGGCAAAGAGCTGAACAGAAAATTACGAGGGTAGCTCAAAGATGAAGTAAAATATAATGAAATGTGCAAAGACCTAGAGCTAGAAAACCAGAAAGAACATGCTAATATATCTCTAACTGAAAGAATTGAAGAAAAACACAAGATTTGAGTGAAGTCATGAACGAGTCTATATACAAAATACTGAATGATGCAGGAAGCATCAAGCGAAATATGGAAAAAACACACAGTCACTAGACCAAAAAGAACTAGTCAACATTCAATCATTTCAAGAAAGAGTATATAATCGAGAATCAATTATTCTGAAGGAAGCAGCTCAACCTGCACTGAAGGCATCAGCAAAAACAGGTCTCGAGGAGTTGATGAAACACCCACTGAAATGTTTCAACAGCTGATGAAGCACTAGAAACACTCACTCATCTATGGCAGGAAACTTGGAAGACAGCTACTTGGCCAACTGACTGGAAGAGATGAGTATTTCTACCCATTCCAAAGAAAGGTGACAAAGCAGAATGTTCAAATTATAGAAAAATATTGTTGAAATTACATGCAAGTAAAATTTTGCTGCAAACCATCCAAAATGGTTTTGCAACAATACATTGGCAGGGATATTCAGGCCAGAAAGAGAAAAGGATGTGGAGCAAGCCTATGATTACTGAAGTCAAATGGATCTGGGCCCAAAGCAGAGAATACCAGAAAGGTGTTTACTTATGTTTTATTGTCTATGCCAAGGCATTCAACTGTGTGGAACATAACAAAGTATGGATACATCTGCGAAGAGTGGGAAATCAAGAACAGTTCATTGTACGCCTATGGAACTTGTACGTGGATTAAGAGGCTATTATACCAACCAAACAAAGCATATGGCATGGTTTAGAATCAGGAAAGGTGCACAGAAAGGTTGTGAATCCTCTCAACATTCTTATTCCACCGGTGTTCTGTGCAAATAATCAGAGAATTTGGATTATATAAAGAAGAATACAGCATCAGGATGGAAGGAAGGCTTATTAAGAATCTGATATACCAGGCCTGTCTGGATAGGACAGGCTGGATGAACAATCTGGAGGAGAAAAAAACGGGACTGACAGTTCCGCGG
>NW_022104341.1:43856739-43857655 GCF_000313985.2 Echinops telfairi
TAGAAGATGTTCTGCAGGGGAGAAAAAAACAAAAGAAGATATGCTTACATTTTCTGTATGAATTGTAAAAAGGTGAAAAAGAACAAGAAAATTCCTATTTTCACTTGTTTGGAAAACAGGTTGGAGAAATCAACTTTTCTGTTTTGATCAAAGAAAGTTTGAGATGCTTATTAGAAATGTAACAGTTGTATAATAAAGAGTTTAGGGGAGAAGCTTGAACTAAGACTAAAACTTCTGCCACCTTCAGTGTATCCCAAAGGCACCATCATGGAGTGGATGATGATTCACAGGCACCGCACAGGACAGAGTAGAACTGCTTTGTGGGCTTTCCAAAGCTGAGAACCTTTACAGAAGCAGACACATCTTTCCCACCACGAGCGTGAACCAGCAACTGTTCTAACAAAGTGCTTTAACCACTGCATCACCAGCACGCCTTCAACAGGGAATAGATGATATTCAAAGTCAAAGGACTTAATACAGTCAACTAGAGAGTGAGTACAGACAGAAACAAAGTGGCAAAGGACAGAATGTCAGGACTCCACAGCACTCAGAGAGGAGGAAACAAGCAAAGGAAGTGAGAGGAAATGGCTCCCAAGTGTGGAGACCAGCAAAGAAAGAGAGGCGCCCCAGCAGCCAAGTGGAGGAAGTAGCTCAGGAAACAGCAGGATAATAACTGGGTCAAATGCTGCCGACAGGGGTAATGAGACAAGAAGATGATGCCCATTGTATTCAGCCACCTGGAGAGGTTTCATCAGTGCGTATAACAGAAAACACAGTGGCCTTAGAACTTTAGGAAAGCAAGAGGAGATTTTGTCTACAAGCCATAAGAATACCCTACAGAATGTTGGTAAATTTGAATACAGAGCAAAGCTTTAAATTTCTACACAAGAAAATACATCATAAGCACTTGCCCTCG
>NW_022104341.1:43858778-43866108 GCF_000313985.2 Echinops telfairi
AAAATTAATATCACAGATGAAAGACTCAGTGTAGGTTCCAACTCAAAGACAACCAAAGTCCTCAAACAGAGAAAAGGATGACGTTGTCAATGATTTTGTCTTGCTTGGACCTCTCAATAATGCTGATGGGACAAGCAGTCAAGAAGTCAAATGAAGCATTGCTTCTAGTGTTGAAAATCAGGGAAATTACTCTGGGGCCCTGCCCCAAGTCATGGTATGTACACTTGCCTCATATGCAGGCAATGAATAAAGAAGACTGCGGAAGGCGTGATGCGTTTCAATCATGGTGCTGGCGAGGAAAGTGCCCTGGACTGCTGAAAGGACACGCAAATTTGGCTTGAAAGAAGGACAGTCCGAGTGCTTCTTAGAGGCAAAGATGGAGACACTTTGTCTCATGTGCTTTAGACACGTTGTCAAGAAAGCGTAGACCCTGGAGAAGGGCGTACGCTTGGTAGAGGGGCAAGCAAGAAGGAAGGCTCTCAACGAAATGCTTATAAAGTGTCGGCAAGAAGGGGCACAAGCGTAAGAACAACCACGAAGATGGCACCAGACGGGGCAGTGTCTCATTCCTTTGTACGTGAGTCAGAACCCACTCGACAGCACCAAGACCAACAGCAGTAACCCAACCAAGGGACCAGTTTTAGGCACTGGAAGTTTAAGACGATCTTTGCTTTGAGAGCAATGTGCACCATGAGGAAAGGCGAAGACAGAGAACCCAAGGTAGTAGAGGCAGGTGAGCAAAGCTCGGAGTCTGAGCTTTTCTCAGTAATTTGAGAGTATGAGGCAACTGTAGAGGATCATATGTCATAACTTGATTTCTCTTGAATGAAATTAACATGTATATTTATGCAAGATATCAATACAGATGGAAACTTCTGCTTGATTACCTACTCAAACAGCACAGCATGTACTTTATGCAGGTTTTGCTAAATTCTCGGGTCACAAATACAAAAGGTACCCCTCTTACTACCTATTCTAACTATCCTGTATGATGCAGGTCTGGAATGAGAAAGAAGAACCCAAAAGTCAGACAATAAGGTAAGAAGCCCAAGGTCATGAAGAAGAAGTACCGTCAGTAAGCAAATAGCTTTCAGAATCATGTAGATCCAAGACAGTGCTACATTCCAAATAAAGAAGCACATTTTTACATAAAGGGTAGGGCTATATTTTATGGGGTTCAGCCATAGGATGATGAAGGAGGGTAACTTTAACATTGCATCTGAAAACAAGGCAAAGGGGGAAATAGTTTGACCACTAGTATATCTCCTAGGGAAAAAGCAAGAACTGCGAGGGAACAAATGCTGATCTGCCAGTGGGTGGAAGGCCAGGACAAAACAAAAAGAAAACTGCCTGGCACCCAAAAGATCCAGGCAGGAAGTAACCAAGGTTGTATACCACCAAAAGTACTTACCTCTTTCCTCAGGAGGCAAATCCTCCAAGAAGTCATCGGCAGCTTGCAGAATCTGCTTCAGCACAGAGGATCAGAGGATCCTTCACACGGTCCAGCTCCCACTCTGAATTATAATTACTGACCACAAAGATGTCAGGAAGAGGAATTCCAAATTTTCGATGGACTGCCTCTCGCAGCAATACAGAGATTGAAGTCCAGGAACCATTCAGCCATGAACAATAATGTCCTGTGCAAATATAGATTATGAAAGCACAGACATACAGCAAACTGGTGGAAGCATAAAACATGCCAGAGTGGTAGAAGCAGCGTCGTGCCCAGAGAGAGCGCAGGGGGAAAGGCCGCGTTCCAGAGTTCTTTCTGGAACACCGTCCTAGCCCAGCTCTCACAGCGCTGCTAATTGTTTGGGAATATGTATAGTAGATTCAACATGAGTTAGAAATAAAAAGTAAGAAATAGTTCTGTTAAAAACTACTATGAGCTAGAAACATTTTTAATACATTTGTACCAGCGTTCACATTTTTCATCAATTTTCTTTCACAAGTTATTGTCAGTTCATTGTATTAGACTAAGGTTTAAAAGAAAAAACCAAAGCAGTTGTAGCCACTGTTAAAGTTATAGATTACGTCAATGAGACTCTCCTGAGTCAGGGTGGGGGTGCAACCCATCTGAGATAGTTTATTGTGCCAGCCTGGCTGATAAACACAAGTGGGATTAACTGAAGGGCAGAGAGATAAATGGCTTGGTGAGCCTTGCCTTTCTTGTCTCTCGCTCTGTGATCATCAGACCAGTGTGTGGCTGCCTTGCTTGTTCTGTGCCTCAATTTAAAGGCTACACTACCTGTGGGACGCCTAGCCTGTGGACTGTGTCGCTGTAAGTTGAGGTCCCTTTAAGACTTCTCTGGAGCTGGGGACTGGTGGTTGGTGACCTGCCTTGCGATTGGCTGCTGTGCTGACATAGCCTAGCTCTCTCTACAAATAGAGGAAGATCTGGCAGCACACTAGACTTGAAGGACTGCTAGTCTCTCACAACTCTCTCTCACGGACTTGAGTTGCACTGAGCCATTTGTAGTGCTTTCTAATTTAACTGTTTATTTCTTGTATTATATATTTATCTGTATATGATTTAACAGTTCATTTCTTGTTATATATCTAATTATCTCTATAAATAAATCTATTAAATTGTCAGCAATTTGGTTTTATCTCTCTAGAGAACCCTGTCTAAAACACCATCCTATCAATCAGGTCCCTGTCTGATGAAACTCTTGGGGGGCGGGCAGCTTTTGTATGTGATAGTACAAGCCCTTCCTCTTCTAAGAAAACTGAATCTTGCATCTGGTTCCTCAGTCTCCTGATGGATCGCCTGCCGATCCCATCCCAAGAGCCCTCAGCCAAAGGCGGAATCCTTGGCACCCTTCAGATTCCTTGACCTCTCTGCATTGGCCTGCCTGTGCCCCTGGCATCCTGTACTCGGCATGCTGCTCCTCTGTTCCCAAGAGAAAAGCCTGCCTTGGATCATCACGTCCCTTCTCTTTCCCCTATGCACTCTCAAGAAAACCGCTGATTCACACATATAGTGTACTAAGTACAGTCTCCCCATGCAAACATTCCTTTCTCACTTTGTCTTGTCCTAAAAAGACAAAGCCCTTCATTAAATTGAATGGTTCTCTGACTCTCAAACATCTCTTTTTCTCTGTTGATGTATTCAACATGTGTATGCTATTGCCATAGTCTTTTTCTCCTTCTATTTCTCTTAACTTCCTGAAACTACACCTTAAAAGGCATGTCCTAGTGCCACTCCAATAATGAAATCTTCTCTTATCCCCTTTAACACATCTTTTCCTCCTCTGAATGTTCAAAACACTTCGTTTGGGGCCATTTCATTTTGTCACACTAAATCATATATTCATATGTCAATTTTTTCTTATCTTACTTCTCCTCAGCCTCCCCTCACCTACAAAATTGAAAGCTTTATAATGAACGAAAATTGTTTCAATGATGTATATATATGACTAGAGATATTGGTTCCAAGGGAAGGCAATAAATGTGTATTAATTGAATCAATTGAATTCAATCTTAAGGAATTATCGTGTGAGTCTAAGATAAATATATATACTCATTTTTAGAATTTGAGGCCAAGCTTGGGTTACACAGGTAATTCAATTAATTATCCTTAAAATCTTTAAGTGTGTATTTTAATAATAATACACATAAACACAATATAACTATGCTTATGAAACTCAGAAAGGATTTTTATCTTACCTTGAGCTTCACGGGCATACAGCTGTATGGGTCTATAAGGTCGTTTCCTAATCAGATCCATATCCTGCCCCACTCAAGTAAGCAAAGCCACGTGTGGCACACCCACACCAAACAGATATGTATATGATGTTCAGCATTACAGATACCATCAGTTTTCTTCCATTAATTAACAAATCTATAACTGGACAGGAGCAAGTCATATTTTGTTTTGTTATATAGGTGGCCATGAGTCGTAGCTAAATCAATGGCACTAACAACAAAACAATAGGTTGTCTGTAGGGTAATGTCAAATACTTAGGAAGACCTCTTTTCCTCAAACAAATGAGAACTCTCCAATTAGTGGTTGAAATTCCTCTGATATGGGAAGTCCCTTCGTTGCCTTCCATCTGAGAAATAAAACTTCAAATGAAAGTATATCTTTAAAAAGGTAACGAACATGTACTACACTATTTATTGATTCACATCATCTCCAAACCATTAGGTTTTGATAGAGGTTGGAGAAAATAATACAAGTAATTAACTAAAAGATGAAAAGAAAGAAATATCAAGAAAGACAGATTATGCCAAAGCATCATAATTAACCTGCCCCAATCAACAATGGAAACTAGATTTTAAATTTCAGTGAGTAGGTAAGTTAAAATGACTCTTTGTATCTTACTCTAATCAAAATCATGATAAATTTGATTGTGATAAGAGCTGTATGAGCCCCCAATAAAATGATCTGTTAATTAAAAAAAAAAACTGGTTCCCAAACAAGTTGGATATGACCAAGACAAGCTAGGGAGAAATGTTCTTGACCCTCCTTACCATCTCTAAATCTTCGTACTATCTCTCCCCATCAAATACCACAGCTTCCTTCATTCTTTTCCTTGCTGTTGCTGTGAGGGGCCATCAAATTCTGACTCACAGCGGCCCCGAGCACAACAGCGTAAAGCACTGCCCAGTCCTGCACCGTCCTTGCAATTCGTCGTATGTTTGAGCCCACTGGTGCAGGCACTGTGTCAATCCACTCCCTTGAGGATCGTCCTCGTTTTCACGGACCCTCTACTTTACTAAGCATAATGTCCTTTTTCAAGGACTGATAGCTTCCGATAACATGCCCAAACTTGAGAGGAACTCTGGCCATCTTCGCTTCTGAGGGACATTCTGGCTGTACTTCTTCCAAGACAGATTTGGTTTTTGTTTTCTGGTAGTCCATGGTACTTTCAGTATTCTTTGTCAGCATCATAATCAAATGCATCAGTTCTTCTCCCATCTTTTTTATTTAATATTCCTTTTCCTTAGTGAAAGTGTTTGTTTTTTCCTAATTTCAAATTTTTGAAGTTCCAAGAGTAATCTGGGATCAACGATTAGTAAATCAATGATATGACAGATGGGGTAGCAGGTGGTTAGAGCCGACTGGATTGCACCAAATTTTTCACGTATTGTCTAATCCATACAATAAATTTCTAGGGTGGCGACTAAAATTATACTAATTATGCAGATTAAGAATTAAGGCACAGAGAGTTTGTTGTTTGTGCAAGTCATACAGCTAATGAATGCTTAAATTGATGGAATGCTGATGGGTTAGGAAATATGCAGAATGGCAACTCTGGGAATTGTTTGTCCCATTCAAGAACAATCTACATCATAGATTGATCAGACTTCAGTAGCAACATGGAGTGAGACTCACCACACTTTATCATTATCCTTTTAATTCTTTTGATTTTTGCCACTACTTCAGGAGAGAGCTTTTCAACAGAGTTGGCATCCAGCACAAGGGCCACACAATGCATTCTGTCCTTCAACGAGGGGGACTTAATGTAATTAGAACGGCGTTCTGTAATTGGCACTGCACACTTAAGCTGTAAGGTATACATAAAGGAATACATTAACAAATATTTATGAGCACATACTATTTACCAAGCATTCTGTAAGTGAACAAAATAGTAAAAACACATAGATCTGATTTTATGAGATTTGCACTCTGGTAGAAAGTACTATACTGCCATTGAGTTAGTATTAACTTAAAATTGCTTCCTGATCTGTTATGTCCACTGATGAAACATACAATATTCCTCTAGCTCCTTGAGGCTTCCTTACCCCCCACTATCATGACCCCAGTCCTGCCTTTCACTGCAGGCTAGACCAGAGCATGTGCACAGGTAGAGATAAGAGACAAGAGCTCACAACACGCAGAATCCAGGAACAGGACTGGGAGTAGGGATACCAGGAGGATAGGCAGGGAGAGGGGGGGAGGAAGAGGTAACCGACTGCAATGATCGACACATAAAACCACCACCATCCCCAGAGAAACCATAGGGGAAGGGAGACAGTGGTTGGTGTAAGATATGAAAATAATAATAATTTATAATTGACCAAGAGGTCACAAGAGGGTGGGGGAAGGAAGGGGGGAAAAAAGAGGAGCTGATACTAAGGGCTCAATAGAAAGTAAATGTTTAGAAAATAATGATGGCAACATATGTAGAAATATGCTCGATTCAATTGATGTATGGATTGTTGTAAGAACTGTAAGTTCCCCCAATAAAGTGATTTTTTTTTTAATTAAAAAAAATTTTGTCTTCCTAATAAGCTTCTCATGATTACACTGTGTCTTTTGAGGAAAGAGACCCAGGTCACCCCTTGGGGAGACCGAAACATAACCTTTTGAGCGGATCTCTCAGTCTTGAATTGGACTGGCCCAGCATATCCATTCAGAAGTCACTGTTCTGATTAAACTTTTTTGAAGGCATCCTAGCAGACAGGAGACAAGTATATTCCTTAAAGAAATTCCTTGCAGCAACCCACAGATTGCAGAAACATGTTTAAACATGCTCAGCTTGGGACAAACCCCACTAATAGTACTTTTACTGACTCTAGTACATAGAATACTTTTTAAAGCAACCATGCAGAAGTAAAGGAAAAGAAGTTCAGGGAGAGTGGATGCAGGAAGGCCAGTTAGAAGGTCAACACTAAGAAAGATTCTGAATTGCGACACCTTCATCTGCAGTGTCAGATATTACTTTTCCCAAAGATGTCCCTCATCAGAGTTCTGCTCTTCCATACTCTCTAGGGAGCCCTTCTTCTCATAGGATCCAGAACATGTCATTATACTTAGCTCAGTAAATTTCAATTGCATATTCAAATGACACATTCAAACCTTCCCTGCCCACCCCCACACTCTGCCGTTCCCGTATGTTGTGAACTCCACAAAACCTACTAATAACCATTGAGTCAATTCCTAATCACAGCCGTCACACATGTGCCACTGTAAAACTGCTCTCCATAGGCCCTATGGCATAGGGCTCCCAAGGGATGATTTCTCAGAGTGTATAAGGTCTTTCTTTTGGAATTGAAGCATCTATGAAATGATTTGCTTTCAGGTGACCTTAGGTCCCATTCTTTAAAAGCCTATTTGAGGAAAGAAGAGGCTGAGAAGGGGCCCTAATGACTTTGCCATCTGCACACTACGGCGTGCCATTTATAAAGACTTGTGGAACTGAGAGAAGCTGTCATGTGTTAGATTGCTAGTCACTCAAATACATAGCAAAATGTAATTAATTTTTTTCTTTTACAAGCTCCTCCCTGGGGGACAGACAACAGAAAAGTGGGTGAAGGGAGATGTTGGACAGGGCAAGATATGACAAAATAATTATTTATAAATTATCAAGGGTTCATGAGG
>NW_022104341.1:43866296-43905939 GCF_000313985.2 Echinops telfairi
ACTAATTGATCAATAAAATTTTAACCAAAAAAAAAAAAAAAGAGAGAGATAGTTGAAAATAAGATCCTAGTGATCAGAGTAGAACTACTCTACAGTCTCAGAAGGTAACTGCCTCATCTTTATCCCTACCCACCGGGACCTGGCATGTTCAAACTCCGACCTTTCCATTAGTATCCCAACACAGAATCCATGTGCCACAGGCTTCTTTTTTTAATCAGTTTTTGTCAGATACGGCTCACATCATACAATTCAATAGTTTGGTCACATCAAGAAGATGTGTGTAATCATCACCACAATCCGTTTAGAGCATTTCCTGCCTTCCTTTATTCAGCGTTGTTAGCTCCTCATTTCCCCACACCCTCCCTCTCATAGCCCCCAAGGAACCATTCATCCAGTAAATCTACAGATGTTCCTCTCCTGGATTTCATATGCAGAAAATCATTTTTAAAAACCCTAACAACAACATCAAAATAAAACAGATGAAAACCTCAGTCAAAAAGAATGAGGAAAATATTAAAACTAGAACAAATTTTAACTGGATCAACGGGAAGACTAACGATAAGATGTTAAAATGTATTGTTGATCTGCAGCATCTACTTTCCAATGCACTCTTCATGATAGCAGGCTACTCACATGCCTGGTCCATAGATGACCAGAATCCCTTGCTCACAGGGGATGCACCGGAGGATTAAACTATGTGTAATTCCCCTTCTTCTTTTTTTTTCCAACCCAAACAACTTGAAAATGGGTCAAAGGGGAGATAAAAGGAGACAATATGATATTTTCACTACATCTGTCATAATCAATTTTACAATGTTCCCAGACTGATAACAGGACTATTCACATCCCTCAACTATGATCAGGGAAGATTCAACTAGATTCATGTGTGCCCTACAAATGGATTTGGGGTTTCCACTATCATCCATAGTTTCCTGAAAACCAGGTGTTCACAATTTAAGCTCTGATGCCGTTCCCCTCCTTTGAATTTGGATTTTATTATTTACAATCCTTAGATCACACAGGCTGGTGTGCTTCTTCCATGTGAAATTGGTTGATAAGTTACTTAGATAGCAGTTTCTTTATAAATTCTTTATAAAATAAAATATCAAAAAGGAATAAAGGCTCCCATATAAGCATAGGCTATGAAAATAAATGCTAAGATACCTTAGCTAGACTAAGGCCTGATATTGGGGGGAACAGTTTTTTAAACCAATTATAGCATCTAATGATTTGATAACTCTTACCTGGAATCTGTCAGAAATCTGGCCTTTTAAGATGTAAAATACATCGTCCATACACAGCCCCTCACCCCTCATCTTTCTCATTAACCCCCATTGAATCACAAAGAATAAACTGTAGAGGGTCTCTGTCCTTACCATCCTTAAGGGAATATGTCTTGAACTATAGAACAAAAAAATGAAAATTTTGTTTTTTTAATTGTAAATTGATATTAACTCTACATATAATGAATTTGATCAGCAAATGGCTTTCCAAATTAAACTGAGCAGAGGAGCAAAGGCTCAATGAGCAAAAGTATCCTTACCTGCTTTGTGTCAAAGCCAACCAGAGCCTAGCTAATCACATGACCTCAGAAAATCGACTTCATGGAGTCAGTAAAACTAGATTGTCCAGCTCCAGTCAGACCCAGGAGCAGAATCCGAGTTTGGTGAACCACACCTCGAAGTGGGTTGTAAGTTCTCCCTGAGCCTGTGTAGACACAAGTGTGAATGATAGACTAAGACTACTTGCAAAGACAAAATTTCTTCTGTTTTCACTTTATTGATTTTTTGTTGTTGTTAGCTACTTGACTTGTATAAAAAGACATGAGGTAATTCACAGTCTACCCAACCTCAAAGTGTAGGTGAGAGAAATTCAAATCAAAGAATAATTTTAACTAAAAGCAATCGTACACACAAATTTACCGTCATCTAAAAGTACATAAACTGGGAATAAATATGACATCAAACATGAATGTGAATTATTGATAAAGACTTTTTTAAAGCCACAGTACTACATGTGCAGTTTATGCAAGTGGAAAGTTTTAAACATGTTATTGAAGTTCTTATAACACCCATTCCATCATAATTTCCTAATTTAGTTGAAAATGAAACTTCAAGAATCCTAGGCAAAACTTCAGATATGCAACCCAGGAGTTATTTTCCTGCAAATAAATAAAGCATATTAGAAATGGTTTGGGTAGTCACTGATCTGTTTTAGCATTAAAATATCAGATCTTTTTAAGCTAATAGATGTTCTTGGAGGCACTACTAATTTTGTTGGCCAAAGCTATGATCGAATAAGACTGATACAATAAATATAGTAATGGCAGTTTAAAAATATTAACTTACATAGTGAGCCCCTCTACTGTTCTTTTGTCCAATAGGTCTAGGACAATAATCATAAAATAATAAGCATTAGACGTGCTGACTGGTGCCCTTGGTGGATACGACCAAAATAAAGTTGTTGGAAGTTGAACTTGAAAAAAAAAAGAAATGCTGACTGTCTGAATGAATGAAAGTGAATGAATTCATTAGAAGCAAATATATAAACAGCCTTCCCATGAGAACAGTGTATTATAATGGAAAGTGAAAGAAATTCTGGAAATTTCCTTTACCATTATCTGAGTTGGACAGACTGGTACTATAGGCAAGATGGATGACTGTCTTTATATCGAACCTTACTCCCTATAAAAATTCACATTTTTAGAGACTGCTTATGATATGGATAGACCTTCAAGGATCATCATTTACTATTGGGGCATAATGAGAGGAAACAGCTACAAACATCCATTAATCATTAGACTATGCAAGTATGAAGTATAAACGTAGAAAAATTTAGAAATTGTCAAAAATGAATTAGAATGCACAAAGCTCCAAATCACATGCATTGGTGACTTGACACGGCCTGGTCTGAGGCTTCTGAGTAGGACAATCCTGGTTTACCTGTCCAGGATGGACACCTGCAAGGGGAATGGCATGGCGTTCACAGGCAAAAGGAACATTTCAAACTCCTTCCTGAAGTACAATGCTGCAGGTGATAGGATCATATCTCTACGCCTACCAGGAAGTCAGGCTGTTAATACATATGCACCAACCATGAGAGCCAATGATGAAGAAATTGAATACTTCTATCAATGATCAATTTGAAGCTGGTTAAACATGCAATTAAAATGTATTTGTAATTACTGATCATTGGAATGCAAAATTTGGAAACAGAGTAGAAGAATTTGGAAACAAAGTCATTGGAAAATATAACTGTGGTGATAGATATGAAGCTGGAAATTGAATGATAGAAGATCTAGGACCCCATATTACTTTATTATAAATATGCTGACTACTGTACCTCCTAATTAATAGATTATTGATATTTTCTCATTTCTAGAATCTCTGTAATAGGCTTCCTTGGCTAGGGATTCTTACAGTAAATAAATCTGGGTTTTTGAAGCATTTCATGTAAATTGGGTGTTAAATAATGAACTTCCCTAATCTAACCATCCTCCAATATATAAAGTGAAAAATATCTGCCTGTTGTCTGTCCTAGGCCAGAAATTATATGCCTCAGAAGAACATAATACTCTTGGGAAGCATTCAGAATATTCCAGTCTTCCTGCTTCCTCTGAAATTTTGATCTCTTTCATTAAAGAAATTAACAATGAATTATGATGTGAACATCGAATTTTTAGAAGAATAGTTTTTTCCATCCTTTTTTATGTATTGCTCAATGTAATCAATATAATATTGAATGAAGCAGAGAACATAAAAGATCACATTTTTTGTGGGTCCATTAATATTAAGTACAAAATCAGGGAGAAATGGTAATAAAAAATAATAATAACTATCTTTAATAACTAGAAGGAGTAATAAACCAGTTTTTTGAAGTAATAGTACTATTCAATTTACTTATCTGAGTAGCAGCTACATAAGTATAATCAATTTGTAAAAATCTGTCAATTAGTACACTTATCTTTTTTTATTTCTCAATTTGTTATAATTGAATTAGAATTTGATTTTAAAAGAAATGAGAGAAAAAATATGCATTGTAAAAAGTAGGTAATGAATGGTCAACAAACTCATAATTATGTTACATAATGAACAATGAATGATATATATACAGCAGAATTAACAAGTATTTAAAGACAGAAAAAAGTAATGAGACATGAAATTAAAAATTTAAATAAACATGGTAAGCAATATTCTCTTTTATGTCTACGTGCTAAGAGATCAGTACTTTCAACCGTGTGACCTACAGTAAACTAAGAGGAGTCAATAATAAATTTAAGACAGAAGCGCTCAACCAACGAGTAAGATCAAATCACTCACAAAGGAAAAGCAGAAGCAAAAACCTGGCCTTAGGATTTTGTCACAGCAACATCCGTGACATGGAAATTTATGAAATCCCAATAAATAAAAGGCAATCTAAGGGCTGTGTTTTGAGAGATATTCAAGTAGTATGGCCTCAGACAATAATTTAGAACATGCGTACACTCAGGGGCTACTATGTTTTTCATGAGCCCTTACTTTAAAAGGATAGAGATAAGCAAGTATTTCATAGAAGAATGCCAATTACCAATACACATGAACTTGCTATCAGTGATAACATGAATGAAAATGAGAAACTGCCTTTTTACCATCTAATTGGAAAATATGCTAAGTTTGATAACATCAAAAATTGACAAGAAAGTGTGGAAAATGGACATTTTTTTCAAACCATTTTGTTAGCATATAATTCACATATCATACAATTCAACAGTTCAATCATACTAAGAAGAATTGTACAATCATCACCACGATAATTTCAGACCATTTTCTTCTTTCTTATACTCATTGTTGTTAGCTCCCCATTCCACCTCACCCTTCTCTGCCATACCCCCAAGAAATGACCGATCCACTGTACTGTCTATTTACCCATCCTGGATTTCAAATACAGAAAAACGTACCAAAAAGAAAAATAAACTAACAATGATGACAAAGTAAAACAGAAAACTTTAATCAAAAAGAAAGCAGAGAATAGTAAAAACGAGAACGTATTAAAATAGGTGAGAAGGTAGATAAGGTGTTCAATTTTAATCGACTTGCATCTGCCTCAACCCACGTTCCAGTGCACTCTGCATGGTAGCTAAGCTATTCACTTCTCTGGCCTGAAAATAGACATTTCTATAACACTGTTGGGGATTCTCTGGATAACTGAAACTTATATTGTGCCTACCAAAATGCAAACTTAACATAGTCTTTAAACTGCCAGGAAGTTACCCTAAAGAAATAATTTTTTGAACAAAATTGTATGCATAAAAATATTAGACAAGTGTTGTTTCTAAAAGTAAAGCATTGCAAAATATGTAGTCCAATTATGGTCATTTGATCAAATGAGAAATTTCAGCAAAATGTATCCAGTGCAATTAAGCAAATTCAACCTCTGGTTTCCTCCCAAGAGGGCATTAGAGTCTCACAATCTAAGTTTCCCTCTCTCTTTCTCTGACTCTTCATTCCTGTCTGTTGCCCTCTCTCTCTCTCTTTCTCTACCTTCCCTCTGTCTCTTCCCTTCCCTTCTACTCTTTTCTCTCCGCACTACCCTCACACAGACTGGAGAAAGCTATGTATTTTACTCCGCCACGATGTTCTAGCAAACCAACTATCAGCAGGTTTCACTAAAGAACATATAGAGATACAGGAAACGGAAAAGACCCCGAAAAGTTCAAATGAGTTTATATTTTAAGTTGTTTCCCCTTAACTAGATGCATCAGCTGACATCTGTTAAACATACAAGGAAAAACGCTACAGGGTTGTCTGATTAACCTACCTTCACTTCGGAAAACTTCACATTCTTGAAAAGAAATCTGACCTGTAGGTAGTCCAGTTATTCCAGCCACAGTGGGGTCGGTGGTGAACGTTCTCGTAACCAGGTCCCTTTGTAGATGATGGTTGCCACAGCACACTGCATCTTGATCGATAAACAGCTGACTGTTGGGTTTGCTGCTCATGCTGAATTGTCTTCTTTCAAATCCTGACATCTCCGTTCTTGGAAATGTAGAAAGGATGACAGGACCTGTGGTCACATCCCGGCATATAAGGCCCAGCAGCATAATCCTGACTATAACGCACCGTTCGTGTAGAGCCCGGCTTCAAGCACTGATGAGGAAGGGACGTGTGTCGAATCCATGGACTCTAGCCTTATAAAGAAGACGGAACTGCTTTCCTCCCCACAGTTCTGCGGATTCTTTTCTTGCATCCATGTTAACTGAGTTGTCACTGCCATACTTCTAAACCTCGTAGGGGAAAAGTGTATTTTCCATTAAATATTGAAAACAGACAGCATGTGTTGTCACAAAGCTTGCATTTCTAGTCATCATTTATTTTACATTACATATGAAATAAGCAATCGGCATGATTAGGAAACTATTTACCCAGTTTTCTGTTCCAAACTATTATTTCTAGTTAATAAAAACCAAAACAATTATCTGTGGGTACCGAAATTTCAATGGAGAACAGCAGGACATTTGCCGGTCCGAAGAAGCTGTACCAGGGAGGGAGGTGAGAGGAGCTGCCTCGGCTGATAGGAGCGCAGACACGGAACGGAAGCAGGAAGTTCTTCGGCAGTGTGCAGCTGCAGAAACCCAAAGAAACCCAGGAAACTCAGTGGTGCTCAGCCCCATGGGCAATATGCCAGCTTCCGTGAATGATAGTGGTGAATTGACCCAGCTAATTTTAGATTGTTAAATTGAATAAAAACAGTATTGGAAGACAAGGATATTAAGTCAGAGGGAACAAAACAGCTGACGGTATTTGTGTGTGTAACCTTTAAAATAATAAAGAAAACCCAGGGCTTTTAAAACACACACGCATACAAGCAAAAAGGCTAACTACTCCACCGCCAGAGAACCTGCCTCAAATCCATCCTCTGCTTTTCATCTCTGCTCTCAGTTTAGTCCAAACTAGCACAATCTCTTATGCTATAATCGGCTCCAAAAATTCAAATCAACTGTCTGACCCACAAGGGCATGCAAGTTCTTTGCCATACTAAACACACTAGTAATGTCAAACAAAATGTTTTAGCAGTTTGAAAGCATAATTCATTTAGCGAAAAAAAAAAAAATTCCAGAAGGTACTATTATTTATCAGACATCATAATTATTTTAGTAAATAGGGATATCTACTCAAAGGAATCTTTCAATCTTATCTCTAAAGGTCAAATAAATGAATTTGAGAATGTTGGAGGCACATGTTTACCAGAGGCCATTCTGCTTTGAGAATGTTGAGCTATTTTAGCCCACAGAAAAACAGAGTGGTGATGGTCTCACAGGTGTACACATTTGTCAAAACTCATAAAATTATACACTTTAAATGTGTGCAAGATATTGTAGGAGGGTAAATGAAAAGATACCACTACAAAATCATTGGAACCTTCCTTAAACAAAAATATCAAAATATGACGCTATTGTTTCTGGGCCTACTCTCTATTTAGGCCTATGCACTTCTAAAGATGATATTTCTCTCCCTCTAACGCTACCCTGAAGATTCTGTGTTCTTCTGCTTACTACATCAAAATAACAGTTTGGACATCCTTGAGAGAACAAAATGGTATTCCTTTTAAATATACTCTGAATTTGAGGAATAAAAGAGAAGCCGGAAGGAGCGCGATCAGGGATGTACACTGTTACCCAGCAACATTCTCAGAGGGTGGCCTTTGCTGCCCCCGAAGAATGAACAGGCACATGGCTGTGACGGAAGGAAAATAAAACATTGGTGCAACCTTTCCATCATTGTTTTCTTACAGCCCCTTCCTAATAAACCCCATGTCCTGTGCCCTTCAAAAAATGATCAAGATCGGGAGCTCTTACAGCTATCAGAACATCCCATAGTTCAATCACATCAAGCAGTATTATACAATTACTACCACACTCAGTTTGAAAACAGTTTCTTTCTTCTTGAACTCCTTGACATCAGCTCCCCTTTATCGCCTCCCTCCTCCACTCTACCCCCAAGGAATCTGCCACCACCACCCCCCACCACCCCACCCCCACCCCGTGGTAGACTTGGAGTAGTAGGTGGCCATACCTTACAATCCAATATATCCACTCACATGCAATTTTGTTGTTTGAGGATCCCATCCATCCAGTGGGGCTATAGAGTCATCAACACTATAGCTCGCTCTTCCTACCACCACCACCCCTCTTCCCATAACCTCAAGGAACCATTGTTCCTGTTCCTGTTTCTGCAGGGCTAACTACCTTGGCTTTCATGGCTCATCTTAACTAGCCCAGCAGATTCACTTAGAAGCCACTGTTTTCGTGGAACTTTTCAAAAGAAGTTTCCTGTGCTGGGGCAGGTTCTTTAGAGAAATAAAATCAGTGGTATTCATATCTGTATAAACAAGAATTTTATATCAAGAAGTAGTTTTATATCAAGAAGACATCCCAGCCCAGTCCAAGTTAAGTCCATATGTCTGATTATAGCCAGAGGCCGACTCAGACTCATATAGCAGCAAGCGATGATGTAGAAAGGGGAAGGAGGATACAGGAAGATCATAGGCCAGTAGTTTCAGAGGTTGGTGGAAACATGGCAGGGCACTGACAGCTTTCAGGGTAGGGCAGCCCGTAGGCAGACACAGAGTCCCAGCAAGGATGAAGGCAAAGAGCAAGAGAGAGAGAAAAGCTCCCGGTTTCTCCATTATAAGAAGACCACACACCCAAAGAGACATAATTAGGCTGTATCTTGATTGGCATATTGGATTAAATCCCTGTACTGTCACAAAAATCCAAGTTGATCTAAAATCTAACTACCACAATACCCTACAAGACTGAGCCAAGCATCCTACTGAGAGAAGTCTGCAAACATCCAGTGATCTCAGAGCTATCGGCAACACAGGTGCACTCGAACCATGGCAGCAATACTCTATTTGTCATGGTATTTTATGAGACCAACATTTTTTAAAAGACAAAAAGAGACTACACAGAGAAGGAAATGTCCTTTGCTATCTACCTAGAAGTAGGGATGAGGGAATAGTAGTTAGATAGCAGACAAGAGTTAATTCTAGTGAAAAGAAAGACAATAGCCAAGGTTGGGGAGGCCAGCACGAGGTGACCAAGGCAAAAGGAGACACTGAGAGGTGCACAGGAATAAAGGGCACTTAAGGTAAATGTCATGCTGTGTACCGTCTTGCAAGAGCAGTAATAGCCCACAATATATAGGTAAATATGCATGCTAAATATGAGGGAGGTCATATAGGAGTACATTCATGAATGTATATGTAAAGGTATGGTCCTTGATATTTCTAAACACATATTTGCAAAGGCTGCAGAAATATATACTTGATCATAGAGAGAACTATGTAGACCTCAGGACTGAAGCACTTGACCCACAGTCTGAGGACAATGTCCTGGTGCACATCTAGGTCGGTTGACAGATCAGAGTACAAAGTGATATTGTCTACAGCCAGTCCTAATCGTCCTTGGGGTCTTAAGGACTGGAGAGCAGCCGTCTTATAGGAGCTCTGGTCGCTCTCTGCCTCGAGTATAGGAGAACCAAGGAAAAGGAGGGCTCCTCGAAGAAGGAATTAGTCCACAGAACTAACGGCCCACATGAACCATTGCCTGCTCTAACCAAGGCAAAATCTACATGGTGCCCAGCCACCAGTACTTACCACTCTGACCAAAACCAGAACAGAAACCCCCAGTTAAATGGGCCAAAATGTTGAACAAAAGTGAAAGACAAAAAAACAAAACAACACACACACAGATCAGAAGAACATACGATGAGACGTATGTCTCATGGAGACATGAGACGATTGGCATGAGACAACCTTCTAAATTGAAACTGGAGTCTATAAAACCAACAACCACCCCTGCAAGATGTGCTCTTTAGAACAATCAGCAATAAGGCACCGAAAGGGCCACATTTGCCCACAACCACAGAAAAGACAGGAAGGTTCAACCCGGGTGCAGTACAGCACCAATGAATCACACCTCATTCCTCCAGTTCCTGAGCACTTCCTGTGAAGTAGAGTTCCTGACGCCCACTACCATGACCCAGTTCTACCTTACAAACCCAGCTAGTCTGGAGAACACACATTGGTACAGATAAGAGCTCTGGACACATGGAATTCAGGACGGATAAAGCCCTCAGGAACAGTAGTGGGAGCAGCGCTATCAAGAGGGCAGGGGTCAGTGTGGGGGGAAAGGTGATGGGTAGAAAGGGGAACCCATCACAAGGTTGAATATATAGCCCCCCCTGCCCCTCTGAGGGGGGTGAAGAACAGAAATGTGGCTGAAGGGAGAGAATGGACAGGATAAGACACAAACTGACAATAGTAACATATAATTGATCAAGGATTCATGAGGGTGGGAGTGTGGGGGAAGAGACGGGGAAAAGAGAAGCTGATTCCAAGGGCTCAAGTAGAAAGAAAATGTTTTGGAAATTTTGATGGCAACATATGTACAAGTGTGCTTAATACAATGGAATGAACTGTTATAAGATTTGTAAGAGCACCCCAATAAAATGATCAATAAAATAAATAAATAAAATGGTCATACAGACTCTTGGTGGAAAACTTTTAAACAAGTCTGAAGTTAAAGATAAAGTAAAATCAGTCAAGTGTGAACATGTGGATTTTGTTTCACAATTATGTACATGAGTGTGTAGGTGTATGTGTGTGTGTGTGTGGTGGTCATTACTCAAAACTGCTTTAAACATTATAAATAAAATTATTCATTTTGTTCATTCTGTGTTACATGATGCACATCTGTCTTATTCTCTCATTGTCAGTATCATTGTCATCATCCTTTGTACAATTAATCAAAATAAATGATTAATAAATGGCATAATGATCTAACTTACTGTGTGGCCTCTGTTATTTTCCTTATGTAGCTTGGATCTTCCTTAATCCCTAGGGGATAATAAATATTTTAACCTGTCATTAATCATATATGACTATGCCTGTCTCCTAAAGTGCATCTTCTTGGGAACCCAGCCCCAAGATGTTCAGTTAGGAAGCATAATGAGAAGAGTAGACCTCTTACCGAGCCATCTTAATGCTGACCGAGAAGGAAATACGTGTTTTAAAAGTTATGTTCCAATGGTGAACCTTTCCCTTCCTAGCTTTCATATCACACACACTCTCCCTCTATGCTCTCTTTCCTTTCAGACTAATCAATTTGTTTTAGTCAAAACTGGCCACATTTTCCAGATAATAACCACATAATCCTTTTACTTAGGTTTTATTTTGGAATTCACTACAGAGTATCCACCCAGAGGAAATTGATTGCTCCTCTTATGCTTTTGTATTCTTGAAATCAGTGAAAACCTAAACCACAAAGCCTGGACCTAGAATACAGTTTCACTGATTTTTAGTATTATCTGAATAGAGTATTATCTAATTTACCTTACCTTCAACAAAAGCTCACATTCATGAAAATCATGTCTCAGTGAATTAAAATAACAAGCTTCAGCAACTGGATATATACTAAAAGTCTCAGAATCACAGTAGTGAAAGGTCAAATTTTCAGATGTGATTTCAGGGGTTTTACAACAAATTAAAGTTTCTAGTTCCGGTTTGTTTTCTATTTGGCTATTACTCAATTTAAAAAAAAATAAGGAAGAATTTGGGTTTTTAGATTCTTCATCTATTTCAGGATAACGCCCAGTTTTAAGGACTCCAAAAAATTTTACTTTGATCATCAACCAGGGTTAGAGTGGGTCCCTGATGGGAGATTTTCTGGAGCATGCTTGTTGTAATGGCCTGTCCATGAACACCCCACTTATACAGAAGACTCAGTGCTGCATGTCCAAGGAGCTTCTGCAGTCTTTTCTTGGTTCTGTGCCAAACAGCTTGTCAAGGCCATGACTCCGTACAATGGAAAAGCACACGTTAAACATCTAGTATAGAATAGTATTAGTTGTTTTTTTTTAGTTGAAAAATATAACACAATATTTGCAATTCAACATTTTTCACACGTGCAATTTAGTGGCACCAATCATTTCGTGCAACCATTATCGATATCTGTTGTCAAATTTTTCATCACCATACACAGAAATTCTCTGCTTCTTAAAGTAATTTCCTGGGTCTTCCACCCTCTTGTTCTTGATAATCACTATTTAATATTGATCCCATATATTTACCTTTCTTTTTAAAAAAATATACATTAAAAATCTAGTGGGGTAATGGGTTACACATAAGTTTGCTAACTGTGGGGCTATTGTTAACCATAAGGTTGAACTTACCAGCTGTTGCAATAAAGAAAGATGCGGCTTTTTGTTTCCCATACAGATTTACAGCCTCAGAAATTCTGTATGAGTAAGAATCTACATGATTGAAATGTGTTTGCTGTTCATTTACTCTTTCTCATTCTTTACTTATGGTACTTAATACTTATATCTTATATAAGTGGGACCGTGAAATATTTGTTATTTTGTGATTGACTAACTTCATTTAGCACAATGTTTTCAGGGTTTATCCATTTTACAGCACGTATCAATACTTCATTTCACTTTATAACAGAATAATAGCTCCTTGTAAGTACTCATAGTTTCCTCATCCTTCCATCTGTTGATGGATATTTAAACTGCTTGTGTTTGTTTTTTATTATGAATACTGATAAATGAATACTGGCATGGCACATATGGCTGTGTCATTGTTTAGGTCTCTTGAGAAAATCTATACCTTAGAGTGGGATTGTAGGAATATACGGTAGTTCTATCCTTAATTTGGGGGGAAACTCCCAATGGTTTTCCATAGCAAGTGAACTATTCTGTATTGTCAAGTACAATTCAGGAATTAAGGAAGGCTCCAATTTATTTACATCATCACTAACATCCATTGCTATTTTTTTCTTTTCTTTTTTAATCTTAGCCTTCCTAGTGAAAGTGAATTTTTATCTCATTGTGATTTTGATCTGTCTCACCCTAACAGCTAATTTGGAACCCTGGTGAGGCAGTGGTTACAGCTGGGCTCTGATTCGATAGAGCAGCAGTTCAAAATCACCAGCAGCTCTGTGAGAGACAGGCAGGGCGTTCTACTCCTGTAGACAGGTAGTCTTGGAAACTCATGGGTCAGTTCTACCCTGTTCTACAGGATTGCTATGAGTTGGCATTGACTTGATGGGAATTTGGGTTTGTTTTTGTTTTTCTTTTAATGTGGTTAATGGTAAATGGAGAAAAGATTGAAGCTGTCAAAGATTTCATCATGATTAGACGCACAATCAATTCTCATGGAAACAGAAGTCAAGAGACCAAACAAAACACTACATTTGGTAAATCTTTTGTACAAGACCTCTTTAAAATATTGAAAAGCAAGGCTGTTACTTTGAGGCTAAGGTGTACCTGATACAAGCCATGGTATTTTCAATCACTTCATATGCACATAGGAGGTGGGCACTGAATTAGAAAGACCAAAGAAGAGCCAGTGCACTTGAATTATGGTGAAGAATATTGAAAGTGCCATGGAATGTCAAAAGAACACACAGGTCTAGCTGGGAAGAAGTACAGTCAGAATGGTCCTTAGAGCCAAGGATGGTGAGACTTTGTCTCATGTACTTTAGACATGTTGTCAGGAGAGACCAGTTTCTGGAGAAGGACATCATGCTTGGTTTAAGTAATGGGGCATCAGAAAAAAAGGATCTTAAATAAGATGGGTTGACACAGTGGCTACATCAATGGACTCACACATGGGACCAATTCTGAGGATGGCACAAAGACCAAACAGTATTTTCTTCTGTTGTACACTGGGTTGCGATAAGTTAGAACTGACCTGACAGTGCCTGACAACAACAATGTAGTGTAGTTGACTACTGGTTGGGCTGCCAAGTCCATGGTCAGCAGCTCAAACACATCAGCTACTCCATTGGGGACTGATGCATTGACCTGTTCCTGTAAAGATTTACCATCACAGAAACCCTAGGGACAAGTTCTACTTGGGATAGGACTACTAGGAGTCATAATCCACTGGACAGCAGTGAGTGAGTTAGCACCTCATAACATTCAATAACTTACATATAGTGATTTAAAGGACAAATTTCTGCTTCTAGATCCAATAAGCTTTTTAGTTTCCCTAACCCAGTTAAAACATATTTGGGCTATAAAGCAATAACATACAGATATGGAACAATAATAAGTCAGTATGAAAAAACTAGCTACTTTGAAAATGAAAAATACTGATTTTTAATAAGTCAATTCAAGACAAAATAAATGATTTAGTAGATAAAGAACAAAGAAAAATACATAATTAGAACAAGGATCATTAGTAGATGCTTTAGGCTTTGTGGTCCATAAGAGCTCTTTCAAAGGATTCAACTATCATAATGCAAAAGCATCCATATGCAATACATAAATCTGAAGGTATGAATATGTTCCTATAAAACTTTGTGCAAAATTGGAAATTATCCATAGCCCATAGTGTACCAAATTATTACTGAGAAAATAGAACTGACAAATGTGTACAGAAAATGGCAAATACACAAAACAGATATTAAATAATCAGGAAAGGAGTTAACAACTATAGAATCCTACTCTAGTAGACTAGAGTAATTCTTACAAATGCATGAAGGTTGGTAGGAAAATCAGAAGGACTGACCTCCAGGTGGGAGGAAGAATGACAGAAAATGCTTTTTCACCAAATCGCCCACATTGACCCAGGCTTCTTATCTACTGGAGATCAAGGCCAGATGCCATGGATGCTGGAACACTGAAACCTGGATCTTCGTGGTGTCTGGCATGCTCCAGAGGCTGCAGCAGGGAGACACGATGAGGAAAATCCCTGGAGAACTGGACTCCAGCTCAGACACGCTTGTAACTGAGGACTAAAGATGGAAAACTCGTGGTGCCTGAGGAAGCAGACCAAGATAGCGATACCAAGATGGTTGAACTCTGGGAGGTGGACAATCACGTTTTTGGACATCAATGCCCTATATGCTGTACTAAGTTATAATTATTAGGCAAACCTGTGACTCACATTCTCAGTGAATTTTACTGCAATTTTCCCTGAAAACCAACTCCCTTCGTCTATGTACATAGCATCCAAACCAAAAAGGACTCATTCTGTACAAGTAAATAATCCAGTTACTGCAATATGTAGTTAGCCTGCATTGGCCCAATAGCCCTTTGTAGACAAGGTTTTAAAAAATTATTAACAGAAGATCTTTAGGGAGATGATTGTTAAGACTCTCTACCATAGATTTAAAAGGAGGCTTTGAAAGGGAGCCAAAGGCAAACAAAAATTAAAAATTCAGAAATAAGTTTTGCACGTGCATTAAATTCTAGCTCCAATTTAAGAACAATTAGTTCTTACATCATGGCCCTGCCCAATACTCACTCTCTGGAAGGGAGCACAGAAGAGATGGGTGCGATAACAAAGTGTGGTGAAGAAATCAGATGTACACAACTCCCAGATAAAATAGCATCTGGGGTTTTAAAGGCTTGTCTCCAAACAAACAGCCATCTAAGTGAGATCTCAACTAAGTCCACATGGAAGAATCCAAACATCAGTCACCGAAAGATGGTAAATCATATACTCTGAAGTGGAGTGAAGGATTAGTATCTGGCCTAAATTGTGAGAATCTGGTTTGCAGAGGGCGATGGATGCCACATTTGAGAAATCTACATAGGGAGTAAGTCTCTGGTGATTTCCCTCTATCTGTAATAGAGGGATGAGAAGAAACTGGGTACCAAACAGAGTGCATTAGAGAGATGACTCCAGGAGATCAAAATGACAAATCTGACTTCGATAGTTAAAACCTTGTCAGTTGCTCCCCCCTCTGATGCACATTAGGCTAGATCTGGTTGTCAACAGTTTCTGTATTTTTAAAATTTTCTCTTTGGCCATATTGGGATCTATCTCAGATGTGATTTGTCATTCGGGATGACCCTTTTGAATTTTTGTTATATATTTTCTGCTTTTCAAGATGTGAAACCCAGGATTGATGAACTTATAGGGAAAGCAAGCAGAATAAGGGTTTCTGGGAGCTATAGTGGTGAGTGGAGGTAAAAGGTATGTCAAGGAGTTCTAGAAGGCAAATAATAGTTTGAAACCAACTGTGGCAGCAATTGTACAATACTGTTTGACGTGATTGAACTATGGAATGATATGGTATCTGTATTAACTCCCAATAAAATGCTTTCAAAAAAGAGGACATGAAATCCCAAACAAGATAAATAGTGAAACGACTTAGGTTTAAAAAAAAAATAGGAAGCTACTGGAGAAGTGAAAAAATAAGTTATTAGTTAAGATTTGGGTAAGTAAATTCACAGAGATGGTACTGACATTTGAGAAAATGTTTCTTCAATGGCTACTTTTAAACCTCTGAAGAGGTGCTGGGATGTTAAGCAAAGCTTTTGCTAGGTTTGTATATCTAAAACAAACAAACAAAAAACGAGTGTCACTAAGTCACACAGTGAGTTCCAAAACACAGTGAGTCTCTGTGTGTCAGAGAATTGTTTTATGGTCATTTCTTGGTTGCAATTTTTACAGCAGCAGGTCCTATATTTCTGCAGCACTGTTGGGTGAGCTTGAACTGCCAAGACAAGTAAAAAGATAAAAATTATAGTCTGGACTAAAACTGGAAATATTATCTTGCATGCTTCCTTCTATTCCCTGCTTTCTCTAGACCTACCTGTTCCAAAACACTTCCGTGTTGTTGAGTCAATCTGAGTCAGGGGTACCCTATAGGACAAAGGAGAACTGCCTCTGTGCGTTTCTGAGGCTATAAATCTTTCCAGAAGCAGACAGCCTCAGCCTTCTCCCACAAAGCAGCTGGTGGGCTCAAACTGCTGACCTGGGTTCACAAGCCCAGGGAAACTCAATCCACCACCAGGGTTTCAAATTATGGATTAGAATTTTGAAAGATTATTGGAAGAAATGATTATCAGAAATAAGCAGACTTAATACCATGTTATGCTTATATGAATTCAATAGAGTAAGCAGACCCATAATTTTTTAGTGTTCCAAGGTGTTTTATACAGCAAATTAAATCTTCTCTGGATAAAGAGAACATTCTCCTAGTTTAGAATTATTTATTTAATGTCTGACACTCAATCATAAACAACTAGACACAATAGGAAACAGAATGGGATAATAAACAAAGAGATTCAAAGGACAATAGAAACCAACTCATCTGATAACAAAGTTATCACGCACAGATTAAGAATAACTGTGCTTGACATGTCTAAATAATTAAAAGGTAAGCTAATAAGAAATTATCTTAAAATGAGTATCATAAAAATGATAAAAAGAAATTCTTGGCTTTAGAAAAGTATATCTGAAGTTAAAAATGAAAATAAATTATTTTTAAAATTTTTTAAATGTAACTGGATAATAAATTAAAATGTCATATGTCAAATGCTACATATTAAATTTATTTCTGTGAGATATAAATAAGCAGCTATTAGAATTTAACACTAAATACTAATATGAAAGACAAAAATGTTGATCACTGAACTAACACTATAGTTAGTGAAATTGTAGGAAAGATTTGGAAAATAATGCTTAAAATGTAAAACAATAAGATCAGTAGTTATTTAAATAGAAAATAACTGCCCCCCAAAATCAGTAAAGCCAGAAAATGGTTCTTTGAAAAGAATAAATCAAAAAAATCTCTAGCAAACTCAAAGCAAAAATAAAAAAGACATGAATCATATCAGGAATGGGAAAAGGAAACTTAATTGAGAGATGCTAGAAGCATTAAAAATATAACGATAAGATATTATGATCAGTTTATCCCATTACATTTGAAAATCTAGGTGCAAAAGAAAGATTCTTAGAGAAGTACCACGTAGAGAAACTGATTTGAGAAGACGCACACAATGTCAATGATGCTGAAGTCATTAAAGAATTTGATTTAATCATAAAATCTTTCCCCAGCTTAGAAAATTTGTCCTCGCTGATTTCTCTTTCAAGTTTTACAAACAATTATAGAACAAATTATTCTAATCTTATATAGTCTTCCAAACAAGAAAACAGAATCTTTCCATGTAATTCTCTGAGTCTATTGTGGGGCTGATACTAAAATCACTCTAGACATTATAAGAATGGCAGGATGGTGATGGTTGCAGGCATGGTCCCCTTTTGACTGTATATCTGCAAGTTCTAAATAAAATATTTACAAAATAAAAAGCCATTTGAAAGCAGATTAGACACATTAGAAGGGTTTGGAGCTTACACTAAATCCTAGCTCCAACTTAAAAACAATTAGTTCTTATATCATGGTCCTGCTTGATCCTCACCCTCAGGAAGGGAACACAGAGGAGATAGGTGCTATAGAAAAATGTGGTGAAGAAATTAGCTGTTGCCAAGCTATCAGATAAAATAGCTTTTGGTCTTAAAAGGGCTTGTCTCCAAACAAGCAGCCGTCTAAGTGAGATATCAGCTAAGTCTGCATGGAAGAAGCACACCATTGTCAGTCAGAGCAGGATGGTGAAGCATATGATCCGACCCTGAAGGAGGGATTAGTATGAGAGCCTACTGTGTGAGAATCTGGTTTGCAGAAGGCTGTGGATGACAGTGGGAGACCAAGATACATTTGTGGAACTACATAGGAAACAAGCCTCCGGTGAAGTCCCTCTCTCCACAATTGGGGGATAGAAGGAAAGTGGTTACTAAACAGAGTGCAGTAGAGAGACGAGTACAGAAGATCAAAGGCATAAACCTGACTTGAACAGTTAAAACTTTGTCAGCAGATTCCCCCCTGTGATGCAGGCTGGACTTGATCTGGTTTCCAAAATTTTCTGTAATTTTGGTTTGCATTATTTGTTTGGTTAGAGTATATCTCAGAGGTGTTATGTCATTGACTTCAAGGTCACCCTTTTGAAGTTGTGTTACGTGTTTTTCCATTTTTTTGTATATGCATATGAAACCCTGGATTGATGAACCTACAGAGACAGCAAGTAGAATAAGGGTTTCAGGGGGGAGGGGTACAATGGGGGGAGTGAGTGAAGGGGAGACGATGACAAGGTGTCCGTGTAGAAAAATAATGTTTGGAAACTGATTGTGGTAGCAATCATATAATTCTGCTGGACATGATTGAATTATGGAATGATATGATATATGTATGAAACCCCAATTAAAAATAAGTTTTAAAGAAAGATGAGCTAGGAGTGGAGTGCACACTTTGGACTCCAAGAGCCCTGAGCGGTGGGCCCAGGAGACAGAAAGTCGTGACAGCAGAAGAATGATGTGAGTGACGGCCAAGCCAAGAGGATTCGGCAGAGTAGTGCCTTCCTGGTCCACGGAAAGTATCGCTGAGTCCCTTCAGGGGGCATGCTCACCTGCAAAGGGAGGAGCCTCTCTAGACACGGGGCTAACTGGGGAAGCTAGGTTGGTGAACACATGGAAGGAAGCCATTTGCTGTACCACGCCTATTTCCTAATCCAGCCCATCATCTTGAGTAGCATCTGTGAACTATGTGTGACCATTGAAATAAATGATCAAACTGAGCAGAGACAGAGTGTGGAGGAGAGTTAGTTGGAGCATGGAGGGCAGTCTGGCCTGGCTTCCTAGGAAGGAGCCTTCAGCAGCTAATGCTGATGAAGGGGATTCTCCCTCCATCTTGTGAAGTCCAAAGAAGACAGAGGCCATCTTCAAGTTAATTTTAACATTTCAACACAAGTATTGGATAAGAAAGGGGGAAAATCCCTGTATTTAAAAAAGGCAGAGAAGAGGACATAAATACCTTCATATTTCAAAACATCAGAATGGAGCACAATAAGCATAAAATAGAGAGGAACCACAAAACCAAAAATTAGCTTTTTCAAGGACTAATAAAATTCATAAAGACATTTCTGATACTGTTAAAAGGAAGGGGGCACAGTAAAACAAAAACAATGGACCAAAATTAGGAAGGCAAAACTAGTACGGAGGACAGTCACTTACCTGTCTATAAAAAACCGAATTGGAGCGTCTTCAAGAGGAGATTTGTTCCCGTCTGAATTAGAGAAGCCCCGGTTTGGAGACTGAAGGCATGGCCGAGGTGGAAGGTTGCCGGAGCCCAGGAAAGACAGGAAACCGAACTGCAAACAGCAAAGGTCTAGCTGGCAGCGCGCCAGCTCTCGTTTAATTTCGTCTTCCTCACAGCACAGAGGGGAGAAAAATACGAGAAAGAAAACATACAACTGCTGCACACATGAAAAAGATCATTGGCTTCCGGAGTACATCACACGTAGATAAAGCTATTCATTTTTAAATTAGCTATTCATTTAAAAGATAGCTATTAATTTAAAATTTATGATTAAAAACCTAACATTTGCAGTACATTTCACTACGTACCCAACTACATGCATTTTTCAAATTGCTTTTCAAAACAAGCTTATATGTTACATGCTATTAAGAACCCTTTTTTTCTCAAAGAAAACAAAACTTAAGGGAGTCAAACGCATTTGTCCTAAGTAACTTAGCCCATAGTATGGTGTAGGCCTGGAGAATATTTGAAAAAGATCAAGCCTGTCTGCACTGGAACAGATGAACGATCAGCTTTTCATAAATCAGTAAAATAATGGAAGTTTATTTTCTCTTTTCATATTGGATTTTTAAAAATATTGGTCATAACTCAGGAGGGCATAATGGTGAATAAAACAAAAAAATACTTGTTTTCTCTTCTTGAAGCACACTGCATAGTCATAGAGACAGTCAGGTACACAGAAAACTAAATTAGTATGTTCAGAACAATAAAATGAGAAAGGGCAAGAATCTTTTGGAATCAGAACAAAAGTTATCAGCAAATTAATTTGAAACTGAGACACAAAGCCCAAGGAGGGAGGAGATCAAAAGAGCGCATTCTGTCATCAGGGCTCCCCCAGGTGTCTCAATGTGGCAGGAGCAGGCTGAAAGTATGGGACTGGGAGAGCAAAGAAGCTAGGGAGATGATGAGAGCCCAGAAAGATCGATGGTAAAGACAGTGGCAAATTATTTAGATCAGAAAGAAAGAGAGAGAAACAAACAAATAACAAAATGTCATGATCAAAACTGATTGTCTCAGAAATAGGATGTATTCATTTTATCTTGCTTCCTAAACACCTCCACAAAGCTAGAGGCTTAAAGCAACTCAGACTATTATCTCACGTTCCATGGACTGGATAGCTGGTATGCCTCAACTGAGGCGGGGACTTTGTCTCCACCTGGACACTGTTTGTGTTCTCTGGAAAAGAGTCTGTTTCTAAGTTGAATCACGTTACTGAGAGATCAATTCTTTCTAACTGTAAGGCTGACACCCCATTTATTTGTTGGCTCTCAGCTTAAGGCCTCTCATACTCCCTAGAAGAGAGTTAAAATTTCTTACCATAGACCTTACCCCTAGAAGGCCCAAACCACATGGAAGCCATGGATTCCTTTACGGTCAGCTACCAAATCTCCCGAGGTCAAAACCTCATCACATTTGAAGTCTTCCCTCACATTCTTTATCGGGCCTCCCAAGGACAATCTCTCTTCATTAAATAGTAGCATACAACATGGAGTCCTGTCAGAATATATAATTTAGGGCCCTGGATTTAGAAGAGGATGTGGAATGGGGATTGGCATTGGCATTGCTGGTATTCGATGGATCTTGACTGAAAGCAGAGAATATCAAAAAGCTAATAAATTGTGTTCTATTGGCTATGTCAAGGAATTCCAATTGTGCACATGCTGAACCTATACAAAGACCAAGAGGTTCCATAGAACAGAACCAGGGATTACCAGGATATCATGTGTTTTTAAATCAGGAAGGCTGTTTACCAGGGTTGAATCCTTGCACCAAAGGAACCCAGGTAGTGATGTGGGTTACAAGTTGGACGCTAACTTCAGGTCAGCAGTTTGGAAACACCAGCTGCTCCACAGGAGAAAGATGACGCTTTCTATGCCCGTGAAGATTTACAGTCCTGGAAGTCCACAGAGGCAGTTCTGGTCTATCTTGTCACGGCATGATGAGTCTGAATTAATTCAATGGCAGCAGTGAAGGAAATTATACAAGACATAGGTTATTGGGGGTCATTACAGGATCCTACCAAGCAAAACGGCAAGACTAAAGTCAGAGACAAATGTTTAACATTTTCACATCTTAAACAGACTCAGCCTCATAAAACCCAACTGGAGAGAACATCAGAAGGCCTGACCCAAAATATTCTTAATGGAAATCAAAAGAAGTCAGTGTGTTCCAAGCATATTTACGAAATAAAATTGAACCCAAAGGTGAGCAGTGTACTTTATGTGTGAAAGAGGTGGCAGTTTGCTTCTGTTGAAAATGACAGGCTTGGAAATTTATGGGGAAGTTTTATTCTGACCTCTAAACTCACTCTGAGTGAGAAACTATTTGATGATGATGCCCTTGGTTTGGGGATTTGGAGCAATGGAAAGGAAACAAAACATCCTCTAGTTGTCTAGCTCTGTTAACTGGGCAAATGATGTGTCTCTCAGAATCCCCAGAGAATCCCCAGGTATTAAGTCAAATGGTGAAGGAAAATGAATTAAGTTTCTCTTGGAAAGAAAAAGTATATAGGAAACCAGAAGAATCCTAAATAAACTAATTACAGATAAAGTTCTTTATAATTACTTTTTTCTGCTAAAAATTGGAATGCCCAATATTCCACTGATGAACACAAAGAGGCAGTGCCTACAACAAGAGTAAAATTAAATGCAATATGGAATTAGGGCAGAATCATAATCACCATTTCTTTCTTTTAAAAATATTTTCAGATATTGGACAAATGTCAGTAGAATATGATTAGCCTGCTTTCAAAGAACCAGAATATACATTTATGTCATCTATGCTGGGGCAGCAATGATTCAATGGTAGAACTGTTGCCTTTTGTGTGAGAGACTCGTGTTTAATTCTTGCCCAATATACTTTAGGAGCAGCCGCCTTGCATCTGCCAGTGGAGGCCAATATATGTTGCTGGACATGTTCCAGTGGTTTCCATACTAAAATGGACTAAGCAAAAAGGACTTGGTGATTTACTTCCTAAAATTAAACAATAAAACCTATAGATCACAAATTTGTCCTTTTGAAACTATTAACATACTTAAAAGATTTGCTGATTGTACCTTTTGTCCCTTGGAAAAGTCTTTTCAGACTACTAGTGATTTATAAAGAAATAAAGCTTCTTAAGAAGATGCACAGATGATGTAGTATTAGAACAAAACTGAACATGTAAAATATGGGTGGGGAAACCTCCTCCCATCTCCCCAACCCTGGATTAGTGGCAATACCAAGTTGAACAAAATGTCATGGTAGCCATGTCTGATTTACCCAAAGATGATTCCTATGAGAAAGAGGTCAGATATGCCTCCATTCTCCTTTATTTATTTTAACACCAATTGTGATACCTAGGTTGGTTTTGTGTCAACTTAACTGGTCCAGGATTCTCAGTGGTTTGGCAGTTAACACCTAATAATCCCCATGAACTGACCTATAGCAATGTAATCACAGACAACCCGTTGTAAACTCTGGAATGGGATAATATCAGTGTGACATGCAACACCCTAACTCGGAGGATAACCCAGATGTGATCAGGGATTCTGTGGAATGCTTGCTTGTTTTTCAGTGGGTCTAGAATCTGGACTCTAGATCCTTCACCTGGCTCATTGTCCACTTTTATTTAGGTGTGAGCCAACAGTCTGCCATATTGACCATTGGTACTGGGAATCAGCAGCAACCCGACAACCTGCTGATCATGAATTAATTTGCTTGTGCAGCCACAAGCCTTACCTACTTAAATGGGATTCTTATACCTCTTGTAGCCACCAGAATATGCATATAAGGCAATTCAAAATACTATAGCTTTGGTTAAGCACATCGTAGTCCTCAAAGCAACCTCCCTGATTTTCAACATTCTAAAAAAGTCTTTTGCAGCAGATTTTCCCAGTGCAGTACAATGTTTGATCTCTTGACTTCTGCTTCCATGGGCATTGATTTGGATACAAGAAAGGTTAAATCCTTGGCAACTTTAATTTTTCTCTGGTTATCATGATTTTCCTTATTGATCCAGTTGTGAGGATTTTTCTTGTCTTTGCATTGAGTTGCAATTTATACTGAAGCCTGCAAGCATTGATCTTCATCAGCTAGGGCTTCAAGTCCCCCTTACTTTCAACAAGCAAGCTGGTGTCATCTGCCTATTGCAGGTTGTTTTTAAGCCTTCCTCCTGGCCCGATGATGAATTCTTCTTCATGTCATCAGGCTTCTCTGATAATTTGTTCAGCATATAGATTGACAAGTATGGTGAGAAGATACTACTCTGATGCATACCTCTCTTGATTTTAAACCATGCAGTATTCTCTTGTTCTATTTGCATAACTGCCTTTTGATTCGTGTACAGGCTCTGCGTAAGCACAATGAAGTATTCTGGAATTGGTGAGGATAAATGTCCAAAGGGCATCCCGATCTGCAAGTAAGTCCCTATCCAAAGACACTCAGCTTTATTTGTTCTGAGGGCCAGGAAGTGCACTGCCCAACCTCAATCTCAATGCTGCTTCTCTGCTCAGGCTCACGATCCCGGTATGGCTCTTCTGCTGCCTTCCCATGCAATGCCCTTGGATGTGTTCCATTTCTTGTTTCTTAGTGGTCATGGGTTTCTCTGCTCTTGCTTCTGAAATGGCTCAGTTCATATGTAGAGGACGGCAAAATTGACCAATTCCCTCCATTAAAGTTCCATACACTCTATTTGCCTAGTCCTACCAATCATTCGGTGGGAATTACATAGACTATGGATAGAAGAGCCATACCAAGTAGTTTCACTTCATTTCATAAGTAGTTAACATTCCTAGACCTATCTGAGGGAATTTCCCTATAACCTACTCTCCCTAACTTAAAAATTGAAATGGTCAAGGTTTTTATTTTTTGGTTGTTTTTTTTGCCAAGCATAATCTTCATATAATTGAAGAGAGGGCCATTTTAAAACATCTGTAGGCAACTGGAAATCCCCTTACAGAAGAGTAGCAGGGAGGAGAGGAGCAAATCAGGGTGCAGTGATGAAACATACAACTTTCCTCTAGTTCTTAAGTACTTCCTCCCCGCCCCCACTATCATGATCCCAAATCTACCTTAAAATTTTGGCAAAACCAGAGGATGTGCACTGGCATAGATAGGGACTAGAAACACAGGTAATCCAGGACAGATGAACCCTTCAGGACCAGTGGTGGGAGTGGCAATACTGGGAGGGTGGAAGGAGAGTGGGGTAGAAAGGGGGTACCAATTACAAGAATCTATATATAACCCCCTCCCTGGGGGATGGACAACAGAAAAGCGGGCGAAGGGAGTCATCGGACAGTGTAAGACATGACAAAATAATAATAATTTATCAATTATCAAGGGTTCATGAGGGAGGGGGGCAGGGAGGGAGAGGAAAAATGAGGAGCTGATACCAAGGGTTCAAGTAGAAATCAAATGTTTTGAGAATGATGATGGCAGCAAATGTACAAATGTGCTTGACACAATGGATGGATGTATGGATTATGATGACAGTTGTATGAGCCCCCAATAAAATGATTTGAAAAAAAATAAACCATGGATCACAATAAGAAGAGTGGGAGTTTTAGAACACTACATTGTGCTCATGAGAAATCTGTACATGGAACAAAAGGCAATCTTTTGAACAAGCAAAGGATAGTGCATAGTTTTAAATCAGAAATGTTCAGCCTCAGGGTTGTATCCTTTCACTATACATATTCAATCTGTCTGCTGAACAAATAACCAGAGAAGATTTTTTCCCTCACAGCTCCAAGAATTATCAAAATATTGGTTGAGGTGGTTCAACAAATGGCTGTAACAGTGGCAGCACTCAATCATCTTTCCCCAGATACCTATACATGATTTGAAGATATTCAACATGCCCATTCCATCAGACTGTGAAATTATTGAACAATATCAACATTACATGCAAGTAAAATATTGCTGAAGTTTTTTTAAAGATGCAGCAGTAAGTACCATGACAAGAAACTGCCAGACATTCAAGCCAGAATCAGAAGATGATGTGGAACAAATGATACCATTGTTGATGACAGACAAATCTTAGCTGAAAATAGAGTATTATCAAAATATGATTTTATGTGTTTTATTGCTTGGTTATGCAAAACATTTGACTGGGTGGATCAAAAAATTATGAATAATATTGCATAACATTTCATTGTACTCATGCGGATTCTATACATAAACCAAGATGTAGTCTTTGAATCATAAATCACTAAAGGGCTATATGCTTTCGCTATGTTTATTCATTTTGTATGCTGAGCAAATAATCTGAAAAACTAGTTTATATGGAAAAATATTGTGGCATCAGTATTGGAAAAAGACTCATTAACAACTTCCAATATGTAGAGGACACAGTTTGATTGCAGAAAATGTGGAGGACCTGATGCCATTATTGATGAAGATTGATGACTACAACCTTCCTGTGGTTTATACAAAGAAAATGATCCTCACAACTGTATCACTAAGAAACACAATGGTTAAAAGAAAGACAGATTGTCAAGGATTTCATGTTTCTGGGATCTATATTCAATGCCCATGGTTAAGACACAGCCTAGAAATCAAATGACATATTGGTTATATCTGCTGCAAAAGATCCGTTTAAACTCTAAAAAAGCAAAGGTCTCACCTTGAGGGCTAAGGTATGCCTCTCTTCAGCCATGGCGCTTTCAATGGTCTCAGAGGCATGTGAAAGCTGGAAAGGGAACTAGGAAGATGGAAGGGGAATTGATGCATTTGAATTAAGATGTTTGTGAAGAATACCGAATGTGCCATGGACTGGAAAAATAACGAACATGTCTCTATTGGAGGACGTACAGCCAAAATACACCTCAGAAGTGAAAAGGGTAACAAATGGTTTCACATACTTTGGACATGTTATCAGATGAATCCAGTCTCTGGAAAAAGACATCATGTTTGGTAAAGCATAGTACCAGTAGAAAAAAAAAACACAGAAAAAACCCGGAAGGGCCTTATCAAGCTACATTGGCATAGCAGATGTATCAATGGCTCAGACAGGAATACTTGTGAAGACGGCACAGAATTGAGCAGCGTTTCATTCCGTGGCATTTAGAGCCTCTAGGAGCTGAAACCAATGCAAGGGCCCCAAGCAACCTGCTGATAACTAAAAGAAGTTTCTGAGTGCTGCAAATGGTTGAGGGTTGAACTGCCAACTTAAAGGTTGATGATTTAAACCCACCCAGTGTACCTCTGAACTGAAATCTGTAGCTATCTGCTTCTAAAAGGTCATCACTTTGGAACCCCTGTAGAACACAGAACGAATGTGCACCTTTTAGGCAGTCATGCATCAAAATCAACTCCATGGAAACGAATAAAAAATAATACAATTAACAAGTTCTTTTTGCTCCTTATTACATTTTAGTAAGCCAAAATATCCTCCAACATTCAGGTTATAAAATCATTTTCTTCCTTTTTATTTGAAAACACTCGATTTTTTAAAAGGGTCTAAATATAGCACCATATGTCATAATAGCCAGCCATATTTAAGACACATTTTTAAATGAGGGCTAGTCCACTCCACTTTAATAAGTCTATTTATATATATGAATTTAGCATTGAGGTAAATATTATTTATAAAAGCTTTTAGGGTAAGACTCTATTGGATACCTTTAATTGAAATATAAAAATAATGAGTATTTATTGGAACACTGGATATGAAGTACACAAAAGTTAAATAAACATATCCTCAGTGTATTAGTTGTGGTTTCCAATGTTAAAGTGCCCTAAACCACACAGATTTGCCAGCAGTAAGCATGGCAATTAGTAGAATAAGCTTTTGGAAGTCTTCTAGCCAACCAAACTCAATGCCATTGAGTCAATGCTGACGTATAGCGACCCCTTGTGGTGTTCTGAGACCATGTTTACAGAAGTAGAAAACGAAATTTTCCCCCCACAGATTGCTGGTCATTTATGAACTGCCGACCATACAAATCTCAGCCAACACATAACCACTACACCACCAGAGCTACTTTTGTAGCTTTGGGGGTTACTGTTGTAACCCCAAATATTTGTGCATCACTTCTAACGGACAAAAATGATGCAACACAAGAACACTTTGTTCTAACAACCTGTCATTCTGTGATGCTCACCATCCTGAAATGATCACAAAAGACAAAATGGGTGCATAAGTAAATGTGGTGAAGAAAGATGATGGTGCCTGGCTAGCAAAAGATATAGTGTTTGGGGTCTTAAAGGCTGGAAGATAAACAAGTGGCCATCTAGCTGGGAAGCAACAAGCCCACATGGAAGAAACACATCTGCCTGTGCAATCATGAGGTGTTAATGGGATCAGGTGAGAGGTATCCGAATACCCAAAAACAAACAAAAAAACAAACAGATTGTTGAGAACAAGGGGGGAATCTGAGCACAGACCCAAAAATCCATCTCTAGACAATAGCATATCCCCTCACAGAAGGGTCACATGGAAGGGATGAGTCTACCAGGGTGCAGTATAGGACCAATGAAACACACAATATTTCTCTGGTTCTTTGAGGCTTCCTCACACCCCCCGCCCCACTACCATGACCCCAGTCCTTTCTTTCAGTTCTGGCTAGACCGGAGCATGTACACTAGTACAGATATGAGCTCACAACACAGAGAATCTAGATCAGATAAACCCCTCAGGAACAGAAATGGGAGTAGTGATACCAAGAAGGTAGAGGGAAGGTGGGGTAGAGGAGGAGAGGAAGAGGGAACTGATTGCAATGATCCACACATAACCCTACCCCACCCCCCTGCCCGAGGGGGACAAACAACAGAAACATGGGTGAAGGGAGACAGCAGTCAGTGTAAGATATGGAAATAGCAATAATTTGTAATTTATCAAGGGTTCACAGGGGAGATGGGGAGGAGCTGATACCATGGGCTCAAATAGAAAGTAAATGTTTAGAAAGTGATGATGGCAACATATGTACAAATATGCTTGATACAATTGATGTCTGGAATGTTATAAGAGCTGTAAGAGCCCTCAATAAAATGATCTTTACATTGGACAGTGTAAGACATGACAGAATAATAATTATGTATTATCAAGGGTTCATGAGGGAGGGGGAGTGGAAAGGGAGGGGAAAAATGAGGATCTGATACCAAGGGCTCAAGTAGAAAGCAAATGTTTTGAGAATAATGATGGCAACAAATGTACAAATATACTTGACACAATGAATGTATGTATGGATTGTGATACTTGTATGAGCTCCAAATAAAATGTTCTTTTTAAAAAAAGAAAATCAACTCCATTTTATTTTAATATACCTAAGCCCATTTCTTTCTATTTTTTCTCATTCTGTTCTCTACAATCACAGCTGTTGTGGCTTCCATGTTGTTAGAATTTTTGTCATTAGTATTTCAATACCAACAGGGACATCTAAAGTGAATAGATTTCAACGCCATAAGAAAAAAGAACATCTGAAGTGAACAGGGACTCAACACAGTAAGGACAAAGAAGGAATTAGTTGTCCACGTCTGTGGAATAAGCCACTGAAAATCTTGCAAATACTAGTAAAATATTGTCTAATACTGAAAATCTCATGAATGACAGCAGAATTGTCAGATATAGTGCAATCAAAATATGACTGAGGCATAGCTGCCTTCTCAAAGTAAAAGTCAACCACGCTGACATGGAAGGAGTACAGCCTAAACTTCAGAACCTTCTTTTGCTGATCAAGAATGACTCAAAATGAGAAGAAACAGCTGTAACCATCAATTAATTAATGGAACCTAGCATGTACAAAGTATGAATCTAGAAAAATTAGAAACCATCAAAAATGAAATGAAGCACAAAAGATTAAATAAATACATAAACATTATTCTAGGCATTAGTTAGCTGAAATGCACTAACATTGGTCATTTTGAATCAGAAAATCACATGGTTCACAAAGCTAGGAATAACAAATTCAAAGGGAATAATGTCACAGATCAGCCAAAAGGACATAACAAGATTTATCGTGAAGTACAATGTGTGTGTGAGATAATATCTATCTGCATCCAAGGACATCAATTCAAAACTGATATTAGTCAAATCGATGCACAAACCACTAAACCAAATGATGAAAATTAAGAATTTACCAGGGTCTCCAGGCTAAAATTGATCAAACAAACATGCAATCAAGATGCATTGATAATTATTGCTGTTATGAAAGAGAAAGGAACAATCGTTGGAAAATATGACCATATGGTGATAAAATTTAAATATGGTGATAAAATGATAAAATGACAATATGGTGATAAAAATTAAACCCAAGATCACATGAGAATTTTGTAAAACAAACAACTTCATCATCACAAATACTTTTTTCAACAAGACAAATGTGACTACGCACATGGATTTCTCCAGATGAAATACACAGAAATAAAATGGACTGCATCTGTGGTGAAAGACTGAAGAATCTCAGTATCAGAGCTAAAAGAAGCCTAGGAGACAACTATGAGACAGACCATCAAGTGTTCTATGTAAGTTCAAGTTGAAGGTGAAGAAAATGAAAACAAATCCACAAGAGCCAAATTAGGACCTTGATTATATGCTATCTAAATTTTCAGATCTCAAACACAGAGTTGACACATTGAACCCTCATGACAGAAGACCTGATACACTGTGGGAAGACATCAAGAATATCATATATGAAGGAAGCAAAAGGTAATTTAAAAGACAGGAAAGCAAGAAGAGGTCAAAGTAGATGTCAGAAGGGACTCTGAAACTGCCTCTTCCTCACAGAGCAGCTAAGGAAAATGGGAGAAATATTGAAGACCAAGAGTTGAACAGACAATTTCAAAGGGCATCTAAAAAAGACAAAGTCAACTATCATAATGAAATGTGAAAAGACCTAGATTTAGAAAAGCAGAAACAACATGCTAAGCATCTATTACAATGAAAGAATTGAAGAAAAAAAATACAAGACTCGAGTTTCAGTATTTCAGTATTTCAGATCGATTCTATGGACAAAATATTGAAGGATGCAGGACACTTCAAAAGAAGATAGAAAGCACATACAGTCATTGCACCAAAAAACCTAGTTGACGTTGCACCATTTCAAAAGGTAGCATGTGATTAGGAACCAATGGCCCTAAAAGATGAAATCCAAGCTGTAGTGAAGACATTAACCAAAAACAAGACTCCAGGAATTGGAGTAACAACTGAAATGCTTCAGCAAGCTGCTGAAGCACTGAAAGTGCACTTATTCATCTATGCCAGGAAATTTGGAGAGAGCTCTTTGGTGAACTGCCTGGAAGAAATCCATATTTGCATCAATTCCAAAGAAAGATGACATAACAGAATGTGCAAATGATAGAATAATATCTTTGATATCACATGCAAGTAATATTTGATGAAGATCATTCCACAATGGTTATAGCAATACATTCCCAGAGGTTCAGGCTGGATATAGAAGAGGGCTTGTAGCAAGGACTATCATTGCTGTCCTCAGGTAATCTTAGCTGAAAGCAGCGAATACCACAAAGATGTTTACTTGCGTATTCTGAACTATTCAAAGGCATTGCATCGTGTGGATAGTAACAAACTTTGGCAAGGCCTGGGAAAAATGGTAATGCTACATTGTACTCATGAGGAAACTCTGCATGGATCAAGAGGCAGTTGTGCAAACAGAACAAGGAAATACTGTATGGTTTAAAATCAGGAAAGGTGTGCATCAGAGTTGTATCTTCCCACCATACTAGTGCAATTTATATGCTAATCAGACAAGCTGGATTATATGGTGAAGAGTGTGGCATCAGGTTTGGAGGAAGGCTTATTAACAACCTTCAATATACAGTTGATACAACCTTGCTTACTAAAAGGGAGCACTTGAAGCACTTGCAGCGTTGCACTCTGGTATAACTACAACAAAGAAAAACAAAATCCTTGCAAGTGGACCAGTAGGTAAAATCATGAAAAAAGGAGGAAAGATTGACTTTGTCAAGAATTTCCTCTTGCTTGAATCCACAATCAATTCTCATGGAAACAAGCAGTCAAGAGATAAAAGGACTCATTGCATTGGGTAAATCTACTACACAAGACCTCTTTCAAACATTGAAAAGCAAGGATGTTACTTTAATGACTAAGGTGTGCCTGACCAAGCCATAGTATTTTTAATCGCCTCATATGCATGTGAAAGTTGAGCATTGAATAAGGAAGACATACGGTTCGATGCATTTGTTGGCACAAAAAAAAAAGATAGAAAATGCCATTTACTGGCAAAGGAACAATGTTGTCTTGGAAAAAACATAATGCTACTTAGAAGCAAGATTATATATGTTATCAGGAGAGACATGTCCCTGGGAAAGGACATCATGCTTTGTAAAGTACAGGGATGGCAAAATAGAGGGCTCAAACATATAAACAATGATGAAGATGGCATGGGAATGAGTATTATTTCCTTCTGTTTTACATTGGTCATTATGCGATGCAATCAACTCAATGGTACCAAACAACGTTCCTTACAATGTCTCCTCACTTTACCTCAGGACTCACACATGCACATTAACTGCTCTGAGCATTGAGTAATTGACTAATGAGAATAAGTAAGGCCATTTACTGTGCTGAATTCAAATTTCAAATTCAATTGGCTTGAGATTTAAACCTGAAGTACTGTTTTTGAATTAACTATAGAACAAATGTATGTTCATCACACACCTACTGTGTACTGGGTAGTTCTACTATGTGTGTCATTCTAAGTTCACAAAAGTTCTGTGAAGTAACCAATCATAGATGCACTTTACAGATAAAGGAGATTGGTTCAGAAGGGTGAGTAAGAAAAATGTTTACTACCTATTCAACAGCTCAAATTCTGCATTTTTATTAACGGAGCTCTATGTACAAGTGCTTACGGCACAATAAAAGAATATGTGTGACAAAACTGGTTTTGCCTAAAATTGAGATCATGTGCAGTAAATCTCACCTCTTGTTATCACTTCTCTACACAATATAAAAGTGTCACATATGCAGATAGATCAAATAATGGATTGATGTAAGGATGAATGGGTGTACAGATAGAAGGGTGGGTGGATGGATATCAATAGATAAGTCCTGACCCAAAGTCTAAAATAAAGGAGGGCGAACATTTTTAAAATTCAAGCAATTGTTGTTAGGTCCCATCAAGTTGATTAAAACACAAGGCAACCCTCTGTACAGGGAACAAAACACTGCCTGATCCTGGGCCATCCTCACAATTGTTCTTATCATTGAGCCCTTTGTTGCGCCCAGGTGTCAAGCCATCTTGTCCAGGGCTTTCCTCTTTTTCTCTGTCCCTCCACTTTACTAAGCATAATGGCCTTCTCTAGGGACTGGTTTTTCTTGATGAACTGTCCAAGGTACATGAGACATTCATGCCATCCTTGCTTCTAAGGAGTACTCTGCTTGTACTTCTTTCCAGACAGATCTGATTGCTCCTTTGGCAGTCCTTGGTACTTTCAACATCCCTCGCAAACACAGTAGCTCAAATTCATCGATTTCTCATTGATCTTCCTTATTCAATGCCCAGCTTTCACATGGATTTGAGGCAATTGACATGCCATGGCTTGGGTCAGGCACACTTTAGTCACCTAAGTAACATCCTTACTTTAAAACATTTCAACAAGGCCTCGTGCAGCAGATTTACCCAATGCAATGCATTCTTTAATCTGTTGACTCCGAGTTCTATGATCGTTTATTGTGGATGCAACCAAGATGAAATCCTTGACACCTTCAATCTTTTCTCCATGTATCATGATGTAACCTATTCTCTATCATTCCACAACTTATCCTTTAATGCTCAATGCATCAAATCTATTCTTGAGACAGTCTCTAAATTCAGGTAAGTTGTACTACAGGTTGTATTTTAGCTCTCATGGACTTTTTAAAAATTTGTTCAGCTTCAACCTGAACTTACATATGAGCAATTGATGCTCTGTGCCAGTCAGCCCCTAAACTTTCTTTGGTGACAGTATTTGGTTTCTTCCTTATCTCTTCCCACAGAAATAGTCCCTTCGATTCCTGTGTATTTCATCTGGTGAGGTCTACATGTGTAGTCACTATTTATGCTGTTGAGAAGAGGTATTGACAAATGGAGGAGTCATTGATCTTGTACAATTCTATCAGGGGATCTCCGTCTTTGACTCTATCACCAAGACCATATTTTCCAACTACTTCCTCTAGGCATAAAGATATTAATACAGGCAGCACTGTACTTAAGATCTTGAAATATTCTTTATGACTATGAATGCCATGCCATTTCCCTCGAGTTTGTCAATCCTAGTTTAGTAAACCAATGGTGTAATTGTCAAAATCAAAATGACCCAAACCCGTCCTTTTCTTTTTCTATTTTTCTTTTTTACCTTCATTAGTGAGTTCATTAGTAATAATTCCTATTTGAGAGTGTTGAAAACTTCTTGCTGTTTTATAACAAGGGCTTTGTCTTCTGCCTTCTAATAACATTCTTTTTTAAAAAACAGTTTTATTGGCACTTCATCCACGTACCATAAAATTCTATAGTTCAATCATATCAAGAAGAGTTGTACAACCATTGCCATACTTTTAGAACATTTTCTTCATCCTTATGCTCATTGTTATTCATGTGATTATTTTTTAATTGTGACAAAAATATAGACAACAAAACATTCTCTGATGCAACATCTACATGTATATTTCAGTGACATTGATTACACTCTTCATGTTGTAAAAACATTATCAATACCCTTTTCCAAATTATTCCACCACCATTTACACAGACTCAGTGCCCACAAAGAAAAATCTCTTCCTCCTTTACCCATGGTAACCCTGGTCAACTTTGGTTTATTTGTAGTAGTTTTCTTGATATAATATTCCCTAGCATACACTTCCATAGTTAGATCACTTTTAGAAAGAGTTGTATAGACATCTCAACAATCAGATTCATCGTTTGCTCCCTGATTCCCCTCCCCCCCACCCCCATGCCTGATAAACCTTTGCATCAGTTATTGTCTCCGCAGCCGCTCTTCTGTGCTTCATAACTGAGAAACCCAACAGAAAAACATATTTTAAAACCCAGAATTAAATAATAATATTATAATGATAAAAATAGAGAGCAAGAAAGAAAAGACCATTATCAATATTTTAAAAGGCAGAGAAGAAATTTCTGTCTTGGAATAAGTGAGAAATATTTAAATCTAGAGTAAATTCAGAATTGGTCAAGAGAGAGGCCAATTGTCTGAGTAGCATATTATACCATCCAAAACCAGTGCTCTTCAGCCTACTAGCATCTGAATATTGATTTTGTGTTCCATTTCATTTTTGGTGACTTGTAATTTTCCTAGCATCATACTTTATACAGTCCATTCTCCAGTTATTATGATTGTCTGCATCAATTTCTTCATGTTCCATCAGAAAATGAAGTTCCCAAACACATGACTCTATCTGTCTCATTGAGATTGATCTTCTCCGAATAGCCAGCTCTACTCCAGTTCTATTGTAAGTGCATCCCAACCTAAGGACCTCATCTGCTGGGACTATGTCTGACAATGTGCCACTGATCTTCATAAGGGTTTCAGTGGCTTCTTTCTTCCTAGTCTGCTCTTAGATTGTACACTCCACTGATTCCTGTTCAGCTGGGTGACCGACCCTTCTGGTATTTGAAATCCTGGTGGCATATCTTCTAGTATCACAACAACATGCTAGCCACCGTACTACAACAAATTGACAGATAGGTCGTGACTATAAATTGATAAGTAGTTGATTAATAGCTAACACATCGCACCACCCTCTTTATATTTCTGTTCTCTAGCTTCTTAGAGAACACAAGAGGCACAAACAGTACCAACTTCTTCGGATTCTCAACCATTGCATCTATCATTATTGGGCTGCTATTTGTTCCCATTGCTCCTACATGGTGCAAAATAGCTGTTGTTCAGTGTCTGTGGTTTGTTCAGTGTCTGACTCCTGTTTCAAGTTTAGAGAACAGAACTAAACCTTACACTCAGCTTTGAGCACAGTTCTTAGCTATACAGGAAAAAGAAAAGAAAGAAAGAAATTTCAGTACACTTAACTGCTTCCAGTGATATTACACTGGATCTTTCAATGAGGAAAATATTCAAAATTTCCTCCATGAGGGCTGCAAATACTTTTTTTGGTCATCAATATATTCTAAGCACCTAGATCAGTGTGTACTACTAATGTATGCACAGTGAATATTTGATAACTAAATGAGAGTTTGGCAGGATGCTCTGCTACTAAGGGTTATTTGTACCTTTAAATTTAGAGGAAATCCTCTTTTAATATTTAATGTAAACTTTAAAATTAATAATGACTGGCATAATTGTGTCTACCACTGAATTTGGATTAGTAGGTTTTGTTTGTCAGTTTTTGTAAAACAATTCTAAAATGTCTATTTGGTTAGAATGTGCACTAAGAAAAAAGAGTCATGCTGAGCCAGCAGCACTGAAGCAATTTATAGGAAAAGTAAACCCAGTTTCTCCAGATGAATGTCCAGCAAAGCTTCTGTAAGTATTGAGCCTCAAACTTTAGACCACTGTTCTTCATGAATAATGCACTGTAAGAAAGCAATTGGAAGCTAGAGTGGTTGCAAGAAATGATTAATCACAGGATTCAAGTTATTAGCATTTGCTCTTCTAGAAAAGATGCCTGGTGACATCCTGGTGATAGCCGTGACAACACAGCTGTGGATTTGTCAACAGCTCTAAGTTTCATCGATTGCTGGACAGAATTTCCCAGCATAAAAATAGAACAGCCTAAGGTTACAGGAAAACTCTATAGTCACATTCTTCCCTTACCAGCAATACAACTTTCTCTGTGATTCTGCAGGTCTCAGTTTCCTGATCTCTGGGAGAATAATAGTGCTAATGTATATGTTTACCATTTTCTTCTCTCAGGATCTAATTTACAGAAATCTTCCTGTTTTTAAATTTTGTACTAAACAATTCGTAAAGTAATCTCATTCATTTCCTTGCTTGATAATAAATTTAAATTGTTTCATTCACTGACAATTTCCTCATTAAAATTTCAGTGAGTCTGTGTTTCGGTTCGGGTAAATAACTGTTAGAAAAACCTCCCCCTAAATCTCAATGGCTACAATCAATGCTCATGAAATCGCTCCATACAACCTGTCAGGAGGTGAGAAGAAACCGTCAGTCTGCTCTATGTAGTCATGCCTTTGAAAGAGTTCTGGCATGATGGAGGCACCGTCATCTTCGACACATGGCTCCTAGATTTGCTCTATGTAGTAGTGTTCCCCTAATATTAGGAGAAGAAAAACTCAGAGGTCATGGTGGTTTTCGGGACATCCCTAGAAAAGGTAGATATCAGCGTGGTCTCCTGTCCATTGACCAGCATTAGGTGGTGGTGTTAGCTGCCACTACGGAGTAGTTTGCAACTCATAGCGGCCCTACATACAACAGAGCAAAACCCTCCCCAGTCCTGCACCATGGTCACAAATTGTCCTTATATTTGAGCTCATCATTACAGCCATCTTGTCAATTCAACTCATCAAGACCCTTTCTCTTTTTCTCTGCGCCTCCACTTTACTAGGCATGATACCCTTCAAGGACTGGTCTCTCCTGGTAACAAAAACTGTAGTGTTTTCCTCCATGCAAGGAGAAAATGGAATGAATATCATGAACTTATAGCATGGTTCTTGCTATAGTCTCTTTCCAGCAGCTGAGCTATTCTGATTGCATGCTTTAATTAGAAAGAAGTCTTAATTAAGAAAATTGCTGCCATTATTTCTCAATGTCTTCTCAAAATGACATTATGACAGGAAGAAATGTGGTATAAAAATATGCTCAGCAAAAGTAGTATAAATTGAAAAAAAACAGAACAAAATAATGATGTGAAAAATAAAATTTGCATATAAAATAGTGCAGTCATTGATTAAGAACTGAAGCAGGTGCCCTGTAAGGTTTTCATAAGATGTAAAATGCTTAAGGTAAAAAGTACATGAATTTGGATTTCCCCCCAAGTATCACCTTTGTCAGGAATTGAAAATCAGGCAGTTCCTGTTTTGGTTTTTTTAATCTTAAAAAGGAGCCAGAAATAAGAGCTACCACACAATAATAACAAACTCTAATGGCATAGTAGATTGTATGTTTGATTATTAACCACAAGGGCAGTTATTTGAGCCCACCAGTTGCTCTGTAATAGAAAGATGAAACTTTCAGCTCCCACGAAGAGTTACAGCCTCAGAAACCCACAGGGGAAGTTCCACTCTGTCCTGGAGGGTGGCTATGAGTCATAACTGACTAACTGGTAGTGAATTTGGTACAATAAATAGAGATTCATAGATTCTGAAGACCAAAATGGTCTTGTCAGAGTTCAAACTCCTTTATTAAAATTAAAATGTTCCTGTCTTGTCATAAGATGGCATAGCTTCTCCAACTGTACACAGAAACTATTTAAAGAAAAGTTAGAATTTTTCTTTTAAAGAAACTTGGATAATCATACATGTTTTCCAAAACATACTTTTCCTTCCTGGGCCTCTTGGACATCTCCCTCTTATGTTTTGGAAAACATGTATAATTACTGAAGAAATTGCACAATTATGTTTGACATGATATGTAAAGTACTTGCCAATAAAAGTGTTGGGGATTAAAAAAAAAAGCTTGGAGTCAACCTAACTCCTGAGACATTGGACATGAATTATCCATTGACTTATATGTACTAAAATGTGTTCTGAAATATTGACTTCATAATTTGAAAAAGAAAGATTTATATTTTCAAAATATTTGTGAAAATTGCTATAAAGTCTTACATTTCCAACATTCTAAATTGTCCTCACACCTTCGAGAAATGTGGCTTTTCAAGGTCTTTTTTATTTCACACTCTTCTCAAGCTGTTCCGGCTTTCTAGTATCCAGTCTGTGAGATCTATATGTATAGAACAGCCTCCCATACCCGAAATAAAAACCCACTGTCACCTAGCTGATGCAAACTTATAGTGGGACCCTACAGGAGAGAGAAAAGCCATCCTTTTAGGTTTCCAAACCCTCACATCTTTTTAAGGCTGCAGAGTGACCAATGGGTTCAAAGCACAGATCCTATGATCGGCAGCTCAGTGGGTAACCAACTTGTCACCATGGGTCCATATGCAGTTTCCCTAGGAATTCCCGCAACACCAAATTATTTTTAAAATATTTCCTACCATTTTTGTCTTATGCTGTAATTTGTGGGTCTGAATTCTACTCATATTCAAAACTACATTAATATGGTGTTCAAGGGCTGCCTGATTTCTTTCCATCCTCTCTATGGGGTGGGGGTGGGGTGACGGGGATTTGCAGCCATGGAGAGACAACTCTACTTGACCCTAAATCTAACTACATAATACAGTGACAATGAGTTTGATCATATTTTTTTTCAATGTGTTCTGTTTAACAGGATAAAAGGTATTTTTTACTTTATGTTTTTAAGATTACTTTTAGAAAGCAAAGTCAAAATAAAATCTATTTGTATGTAATTGGACTAAACAAGGTTGTGGTAGTTACATAATCTGGTGTCAATTTGAGGACTGAGAGTGTAGGGGTGGAGTCTGGCCTGTCAATGGGGATATAGCCAATGGGGCCTTTGTGTGGGCGTGACCCTCTTCTGAGGATTCTGGGCACTCCTGTAGTTCCTCCTTGGAGGCAAGACTCTCTCTCTCTCTCTCTCTCTCACTAGGCTCACTCCCTTGGTGACTCTAGTGAAGACTCACTCCCTGAGAGACATTTCTGAGGAGGAGCTACATGAAGCTACCCTGAGGCAGTCAGAGTTTCAGAGCTGAAGGAA
>NW_022104341.1:43906093-43912638 GCF_000313985.2 Echinops telfairi
TTCTTGTATGTAAACCTCTTTCTTAAACACATATGCGTGTTTATGAATTTGTTTCTCTAGTCTACCCAGACAAACACAAAGGTGTTAAAATTTTTTTTTTAAGTTGACTTCTCATATATTTTCTTATCATTGATGTTAGGCATTATGACCTCAAAAACAGAAATCCAATGCAGAATCATCAACTGGCTTAACACTCCAAAAGAGCCAACAGTTTTGTTTTGTTTATATCTACAGAAATAATAATCTAGAATTACAGCACAATTTTAAAAACTTACAAAACGATTTGAGTCTGGACTCATTTGGTTGAAAATGACAAAAAATAAATTCAAACAAATTGGGGCCAAAGAAAGAGTTTATTGGATTCTATAACTTATAAACTAAGCACAGCTGTATCCAGAGTTCATATAATATTCTATGAGTTTTCTCTCCCTCTTAGCTTTCCTGCTTCCTTTCAAGCTGCATTTCATCTCTCTGCTTCCTTCTGTGTCCTCATGTTAATTCTGTTCTAATACATGTAATTAAATGACCTTTTTCCATATGAACAAAGACAATTACCACAACCAGCAACAACCTTGACTTTATATGATCCCTATTTACTAGTCCCCTGTGATAGGCAATAGTGGAGGGGAGATTGGAACTAATAAATAAGCTAAGAACACCGGGGAAAAGGAAAATATTCCCCACAGGTGGGGAATCTACAAAGAAAAATATTAAACCTACATTTTACACGTCATTCTTGTTATTTATTTATATTGCTAAACAGCTGATCTGAACTCTGACATGAGACTGGCCCACATATTTGGTCATTTTCAATAATGTATTGAAATGTTGTTACGTTGTTGTTAGGTGCCACTGTGCCCCCAAGAGCAACAGAACCAAACACTGCACAGTCCCGTAGCATCTTCACAATTGTTCCTGTGCTGAGCCCATCACTGCAGCCACTGTGTCAGTCCATCTTCTTAAGGGCCTTCCTCTTTTTCACTGCCCCCAACGTCCTCCAAGGATGGTTCTCTCCTAATGTGTCCCCATTATGTAGGAAGCCTCACCATTCTCTGGCTCTACTTCTGCCGTGGCAGATTTGTTTGTCTTTTCAGCAGGCCATGACACTTCCAAAATTCTTCTCCAGCACCACAATTCAAACGCATCGATTCTCCTTCAGTCTTCTTTATTCGATGTCCAAATTTCGTATAGTCCTCAAAGGAATATTCTTGCTTTACAACACTCTAAACAGGCCATCTGCAGCAGATTTACCTAATGCAATGTGTCTTTTGATCCCTTGGCTTGCTGCTTCCATGAGCATTGATTGTGGGTCCATGCAAGACAAAAATCCTTCACAACTTCAGCCCTTACTCCATTCTTCATGATGTGACCTATTGGCCAACTGTGGGGATTTTGGTTTTCTCTACATTTAGCCATGATCCATAGAGAAAAGGAGTTGCTGTAATTAAAATTATAATGAAATATAATTCATTTGAAATTAAATATAATTCAAATTTTTACAGAATGGTTATTTTAGTATAAGTTTATACATTCTTATTTCAATATTAATAAATATTCACTATAGAAAATTAACAAAAAAGGAAAATAAACTCTTCTAAAATTGTTTTAGTATATTGTACTGTGTGTGTATGTATTGTTAGGTGCTATGAAGTAGATACAATCCTATGTGCAATAGAAGCAAACACAGTCCAGTTATGCATCCATACCAACAATTCTTGTTACACATGAGCCCATGAGTGAGCCATGTGTCAATCCTTCTCACGGAGGGTCTTCCCCTTTTCACGGACCTTCTACTTTGCCAGTCATGATGTCCTTTCCTGGGCCCCAATCTCCCCTGGTAATGTGCACAAAGTAGATGAGTTGAAGTGTTTCCACCCTATTTCTAAGCGGCATTCGATCTATCCTGTCTCCAACACAGACTTGCTTGTTCTTAATGGCAACCCATGGTACAGTCAATATTATTAGCCAACAACATTATTCAAATGCATCAATTTGTTCCTTATGCATTGTCCAGTTTTCACATGCATATGATGCAGTTGAAATACCATGGCCCAATTTAGTTCACAAAGTGACACAGAGAGATATTGTGTAGCAGACTCACCCAATGAAACACGTCAATGGATTTCTAGACCTGCTTTTGTGAACATTGACTATTAATCCAAGTAAAATAAAATCCTTGACAACTTCCACCTTTGGTCCATTTATCATAATGTTGTCTATTGGTCCCGTTGTGAGGATTTTTGTTTTCTTTACATTGAGTTGTAATCCATATTGAGGACTACAAAGACATTCTTCAGCAAGTGCTTCAAGTGATCTTGTCTTTCAGACTACAAGGTTATGTCATCCGTATACCCAAGGTTGTGTCATCTATATATCCTAGGTTGTTAATGAACCTTCCTCCAATTCTGATGCTAATTCTTCTTCAGACCAGCTGAGATAGTTTATTGTGCCAGCCTGGCCAATAAACACAAGTGGGATTAACTGAAGGGCAGAGAGATAAATGATTCAGTGAGCCTTGCCATTCTTATTTCTCGCTCTTTGATCATTGGACCAGTGTGCGGCTGCCTTGCTTGTTCTGTGCCTCAATTTAAAGGCTACACTACCTATGGGACGCCTAGCCTGTGAACTGCGTCGCTGTAAGTTGAGGTCCCTTTAAGACATCTCTGGAACTGGGGACTGGCAGTTGGTGACCTGGCTGGCAGTTGGTGACCTGCCTTGTGATTGGCTGCTGTGCTGAGATAGCCTAGCTCTCTCTATATATAGAGGAAGATCTGGCAGCAGACTAGTCTGAAAGGACTGCTAGTGTCTCATAACTCTCTCTCATGGGAGTGAGTTGCACTGAGCCATTTGTACTGCTTTATAATTTAACTGTTCATTTCTTATATTATATTTCTATCTGTATATAATTTAACAGTTCATTTCTTGTGTTATATCTCTAACTATCTTTATAAATAGATATATTAAAATATCAGCAATTTGGTTTTAGCTCTCTAGAGAACCCTGTCTAACACAACAGCCTTAATCAAAACTCAAACGCACTGCCATTTAGTCTGCACTGTCTTATGGTGACACATAGGACAGAGTATAATTGCCCCTTTGACTTTCTGAAACTATAACTCTTTTTTATTGGCATAGAAAGCCTCATCTTCCTCCCTTCCAGTAGGATTTGATCTGTTTACTTTGCTATTAGCAGCTCAATTCATAGCCACTACTCCACCAGAGCTCCTCCTATAGTCCAGCTTCTTGAATTACTTGCTCAGCATATGGATTGAATGAGTCTGGTGGAAGGATACAACCCTGACATAGACCATTTCTGAAAAATGTCAGAGTGTTTTGAAATGGTTTTATCATGCTTTATTTCCACTAACAATAATCTGATAAGACATCTCACCAATATTTGAGACTGATTAAAATGAAACAGAGAGACAATAAATTTTATTACCTACATCGTTGGCAGCTCACATCATCATTACCAGCTTTTTTAGATTATCACTCTCAGATATTGGTGAAATGTTTTATCAGATTATTTTCCCAGTTTTAAATTTATGTTGTTTGTTTTCCTATTACTAAGCTTTTAAATGTTTTGTATATTATGGGCAGATATTGGATTGAGAGTATCTTCTTCCAGTTTAAGGCTGGGAGCATTTTTTCTGTTAGCATTTTCATTCTGTTAGCATTCTTCACAGAGCAAAATCTTTTATTTAGATCAGATGCAATTTATTAATTTTCTTGTTTTATGAATTATACCTTTGGCATCATATCTAAAACATTGCGGTGGCACTGTGATTTACTTCCATTTGATTGTACTTATCTTTGTAGCTCGTCGAACAACTGGGTAGGATCATGTAAATTGAATGTATTTCCTCTTTGCTTGTTAGATGTCTATGGGACAATTTGAGTCATTTTGGGGTGATTATTCACAAGGTTAATTGTGATTGGAAAATGTGGAACTCTGCTGTGAGGATTGGTCGATTTGGCCTTCATGCTTGGTGTACAATAAGCCATCTCTGAAGCGGGAAGAAGATCTCACTGACATCTAGAGAGATAAGCCGGGAGTAGAGTATCCTCCTCAATCCAGGAGACAGAGCTATATCGACAGAGGCAGCAACACCAACTGCTCAGAAGCAAGTCATGGGACAGAAAAGCTGGGTGCCTTTGAGTCCATGGAACAAAAATGTCCCAGTCCCTGGAACAAGAAACCAAGTGCCTTTGGGTAGAAGGCTCGCTTGCCGAATAGGTTGCCTTTAGGAACTTAATTGAAAGAGCTGGGTTTGCTGACCTATTAGGCTAGATTCAAGCATCTCTGGAATGAAGCATATTCAGAAAGGCGTGTCCTTTGAGCATTTATTGGCACCCACAAAACTCTGTAACATTGTCTGGGCATGGCAGAGGCTACGGGGCCATGTCTTGGAGAGACCAAAGACCATAGAAGGGACTGGCTTTTGCATGGCTAGGAGGAAACTTTCTCAATATAATAACTGTGTCCTGAGCAGTTGTTAACCTGAAGTGTAACCTGTCACCTTTCATAATAAAGCTCATAACCATGAGTATGATCTGTGAATTCTGTATGGTCATTAAAGTAACTTATCAAGTTCATCAGAGAAGCAGAATGTGCCATGGGAGGGACGGTTTATGTCAAATTGACAGTAAAATTGGCCTACGAAGGAATGTCTGACCTCTGCCTCAGAGGATTCGACCTTGAGCTAACACTGAGTCTAAATATCCTTCCCTTTTGTGAAGTCAGAAGAGACCAGGCAAGGCCCCAGGCTCTTTTTACAATTGCCAACATATTAATCCCTATGATGCAGTGTATTGTTAAGTTTTACATTTAGATCTATTTCTATCTTGAGGTAATATTTGTAAAAAGTATAGGTAAAAATTCATTTTCTCCAGATGGATGAACAATTTGTTCCTTAAATTCTTTGTTAAAACCAATTGCTATACTTGTGTGGCTTTATTTCTGGGTTCTGTATACTGTTCTCTTGCTCTCTGTGCCAGTCTGGCTATATAACTTATGATTCTTGGTGCTAAATTAAAATGTGAGCCTTTGGATTGAAAATATTAAGAACTTCAAGAAGTGATAGGAAAACATTAAGCCAAGCAATGAACCTTCTGAGGCCAGAGTCCTTTGTTATTAGACAGATTGTATGCTCATGACATAATTCTTACTGACGTATTGATCCTCTCACCCATGCCACATTGTTACTCACTGTAGTTTTATAACTTGTGAAATAAGATATTCTTCTTCAGGGTTATTTTGACTGTTCTGCTCCCTTTGCCTTCACATATAAATATTAGTTACAGCTTCATGAAAGCTGTAAAATAAGGTCTAAACCCAGTCACCTCATTCCATTTTCCTCTGTCCTGTGATCTGATGAGTTGTGGCAAGTCTTGACATTAGTTTGCTTGTACACAATCTTTACATGACATTAATCTTCCCCTAATGTGTATCTCTGAATCTGTTTTTGTCACTGAATGATTCAGAAGTGTTTAGGGTTAGAAATTAACCTACACTGGTAAGGTCTTACTAATCTATCAATAGAAAACCCCTTTTCCTAACAGAATTATAGCCACACTTAAAGGATTAGGATTTCAATATATATTTCGAGGAGGCACAATTAAGCCAATAGAAGATATTGGAAATCATAAAAGTACCAAAATTCCTTCACACCTTCAGCCCATGAGGGATTGAAAGAATGGGCACCAGACTCACTAGGTCTTCAATAATGTCTATGCTCAGTCATTAGTTACTCAGCAGTTTCTGGTTAAGCAAACTTGAATGAGATCTGAAGCAATCTCTTTTTCTGGTAGTTTATTTCATTTTCAATATATGCTGAAATAATAGCTCTAAGAGTAATAATTATCATGATGCTGGTTGTTATGAGGCAGACGTGAAATTTAGCCCCATTCTCCAACTTTTCCACTCTCAGGACATCAGCACTTTCCCATGTCATCTTTTCTCCGCTGGGTCCAATAATTCAGTCAAACGGTAACAAGAATTGACTGGAACAGCACAATGGCAATATCCACTTTAAAATAGAGAAGTATATGAACCTAAATGAAATATGCATAGGGCAAAATTTTGGAAACTTGTCAATAATTAAAATGAGATCTGCTTACATCTCACATGTTTAACCTTCCTGGAAACCAATATTTATTCTCAACTATCAGAAAAATTTCAAATAGGAAACACAACGATGTCACCTGATGGGCTGTACCTCCTACCTGCCTCCGGGATTTTTCTGGCTAGCATCAAGACACCTCTTGGATGGCCCCTTCTCTGTGGGAAGCCTCTATTTGGCAGCCCTTGCTTGGAATACCCTAGCTCTCAGTTACAACCTTTACCTAGAATTCATGCTCTATACACTTCTTCCACCACCTGCGTAGACTGACTCTCTCCGACTTTCTGCTACCATCACTGCCACTGACTCCGTTGCCAGTGCAGGTTGATCCTGTGTGGATCCTGTGTGGATCACCACAGCACTCCCCTGTTCAAAGAATGCACAACCCTTCTGGTTCTCCAGGATGGGAAAGACCCATCGAAG
>NW_022104341.1:43921452-43922619 GCF_000313985.2 Echinops telfairi
CATCAGCTTTCTTCACCACATTTGCTTATGCACACATTTGTCTTCAGTGATCATGTTGGGAAGGTGTGCATCATGGAATGCCAATTTAATAGAACAACATGTTCTTGCAATGAGTAAGTACTGTAGTGGAGGTCCAATGTCCATCTGCTAATATATTTACATATATACATGCCTGTATTTACACCTCTATAAATACCCTTTCTCATCTAGTTCTTTCCTTTATTTCCTTTTACCTTCCTCTTGTCCCACTATCATGCTCAGCCTTCATTTGGGTTTCAGTAATTTCTCTCAGTTACACTGCTCTTGCTGAATCCCTATCAGACCTCTCACACCCTCCATGTCACTAATTTTGAATCACTTGTTGCTCCCCTGTCCCTGGCTTGGTCAATACCATCTCCTTACCCCCGCTTCCCCCTCTCCCATGTTCCCCCGAAACCATTGGTCCTGTTGTTTTCTCCTCCACACTCTTCATCAAGCCTATCTTATCTAGATAAATCTGTAGAGATAATAATATGGACCAAAAAACAAGACATAGCAAGACAGGCGACGAATGAGAACACAGCGATGACAACAAAAAAGAAAACCAATAACCCATAAAAGAATTAATAAAAAGGAAAAGGAAAATTTTTTTAAAAAAGAAAGACCTGTAAATAGATCAAGGTCTGATTTTTGAACTCTAGGTGTGTCCTCCAATCAGGTCCGATGGGGTGCCACGCTCTGGCCGCAGAGTCTATCCTTTGTACTCCCTCGGGAGCTCCCTGCTCTGCTCCCCCAATTGCTCTGCCGCAGGCCTTTAGCGTTTTGCCTCAGTGTCACGGGGTCAGTCCGGGCCATACCCAACACTGAGTCTCCAGTGTTGTCCCCCATAGGGCCCTGGGCCAGCGAAGGATGGCATGTCTCTTAGTGGGATCAGCCATATGGTCCATTCTGTGCATTGGCTGTTCAGAGCAGGGATATTGTCCTCCAGGCCTGGTGGGCCAGGATGTGCTCCACTCTCTCTTCGTCCCCATTCATTTGCTCCTGTGTGCTCTGATCAGACATGCCCCTCTCCCCTAGCTGCAGCTTCAGTGCTGTCCTCGAAAGTAAATTCTTCTGGGGGGAAGGGCAGTTGTCCACGTAGCTGGTACGGGGTTGAGCCCTCAGGCCCCTCCACTGGCTCCCCCCTCC
>NW_022104341.1:43924268-43936944 GCF_000313985.2 Echinops telfairi
GTAGTATTCATATCGGGATAACATTGAACTTATATAGTGCCTTGGCCAGAACTGACATCTTTACTCTATTGAGTCTGCCAATCCACCAGCATGGAATATTCTTCCATTTGTTAAGGTCACTCCTGATTTCTTGTAGTAGTGTTTTATAATTTTCCTCATACAAATATTTGTTTTTTTCAGTCAGTTATATCCCTAGGTATTTCCATTTGTGCTTGGCTATTGTAAAGGGTACTACCTTTTTAATTGTCTCTTCTGTGATTTTGTCTGATGTTAGAGCACTGGTGCGATTCTCTGCCTCCTCAAGTCTGTTGGCAAGTTCTGTCAGTTTGCCACTGGATTTTGTTATTTCATCCATTAACTCTTGTATTTCCATTTGGTGTGTTGACTTCATTTCCTCTATCATTTAATATTTTCGCTGCATTGCTTCCCTCATATCCTTTATGACTGCAAGCAGCATTGTGAAAATTTCTTTTTGTGGCAGGTCAATATCTGCTTCTTCTATGCCCATCGTTAGGTTCATGACTTCTTCCAGCATTGTCTTCTGTTTCTCCTCCTTTTTCTTTGAAGCTATTAGAATTGCTTCTAATTGTGTCTCCAGAGTTGTTCTAGGCAGAGGGGAGTGGCCTGGAGGCCACTAGGATTGTGACAGGAAAACAACGTGTTATTTTAGAGGAGCCTAGAGCCATCTTTCTGAGTCTAAGAGCACTGGGCTCTCTCTTGGAGGACTCATAAATGCTTATACGAACTACCTGCTGGTAACTGTACTGAGGGGTCAGGGTATCGCTATATCTTCCTGTGGTTTCGCTCTTATCCTGGCCATCCAGTATTTGGTATGTGAGTAGGATATTCCTCTCATGTGATGCTGGTCGGGTTGTTGTGGGCCCATGAGGGCATCGCTTCCTTGGCCAATTTATAAGTAGGTTTTATGGTTCTTGGAGCACCTCAGATGGCATGTGATGTTTTCCTCTGCAACTGGAGTGTTGAGGAAGGCATGTGGGTATACCTTCCTTAGTGTAGAGCTCTGTAGCTGGCAGGGGAATTACCTTAAACAGAGAGATCGCCTTGGAGTTTGGGTGGATATTCCCACAGTAGCGTGAAATCCCACCAGTGGTGGTCAGGTATTTCCCCCAGTCACTTGTAGGGCCTCAGGGTTTAGGCTGGAGATGCCCTGACTGTTTTCAAGTGAGAACCCCCTGCTGCTTGGTGTATGGAAGAGGACTGACATGATTTCCCCAGCTGCTTGAAAAGCCAATAAATGCAGGTGGGAGCGCCCCCAGTTGTGTCTCCAGAGTTGTTCTAGGCAGAGGGGAGTGGCCTGGAGGCCACTAGGATTGTGACAGGAAAAAGTGAAAGGAGAGGGAAAAAGGCAAAAAGAAAACAAAGATTGGAGCAACAATGCCAAGCAAACTAACACCCATCACACACACACAACTGAAATGCACAGAATAAACAAAAGTGAAAACAGTTTAAAAAAGAAAAAAAAACAACCAAAAACTACAACTGAATCTGCTGAGACTGTGGGAGCAAAGAGAGAAGAGGTAGGAGAAGAGGAGAAAAGAAGAAAAAGTGAAAGAAGAACAAAAACAAAGAAATAAAAAGAAGAAAAGAAGAAAGCGAAGGAGAGAAAATTAGAAAATACATAAAGAGATAGCTGACCCCCTGCTGTGTTGTGTGAAGCACTGTCTCGTGCTGTGTGCAACACTGTCTTATGAGGCAGGCTGCTCACTGGGTGGGCAGAGTTGCCCTTGGCAGAGTGTAGAACTCTGGGAACCTGCAGTGGGAAGTGGAAGGAAAGAGAGGGAGAAGGGAGAATCATAAAAGCAGAGAGAGAAGAGAAAAGAGAAGAGAACAAAGAAAAAGAGAAGAATGAGAAAGAAGCGGAAAGGTTCAACTGTGTTCACTAACATTGGCTGTGATGGTAAAGAGGGAAGAGAGAGAGAAGGAGGAAATAAAGAAGAAAGAGATAGCTGATCCCTGATTGCTAGAATGTGGGGGCAGAAGGGTTTCAACCCTGCCCCAAAATGGCAGGTTGCTGTGCCCTTTAAATGCAGCGACTGGGAGGAATTGCTATAGTTGAGGAGATCGCCTTCAAGGTCTGACAGAGGTTTCATCAGCAGCACAGCATGCTGTAGATGGCTGTCACAGCTGCCTCGTGTGTTGTACAGCACTTCCAAGGAGGGCAGGCTTGCGTTCGCTCCGCTATTTTGGTTGTTTTGCCCTAGGCAGAGAGTAGTGACCTGGAAGCCAGTAGTGGCATAAGAGAGGGAGAGAAGAGGAGAAAGAGGGTAAAAGAAGAAAGAGAGGGGGGAAGAAACAACTCAAACCTGAGCTCATTGAGACTGACTGTGGTGGGAAAGATAGAAGGGAGAGCGAATAAAGAAAGAAGAAATAGAGTGTTAAGTAAGGAGATAGCTGAGACTTGATCACCTGTCTGTGGGGCTGGAGGAGTTCCAGCTCTTCCTCAAGGTAGTGAGGCGGTGTGCCCTCTTGATGTAGGGTTCCACAGATGCTGGATGGGATTACTCTCAAAGGCAAGATAGCACCAGAGACCAGGTGTCAGTTCCCACCGTGGTAGAGCACTGGAGTTCACAGGTATACCTGCCTTGTGCTCTATGTAGCACTACATCAGGGGCAGGGAGTGGGTGTTCCCACAGCCCCGTATAGGACCCCAAGACAGGATGCTCTCCCTAGTTGTGTGTAGAATCACTGAGAAGGAAACTGGGCTTATTGGCTTATCTAGATTGCTGGTGTCCTACTAGATCAGAGGATTTTATTTACTTACTTACTCACTTATTTATTTATTTATTATCCCCCTGGCCAGCTAGAACAGAATCAAATTAAATTGTCTCCCTCGCTCTCTGAACTGCAGCTCAGTGCTCTGTTAGAATCTGGGGGGAGCGGGAAGGGAGGGGAAAAATGAGGACCTAATGTTGGGGGTTTAAGTGGAGAGAAAATGTTTTGAGAAATGATGTACAAATGCACTTTACCCAATTGATGTGTGTATGGATTGGGATAATAGTTGTATGAGCCCCTAATAAAATGTTAAAAAATATATATATATGACCACCAAAAAAAAAAAAAAAAAGAATCTGTGACTTGCTTCAGCAGGTCTTTTTTATGCAAAAACCTCCAGGCCCTGTAGCTATATTCTGACATTCCTTAGCTGGGCTTCTTCTTATGCTGATTTATGTTAACGGTCCCACCGGCTCCCCTTCTGTGTACTCCTTGGAGTTAAGCAACAAGGCGGCTGGGGTTTCAGTTTTTAATCAATAATATGTATTTCACTCTTTTTTATATTATGCTCGTGATTTGCTCTGATTTGGGGGATGTCATGCTGACCCCCAGAGGGGGAGATCCACCTTATCAGGGGGGTTGTTTCCTTCTCAGCCAATTGGAACTGAATTTGCCCCCTGGACTCTATCTGCCCATTTTCTCCCACACTGTGGTATGTCTCAGGTAAAACTCTGCTTTTTCTTTCTACTCCAAATTATGGCTACCCACCACCCTCACTCCCCAGGCTGTGAGCTCAAGGCAGCCAACAGCAAGGAGAGCCCCGGAGTGTGGTTCTCTTCATGTCTGGGATTATGTCCCCTCTAGGGCATCCCCCTGGAGAAATTGCTACTCCTGGCAAGGGTGCGAGGAGCCGAGGCCCCGACCCCAGCTCGCCTAGCCAAGAGTGCTTTAGAGAGTTCTTGGTTCACTTTGTGAGTGGGAATCACACACAAAAAGGGGTTTCACCAGAGACCCTAGTACTCTAATTCTAATTTCAGGACTCCAACTCCCCATTTCCTTCACATTACCTCCCAATTTTCTGGTCTGGCAGCAGGAGCTCCAGACCGGTGAGTCCTATGTAGTGGCCATTTACCCCGACTCTTCCCTTTATCTTCTAATGAAAGCTTTTTGGAAAAAACTAATGCTGCACTTATTAATCTTCATCATAGAATCTATCTGCTTACTTTGAGTTATACATGTGTGATGTTTCTAATTGTTTAATAATTGACTAAGAACAATTAAGTTGTCCTTGAATTGTTTTCTTTGAAATAAAGTTTTCTTCTAGATTTATTTTCCTTTAAAGCAATGGTTCCAAAGGGATGCACACTTGGTATTTCAGCCACTTTAAGACCATTGAAATCTATCCTCCATCCTTCATCTATCAATAGACTAATTATTTCCTTACAGTTCTGTTTGATTATAAAAACCAAAATTATGATTAATTTGTTAAGTCTGAGGTATTACCACCAAAGGTTCATTTCTTAGACTATCTAATTGATCAAAAATAGCACATAGATTCAAAATATTTCTGAGCTAAATTAACCAAGACATACATCAGAGCAGCATACTTTCGTGTCTTCCAACCTGAGGGCCTCGTCTCCCAGTGTTATATCAAGTAATGTTCTATTGTTAGTAATAAAGGTTTTCATTGGTTAAATTATAGAAATAACTTTAAGACCTTTCTTCCTACTCTGTTTTATAATAAAGGAAAAAAATGACTAATGCAGGAAAGAACAAAAGAAGATGGCAATATACAAAGTAATCATACCAAAAATAATTGGTGGACATTTAAACATTTCAAGAACTGCAGGTATAAAAAACTTTAAGCTACTCTAAACCAAGCCAAACTAAACCTACTACCATCAAGTTGATTTCAATTGATAATGACCTTATAAAACATTTCTGAGACTTTTAATCTTTACAGGAGCAGATAGTAAAATTTTTCCTCCACATAGTAGCAGGTAAGTTTGAACTTCTGGTCTTTTGGTAAGTAGCCCAATATTTATCCCACAGCACAACCAGAGATCCTCTCACTGTACCAAAGGCACTGGCATAAAGCAAGGCTCTGAAAATTGACAATGGAACAGTTATGATGTTAGGAAAAGTAATTGCAGTATTGGAAGCATTTCCTCATTTATATCAAAAACTTTTGAAAAGAGTTACTGGGTCAAACAACTTCAAAAGATCTATAAGTGTGCCTATTGTAGTGAAAAGTGATTAAAGAAAATGCAGAAATTATCTCACAATATCTTTAATATCACATGCTGGCAAAACACTGCTGAAGCTAATTTACAAACTAGCACCATACACTGGTGCTGGGGAAGAAAACGGAAAGTCCCATGGAGTGCCTGAAGAACAAGCAAATCTGTCTTGGTAGAAGGAAAGCCAGTAGGTTCCTTAAAGGCAAGGATGACAAGACTTCATCTCATATATTTTGACTACATTGTCAGAAGAGACTAGTCTCTGGAGGATATCATGCTCGGGAAAGTAGAGGGGCAGTGAAAACAGGAAGGCCCTCCAGGAGATGGACTGACACAGTGTGTGAATCAATGAGCTTAAGCACAGGAACAATCGTGTGGGTGGTGCAAGACTAGGTGATGTTTTATTCTGTTGTTGATAGTATCACGATGAGTTGGTACCCAACAGCAAGAACACCATACATTGGCAAGGAACTATCAGTAGTTCAATCAGAGCTCAGACAAACATTGAGAACAAGGAAAATCATTGCTGATTGATATCAGATAGATATTGGTCAAAAGTACACAACACATGAAAGATGTTTACCTGAGTTCTATCAACTACAAGAAGATATTGGATAGTATGCATAAAAATTACAGTTAACATTAAAAAGATTGTCTAGTTGGGTGGAAGCAACATCTTAAAGGAGCACAGAGAAACTTACATTTTCAATGCACAAAAGAACAATACACTTTATAGATCAATGTCAATGAAAGGCTTCATAGAGGAGGTGACCATTGAGCCAGGGTTTGAAAGAAGGGATAATTTAGATGAGGGTGTGGAAGAGATAGTGAATCTTATTTAGGCAGAAGATACTGTAGACAAAGCACACAGAGGGAGTTAAAACTACCACGCAGAACAGAAGTCTCAAACTGGTGACCCTTGGGCCAAATATTGCTGCAATTTTACTTATTTGCTTTATATTTTAAGACTCCTATGGACCTACGTGGATAATTTACATCTCAGTTAATCACTAGCCCCACCATGTCCTATCATATCATACTAGGTAAAACTTGTACATGTTAATTATTTTCTGGCTGCTGTATGCCCCTGGGTCTGTAACTCCAAGAGCTAAATCAAGGAAGAAAAGAGAATTAAAAACTTTTGTATGAGAAAAAAAAAAGAAGATTGGGAATTTCAGAACATTTAACGTGTTCATGCAGAACCTATACATAGACAAGAGGCAGTCATCTAAACAGAATAATATGATCCTGAGTGGATTAAAACTGGAAAGGATATGTGGTAGCATTGTATCTCTTCACTTTATTCAATCAGTGCACGGAAAATAATACTTGAAGAAGCCAAATGCTTAGAAGAAGAATGAAGCATTGGTATTGGAGGAAAATGTGGCTGCTACTTTTGTGGGTATTGATTGTCAGTCCAAGTAGAGTGAAATCCTGGTCAAAGTCATTTTCCCCTCCATTTATCATGATGGTGTCTATTGATACACTTGTGAGAATTTTCATTTTCTTTACATGCAAGTGTAATTCATACTGAAGGGTGTCAGTCATTTCCTAAACACCCTGTCCCCCCGAAAAAAATGAAACTGACAAGGACACACAAGGAAGTAGAAAAAAAGAAAATGAAGGGAAGGAGAAAGAAATATACTTAAAGAGTCCATGTCAGGAGAATAAAGATGAATGATGAGGATTCTGAGGTGATAGCATCTATCTCATCTGATTTGTAAAACAGATATCCTAATGGAAAGAGCACTCCACCGAAAGAAAGGATGCTTGTGCAGTAATGCTACTGTTGGCCAGCTGTGTACTGGTGAGTGTCTTACTTACCTTTATGCAAATTCATTGAGTTACCTGTACAACATTAGATTCAACTATATCAATATTTACTTATCTTTTTAAGCATAAACTAAAAGAATTCTCTTCCACTCATGATGGTAGTTGTTTTTTAAAAAATATTGACCAAAGAATAAATTACAAAAGTTAATGCATCAAATGTTAAAATTATCATGTCATTAACCACAATAAATCAACTTTGGGGAAAAATCTTATATATGGAAGTATACTATGTGTTTGTATGGTGTAGATAATGGTTTCTTTATAATAATAATAATTCACAGAACCACTAGCTACCCCGAAGAGTCAGAAAGCATACCCATTGCAAATTACGACTTAATCCTGATATATCTGTCCTAAAACTGATCAAATAAGCAGTAAAGATGCATTGGTAATTACGGATGATTTAGAGGTGAGAGTTGGGAACAAAGAGGAAGAACTGGTAATTGGAAAATGAGACCACGGGGATCGAAATGAAGCTGGGGATCCCAGAATGAAATTTGGCAAGACGTTGACTCATTCACTATAAATATCATTTTCAACAGCACACATGACAACATGTGAACTTTTAAAGATGGGATACACAGGAACCAAATTTCCTACATTTGCGGAAAGCGATTAAAGTGAAGCTCGCTGTCATCTGCCCAAAAAAGGCCAAGGGCTGACTGTGGCTACAGGAGATTAAAACAGACCCATATGAGTTCAAGCAAAATCTTCAGTGTATACCACCTGAATTAAAGACCATCTCTGGATAATATTTGACACAGTCAACACTAACAACCCAAGTCTAGACACATTTTGAGATGAGCACAAGAACATCATACATGAAGGAAACAAAGATACGGTATTTAAAAGTACAGGAAAGCAAAAATAGATGTGAAAAGGAACTCCGAGAATTCATTTGAAATATACAAAAGCTCAATCGATGGGAAGAAACGGGGATGGAAAAGTGCTGAGCAGAACACTTCAAAGAGCAGCCTGAGAAGACAAACAAAAACATACTGGAACGTCCAAAGACCTGGGCTTAGAAAACCAAAGAGCAAGGGCAGGCTCAGTATCTCGCAATGGAAAGAACTGAAAGAAAAAATTCAAGCCCCAACTTATTAAATTGGAGTTCTATAAATTGAAATGAAGGTTTTAGAAGACAATATTAGAGTTGATTGATTCCAATAAATATTTTTAAAGTGCTCACTGATAGTATGATGGTATACAAAACCAATAGAGTGAATTAGATAGAAATCTTCAAGATCAGAGGATATAATTAATATTTTCATACAACAAAGAAAATTATATGCATATTAAAAGAAAAATGTGTAACTTCATTATCTGAATCAATTAAAACATTTTGAAAAATGTTAAATTAATGAATTTTACTCTTACCTTCATCCAATTCTTACTGAAAAGTAAGAAAGTTAAAGTATTATTTTGAAAGCAATATAAATTATACCCCATGTATGTCAGAGTAGACCTGCACTCTGTTATATTTTTTGATGAACTTGGAACCTACCTGAAATCAGACTCAACTTGCTAGCTTCTACAACTGGGTAAGCCATCCATATGCCAGAGAAGGACACCAGTATATATAAATTGGTGTTCCTTCACTAAAGAACCCAGTTTAAGAGCCACGTCTTAGAATGATCAACCATTTGAGCTCAAAAAGCCACATTTACTGATGGACTAAGTTCAGCAAAGTTAGGAAAGAAAGATGAATGGAATCCAGAAGCACAGGTAGGAAGTGGGAAAAGTGATATTCCATTGTAGGGATTGCAATCAATGAGATGAAACAAAATATATATGAACTTTGAATGGAAAACTGGTTTGCTTCATTACCCTTTCCCCAATTCACATGAAAAAGTCTTAAAAATCCATTAGAATATTATTAATTTTCACCTTAATTTTGTAGTTGAAGAAATTAAGACTAAATTTGTTAAGCAATTAAACAACAGGGCAACACAATTCGGGAGCTCTGTTGGTGCTCTGGTTAGGTGTTGAACTGCTAACCAACCGAAGGTCCGCTGCCCCTGGGGAAGGGGTCAGACTTTCTGCTCCCGGACAAATTTACAGTCTCAGGATCGCTCCATAGGGTTGTTGCGGATTGTAATAGACTCAATGAAAATGGGTTTGGGTGGTGGGGATTGCTTCCCAATTAATGAAGTTAGGATTTGAGATCATTTTGTTTACAAGCTTCTTATTCTGTTTACAAAAGCATATTTTCCCCCAAATGCTTCAAAATATAAATATGTTCAAAGTAGACAAGAAGATACACTATGCATATTTTCAATTTGTTCACTCTTAGCACTGAAAAATCACCTATGATAACCAAAATGAAAGCATTCTTTTTGAGGCAGATTTAGAACGAACATCATGCAATTTTAGAACTTTAAAAACCGAAGCCAGGTTTAAATCAGGTCTCTTCTACCACCGACACAAACCAAATAGTACAAGTGAGAGGTAAACCAGTGTGATGTGTGAGGAACAATCTAAGAAACTAATGGCACAGTTCCCTGGCAGTAGAAACAATCCCACCTTCATTTGCTATTAAAAAAAGGACTGGTCTGATTTGTAGGTCATAAAACTACTGGGTACCACATACTGAAAGGAGCCATAAGTTCTGCGTCTCTTACCTAACTATCGCTTTTGGAGTTCCACAGATGAGTAAGGAAATACTTTGAGGGAAAACAAGAGAGACTCTTTCCCAGCTGTGCTCTTTTCCCACATGTGGTGAATAGTTTAGGAATATACTTCTGTGTTTTCTGTGTCTGTGACTATGAGAGGTAGAAATATTACAGTATCGGGGCCTAAGAAGCTAACTTTGCATCTAGGGCAGTCTGATGAGTGTGCCAGGCAAGCTCATTAACTCTTAAAGATCTCAACAGACATAAAAAAAACAACAATAATTGCCTTTAAGCTCGTTCATACTCAAGGAGACACCACTGGTGTCAGAATAGAATGATGTTCCATAAGGGTATTCTAATGGCTCTGATCCTTTAGGTGTAGCTATCTAGGCCTTTATTTTGAAGAACGTCTAGGTAGACTAGAATCTCATTAAAGACCAAGCACATTAACTGTTTGTACGACCCAGCATTGTCTTTAAGCATTTCAGAATCTCAGATATCTGTTGCTGTTAGGTGTCTTAGAATCTGTTCCAATACAGTTTGTTGCTATTAGGTGCTTTCCAATAGGCTCTAATTTAGACCACCACCACCCGCCCCCCCAGCTGCTCCATGGGAGCAAGGAGCTTTCTGCTCTTGCTAACCCTTGAGCCAGTCAGAAGTGACTCAGTGGCAGAGTTTTTTGTTTGATTGTTTTTTGTTATGGAAAGAGGCACCCGTTTATGTCATAGAAACACTCAATAACTCCGGCACTTTGTTAGTCCTTTTGTGTGGTTTTGTGTAAAAGATCCTGTGTTGTCAAGACATTTGGAATGATTTTTTTGTGCTCAAGTATTTTTATATTTTCTTGGTCCATTTATTCTCAGTTGTCATTCTAATTGTTTTGAATAAAATTTAATATGCTTGTCCCAGATGAAAATTATTAGTGTCATATTTTATTTGGAAAATGAAAAGTGTCAATCCCCCCTTAAAAGCCAACAACGGATTAAATATTTATTATACTAAGGTTGGAAATTATTTTAAGACCAACTGGACCTAAACATGAGGGGAAAATACCAGGATCAAAGAAGGTTATAAACATTGGAAGTTCAAGGTGGAAAATTTTAAAATTATTCCAAATGGCTTTCAGCTTTTCTTACCAAAGAAAATAAGAATCGGTTACAATTATAAAATGTAAGCAATGTTCTCAGACACTAATATGTGAGTATTGTTTGTCTAAATGAAGGAAAAATTTCTTTTTAAACCATTGAAAGATTGGAAACCAACTGTCTTCTTAAAACCATGGCTTCACCTATATCTGTTTTGTGTTATATTTGATATTTTGTTTTGTTTTCTTGTATGTAAATTTTTACTATCAATCTGCATGCTATGTGAAGTTGGTTAGCCTAGTTGATTAAGCCAGTGTTTTCAAAGTAAACTTGATCCTTATTGTAGCAATATCACCATCCCTTGGAATGTTGTTAAATGTGTAAATTCTTCAGCCTTTGTCTAGAGACCTTGCAAATTAATCTATGGGATGATGCCCAATGGTTTGTTTTAACAAAGTCTGGATATAAAACTGTACATTTTAATGTCTGAAAACCATTAGATTAGCAGTAGAACTAATAAACTTGAGATGACAAGTTCAGTCTCTTTGGAGGCCACTATTATAACTTTATTTCAACACCACAGATTGTACTCTAATTGTGCCACTTCACCATCTAGAAACTATTGTTAATCATGGTAGACATCCTGTGAAAAGGCTAAATGGGACTACATAAAATGATGAATTAACTAGAAAGTCAATTCATAGATAGTGCCCCACTGGTAATAGATCAGTTGTGTTATTGGTGAATACTAATACTTTATGTTTTCTAAATATTAGTGAAGGAGCTAGCAGCATCGTGATTACATATCAGCAGGTCAAAACCACCAGCAGCTCCTTGAGAAAAAGGTTAGGCTTTCTACTTTCATAAATAATAGTGGTTTCCAAAACCACAGGTCAGTTCAACCCTGCCTTATATGAGTGGGAATCAACTCAAAGGCAGTGAGTTGAGATTTTTTAATATTACTTAATAATAGAAGCCAGACCCAATGCTATGGAACTGAGTCAATGGAGGAGAATGACTTCATAGGTTTCATGAGATCACCTCATCTTTCTCTTGTGTGGTGGTGGATTCAAACCACCGATTTCTTTGTTAGCAGCCCAATGGTTAATCCACTGTACCACCAGGTATACAGGCAGCCATACTATTTCATAAAGCTTAATGGAAATTTATGAAAGATAAGGATTTAAGAGTATAATTTAAAATAAAAGTTTTGTCATAATATTGGGTCTATTAGTTATATATTTAATGATAAAAAGTTAGGTACTTAATTCTACATGAGGCCCACATTCAAAGAGATTCCATAAAGCCTACATTATTTAAAATAAAAATTTTAATGGTAGAACATAACATAGAAGGATATATTCATTATACTTGAGAAGAGAAAGTGCTTCTGAACAAGAAACAAAATAATTTGTGAAACATCAGTTCTGCCGATGAGAAACTATATCACTCCCTGAATATTTCATTTGGCACTAACAGTATAGTCATGGTTTATGCTATTGAGAAAAGACATGTGCAGTGAAGAAGTCTATGTATGGTCTTATAAAATTCTATCATCTGATCTCCAGCTTCATTTCTGCCTCTAATGCTGCATTTTCTAATGATTTATCCTTCCTCTTTGTTTCCAACTTTCCCATTCAAATCACTAGTGATTGTCAATGCACCTTAATTGCATGTTTGACCAATTTCAGACTGAACAAGATGGTAGATCTTCAATTTCTTCATCTCTAGATTTAGTCATTGAATTTGAATAATTTTATTAACTGCACTTCCTGGCACACAATATGATCCTATCACAGACATCATTGTACTTCAGATTAATCTTGCATTGCACTTCTTGAAGATGAATATTATGACACTCCCCTTGAATTTTTCATTCCTGGCCTGGTAAACCATAAGGTTGTCTGAATCAAAAGGGCAATATCAGCCCATTGTAGCTCACTGATGACAAGGGTATTGATCTTTATGTGTTTATACTAATCTTTATTTCATTTTTAAGACTTCTAATTTCCTTAGAGCCATACTTTGTACATTCTATGTTGTTTATTAATGGATGTTTTCTGTTGTTTCTTCTCATTGTGAAGGACCCTTGGTGGCATAGTGGGTAACTTGTTTGGCTGCTAACCACAAGGTCAGCAGTTCTACTCCACCAGCCACTCCAAGGGAGACATAT
>NW_022104341.1:43938005-43948645 GCF_000313985.2 Echinops telfairi
CGGAATTTCATTTATCACGGTAGGGTCTAGAACCGATTAACCGCGATAAACGAGGGTTCACTGTATATGAAACTATAAGATGAGTTTACATTTCTAAGTGGTAATTTAAAGTGCATTTCAAATCCAAAATATAGCTCTTTAGATTTCAATAATGCTTCTTATACTATGAAAATATAAATTAAAAAATCATGTTTACTACTTTTCATAAACAATTAATATTAACTTAAAAATATTTTAACAAATATGAGTTTTTGATAGCATAAAAACATTCAAGATACTGTATCCTAATTGCACATCAGATCATGATCTTTTTTTCCAGATAATATATAGATAGGGCAGAAATAGTTCTATTAGGAATCCTTCGCAACAATTTCCTGCAGTAACTTTGAAACAGAACATTAAATATATATGAACTAACACCTAAATCGAAAGATTTAATTTGAACCAAGTTTCTGATTTCATATACAGACATGTTTGGGTTCAAATGTAAGGACTTGCTCCATATTGAGAAAATGAATATTAACTATCATTTATTCTTGCTCCATATTGTCTGACAGTTTGTTAGAACTTAATGGCATCAAGTATACTCGTAAACATATTGTCATAAAGAAACTGAAATAAAAGCAGCAAAACATATTTAAATCTATCTCATTTATTTGAAAGCCAACTATTCAGACCATGCTGCAACCAGGGATGCTTGTGCATTGTCCAAAATTGTCTTTCTTCCTGCATTTTAAAAACCAAAATTTTTCTTTTCATTTTTCAGTGTTTTTTTGTTTTGTTTTAATCATCTAAGATTATTTTGGCATTTATTCTGCTTTGACCTGATAGATTTTAAGGATATGTTTCTGAGTGCTTACGAAGAGTGAGTCCTAAATGTTCTTAGTTTAGGATTTTCTTAAGAGAAGCAGTGTGGTGGTTCCTCTTTGAATGTTACTAAGAAGAATGAGTAACTCTTTAAACAATGTGGAAATCATTAGTTCTGTCACTAATTATTTTCCCTTTCTCACCCAAGTGTCTTAAAGCATTTCATTTATCTGTCTCCCATAAAGCTAATAGGGTCCTATCACTTGCTTTGTCCAAAAATGTATGAACAAAAAGTTGTGTGTTTTCTCCAGGCTCAAACTCTAAGAAAACAAAATGAAAAAAAAATCAAATTGATTCTGATTCATAGTAACCTTATGTATATCAGTATCAAACTGCACGCTAAAGGAATTTGAAGGTCTGTGACCTTTTGGAGATAGATCACCACATCTTTCTTCCAAGGTGCCTGAGTGGACTTAAACTTCCAACCTCTCAGTTAGTAGCTGAACATTTAAGCTCAAAGAGCCAGTGAATAATTCAACATGCTGGATGTTTCCCATCTAACAATTTATTAGATGGAAGCTATTTTGCCATCCAAAGTCCCTGAGTGATTACAATGAACAGAACCACCCCAGTCCAAACCCCTTGTTAGGAAGTCAATTCCAGGTCACAGTGATCCTGTGGGGCTGGGTACAACTGCCCCCTTCGGTTTTCCAAAGGCTGTGATTGTTACAGAAGCTGACTGCCAGTTTTTTCTCCCAAGGAATGACTGGTGGATTCAAAATGCCAATCATGTGTAGCAACCTGAGTTCTGAACCACTAAACTTACCAGGTACCTTGTAAGTATCATAGGTGAGATATAAATCTAAGTGAGTTTAAGGCATGATGATTTGGGGGTTGTGTGGTATCACAGATACAACTATCTTACTCTATCTAATACACATAAGCTGCCACATTTTGGAAATTACCCAATCTATTTGAATTAGGACCTGCTTGCTGTTGTTGCTGTTGCTAGGCGCCATTGAGTCTATTCTGGCCCACAGCCGCCTTATGCACAACGGAAGGAGACACTGCCAGGTCCTGAGCCAGCCTCAAAGATGTTCCTATCCTTGAGCCCATTGTTGTAGTCATTGTGTGAATTCGTATTTTAAGGACCTTCTTCTTTTTTTCTGCCCGTCTACTTTCCCAAGCATGATGTCCTTCCCTTGAGATTAGTCTCTCCTGACAACATGCCCCAAATATATGACGACGTCTCACCATCCTTGCCTCTAAGGAGCTCTGGGCATACTTCTAATACAGGAATGCCTAGGTAATATTAAAGAGCCCTAGTGTCCCTTGTATTAAGCACCAGATTGCTAACTGCCATGTCAATGGCTGAAACACACCTTGAGGGAAAGCTGAGGCAGATGCTTCCCTAAAGATGTAAGTCTTGGAAGCTCTAAGGAGCAGTGCTTCTCTGTCCCATGGGATTGCTAGGATTCAGAACTGATTTGCTAGCAGTGAGTTATGTATTTATTTAGCTAATGTGAAAGGGCCCTGGTGACAACACGGCTTAGTGGTTAGCTGCTAACCAGAAGGACGGTGGGTCACTCTTCGGGCGGAAAGACAGAGGATTTGCTCCCATCAGACAATCCAGATACCCACTGCCATTGCACCAATTCTTATTCATTGGAAGCTGACATAGGGTTTCTGATGCTGTCAAGCTTGATAGTGTGCCTGGTGGTTTTGCACTGCCAACCTTGGGGTTAGCAGCCCAGCACTTAGGGAACAGTGCCACTAGGCCAGCTCCCGTAAATACTCTTCACTGCCATCAGGTCAATTGTGACTCAGAGTGACCCCGTAGTGAGGGTAGAACTATGCCTGCGTGTTTCGGAGACTGCACCACTCTACAGGAGTGGAAGCCTCATCTTACTCCTGAGGAAGAGCTGGTGTTTTCGAACTGCTACCCTTGTGCTTAACAACCCAATTTGTACTCACCAAGTCGCCAGGGCTCCTGCCCAATAGAGATTACAGCCCAGGAAACTTTAGCTTTACTCTGTCACATGGAGTCACCAGGAAGCAAAATCAACTCAACACACACATGAACAAGTAATGTGAAATACAGGCTAAAGAAAAGAGAGCAGATGAAACAGAAGTGTGGACAGGGATAGATAGGCATTATGGCCTGATATGGGTTCATTTGTTTCCTCTTAAAAAGACAGTCAACTCCTAAGTCCCAGTACCAGAGTATGTGACTGGATTTGGAAACAATGTACTTAAAGATGAGATTAAATCTTTAAATGAGGTTTTACTGGAATACGATGGACCTAAATCCAATCTGACTTGTTACTATAACCAGACACCCCCAGAGATCCCAGACACAGAGCAGAGACACGGACCCAAAGAAGAGGGCATGTGAGGACACAGGTGGGGTTGCAGCCATGGTGTGACAAACCCAAGAAGACTGGGCACTGCTAACGACCATCCAAGCTAGAGATACATGGAACGGGTTCTGCTTCAGACTCCTCAAATCGAATCACCTTTGCTAACACCCTGAATTCAAATCTCTGGCCTCCAGCCTGGAAGAGAATAAATTTCTGTGATCTTTAAGCCACCTAGTTTGTGGTATTATTTACAACAACACTTGAAAATAAGAAAAGTTAAAAAATATAATAATGGAGAGCAATTTAAGATTCTTCCCATCTAATAAATAAAGCTGAGCATTTAGGTTTAAGAATCCCAAGTTTTATATGACCTTCATAATAATAACCACTCAGGATAAACATGAATGGAAAATTATCACAAAATAATTTGTTTGATGTTTTATTCTTAACAAAGCACTAATATTACAGGAATTGCATACAGATGCAGCAACAAAATATACATATCACCATTTAGTATCTTATACAATCCAACAAATATAAAGAGCACAAATACATTTATTCACATAACAAGGAAAATCAGATTTCATCTACTATATGAAAATGTGTCAGTAACAAGTTGAAGTCCAACATTATTTTTGTAGGTGGTAACAACATCCAGATAAAGACGAGAAAGGGCGAAAATATAACATTCTCGTTCTTTATAGTCTAGCCTTGGAAATGTGTTCATGTGAAGCAAAGGTGGTGATATTGGTGAGACTAGCAACAGGTTCCACAAAAATGTCACCCTAGATGTTTAATAACTGTTCTACCATTTGAGTTGTAAACTCAGATTAGGCACAAAGCTAAAGAAGGTTTTTCTCTGTAAGTCTGGAAATGAACAAAGAAGACTATTATAACCCACACACGTATATTTTTATTTATAGGCATTTTCCACTTCGGTTATACCTTCTGCATTTAGAAGGAAAAAATATTAATTTAAAGAGAATATTTATAGTACCTATCTAAACCCATCAGTAAAATTCTAAGCTTTTTGGATGCATTCCGAGCCAATGATAAATCAGCATAATCTGTTCCTGTAAATATTCTCATCAAAACTCAGGGTTTGGTGTGTAGTATTGTTTTTTTAAATCACACTCAGAAGATATTACTATTGTAATTTTCCCAGAATAATCAAATATTATCTGAAGTTACTTGGATAATAGTTCACACCATAAGAATGGAAGTATTTTTATTTCGATGGCTGAATTACAGATTTAACAGCAGAACTTAAAACATGCCACATGGGAAACTTGTGGAAAAATATCTGTGTTATTTGTTTCTAGAAGTCTGAGCACATATACTTCCACTCTGAATACTCATGTTAAAAGTTTTTGTTGGATGTTCTATTCTAATTTTCACTACATAATAATTTGCCAAACTATATTGCAAGATACATGGTAACAAAAATAAAATTCTTAAGTCAGATATGTATGCTATTTTTCTCACTCCATTTTCCTTGAGAGAAATGCCTAAAACCATGTAAAAATATATTCTGTTATTTGTTTTTCAGTTTTTATATCTAATTCTTGGGCTTAGTATAATTTTAAGAGGAACATAGTTGCCCCAAATCCATGCTCAGATAACTTGATATCTCTTCCACGACCTACAGAACAGCTTCCCTATAACTCCATCATCCTTCATACTCATGCATTGTCACACATGGTAATGCCAAATCTGACAATGTGCAGACACACAGGCCCATGGTGAGATCACGGCAATACAGCAACACTTTTGCCAACTGAGCAGCAGCTTCAAGAAGAGGCATAGAGCCTCTAGAAGAGGTTTTGTTCACCACGTCTCTCCCTAGTCCCTACACACAGATATGTTCACTGTGGCATCCTGCTGAGTACAAAGTGAGAGGCTGCAGCTTTGGTACCTTGTCCTCATTTAACAACACACCAACATTCTCAACAAAGTGACAATCTTCTGAATTATTTAAATGTTCTGCTCAAATTTAAGGACTCATTGCAATCACACACTTAATGGCTTTCTTAAAAAAGCCATTTCCAGTTCATAGACTGAGCCGTTTCCAATTCATACACTGGGTGCATATATTCACACGTACACACACATATACTAGGAGAGGTCAAAAAGTTCATGGAAAATGGAATAAAAAATAGAATTGTTCCACGAACTTTTTAAAGTCCCTTTGTGTGTCTATGCATATCCCACAATAACTAATATGTATCTAGAACTGCCAGTTTAAATTAAAATACATAAAATTTATAATTTTCCACATTCATCTCCACTAAGAAATCCTTGTCTGCAATTAAATTTGGCAAATATTTTTCAAATTTCAAAAATGTGCTCTGTATATGAGAACAGCCTAAACTTGTGCTCTTAAATTGAGAATATCATGTGTCTGTGTGTATATGCATGCTGCCCCTCTTTAAATTCACAAATAAAGTTGTTGTCTTTAGGTTCAATGAAGTGATTTCCTCACTGGCTTGCATTGTATCACTGTGAATTTACCCAAACTCACAAATAGTAAACAACTACCATTGCAAATTGCCTGTCATGAGCAGGGATTTAAGAATAGCCATTTACATCTAACCGAACTTCACAGATATTCCGGAGACTCTGGAATCAGTCTCACAGAAAGATTCATTTAAAAACGGACCCAATCTACGCAATGCAAACAATGTTGCAAACATGCATTTCCCTATTATAAAGTCGAACTAGCTATTCCACTTGCTAATGAACCCAGAATCTTTTGACTGTTAGGAAGACTCTCTGCATTGAACTTTACAAACAGGTGGGAAAAAAGTGCATTATTAAGGAAATTTTTGAAGAGTTGTATTTGTTTTTGTTTTGTTTTTAATCACCCGGTCACCGGATTAAACTTATTTTCCCTGATGCTTGACTAGCTGTCACTCCTCCTCTTGATGCTGGTAATACAAACATTAGAAGTTGTCAGTCATCCTACAGATCTGGGGAAGCCATTAACAACAGTAGTTTCTGTGTGTGTGTGTGTGTGTGTGTGTAAAACAGAGAAACACACTAGCGGCAGATAATCATTGGGTGTTATATATAGTGTTCCTTTTGTTCTCTGACACAGAAGTAGTCACTCAAAGTAAAACACCCACTGCCATTTTTCTTTGCACCTATCACTTGAGTTTAAGTTCTGATTGTTTACAGTATCTATTGTAGATAACTGGGCTTTAGGAGCTACTATAATTCAAGCCATCGATGTATGTGCTGAGATAAAACATTAATTTCTCAAGAAATTATTTAATGTGCATCAGTGCAATAGAATTTTTTTTCAAAAGAAACTGGGTTTAAATGAAAGCTGTATACTATGATTTATTAAAACATATGCAAATAACCATATGCTGCACTGTTGTTGGTACTGGTTGCTGTCGATTCTATAGCAGCCACCTGTGTTAGGCCAGAACCACCTCATCGGGTTTTCAAGGGTGTGACCTTTGGGAAGCAGTTTTCCAGAATTGTTTATAGAAGAATCCCTCATCTTTGAGCTTGTAGTTAAGTCTTTACTCATTTGTACCACACATGAACACGCCTCCCCAACCAACATTTCTCCATATAATAAATGCAGGCAGTCATAATTTTCAAATGCAACAAAGGCGAATTATTTCTAATGTAAAGGCAGCTTGCAACATTAAACCCAAATTAATTAGGTGATGTGACCATCTGTATTGAGTGAGGCTACACAATGAGGTGTAGAGTAGACCAGATAAAAGGGTTTCACTGTGTTTGATCTGTAAGGAGCAACTGCAAAGCAATGACCCCAAAGGGGTCATTGTACAGGTCACATTAATATGCACTCTGGCAATACACTGACTAAATACGATTGGCCTAAAAGTATAGATGAGTTCACAAACCAGCAGAAAAACTCATTTTGTTCTAATTTGAGTATCTAACATGATACTGTGTTTCTGTCCAGTTAACACAAAGCAAATGGAAATGTGAAATAATCCAGTTAAATTTAACAAAATGTAACAGACAAACTAGGCAATGCTGCCCCCCACCAACATGCTGGTGTCTAAAATTTCCAGTTAGGTTATATACAAAAGGGTATCAGAAAGTTGGTGAAAGATGAAATGAAAATAGATGTTTTCCCATGAACTATTTGAAGTTCCACTGCACAGGTATCTAATTTACTGAAACATCACTGATATCTTTCTTAATTTTGTCCTAGACACGAAATGGATCCCTGTCCTATAAAACTCGAGGCCTAGTGATTTGTTTTCTAGGAAAGTGGTGACTCAGAAATAGCAGCAATCTTCAAGGAATTTTTAATGGAGCTGAGCTCCCAGATATGTACGCTGATGACATGCACGCCACAACAACGCCGGGCAATCTTGTAGAGATTCTTAAGGACAGCCTTCCGCAGAAGAATATATACCCAAGGGTCTAGAATTTGATTCCACGTTGCCATTCGGAGAGCAAAAAGTATTGTTTCACAGGTCTCCAGGGAATGATTTCCATTTATTCCAATGTTGGCCATTGTCACCTGGAAAACAAACAAAATTAGAAAATTCTGTCATTCAGACAAGTTTCTGATGCCATCATTTTGTTAGAGTGCAATTTGCCACTTTGCAGTGAACCAGTCAGTGGCATTTAGAATATCCATAACTATGTCCAGTCACCGTCTCTATTGACAGCATTATAGCTTACTGAGTTAACTACATAAACCACATGGCATTCATGCCCCTTTCCACAGTGACTCTCCACTGCAAAACACTGGCCAAGAAAAGGAATGAAAGTTTAAACACTGATAAATACATTTGAATCTCTTGAATTCAAAACACCATCATAACAAGTGATAGCTTCTATCACAGGTCTTGGCGATAGTAGTTGGTTATGCATTGAACTGTCCACTGTTAGGTCAGTTGTTCAAACCCACTAGTCACTCCACAGGAGAAAGAGGAGGTCACCTTAGTCAAAATGGACTTGCTGGCCATGAGTTTGGATATTTTGTTTTGTTTGTTGAGGGGGGAGGTGTTCTTTTAGAGGGGTATTCTTTATTTGTTTGTGTGCTCTTGTAAATATTTAAAGTCTTGCAAACCCAAAGATGTAGTTCTGCTCTGTTCTATAGGGTAACCATAAGTCAGAATTGACATGATGGCAAGTGAGGATAGTTCAGTCTAATGTTAATAAACAGAACGATCCAAAGAAAGACAGAAGCTAATACAAACCACTGGTCTTCTCCAATGTTTGGGAACAGTAAATTCAAAGTCAGCATATATTTGTGTACTTCAATAAAATAAAAAATAATAATATTTAATTAAATAAAGCATACACTTATAAAATCTAAATTAATGTAAAGCATATGATATTAATTTGCAAATGGTACCCAACACTGTTTTGAAATGTTGCTTTTTAGCAATGTTTATCTGCTAGCCGAATACAATGAACCAAATGCCTTGGTTTCATATCTGTTCCCAAGTTAGTCTTAACCTGCCTAATACTCCAAATTGTATTAAGAGAACTATAGTGCTTTGAAAGCGTCTCTTAACTTTCACTTATATGACTCCCGTAACTTTGAGCACTCATTTCTTCCCTCTTTCTCTTCCCAAATCATTGAAACTTTGCAACAAGTTTACTAGGATTCCACATCACACAAAACAATTTTCAGACGGATCAAGCATTTTAAGGAGGATTGAGAAGACATCAAGATGAGCCAGGAATACTAGTGTTATAGTGGGTTACAATTTAGGCTGCCAATCACAGGTCAGCAGTTCGAACCCACCAGCCGCTCCAGAGGAGTAAGATGAGGTTTTCTACTCCTGTAAAGATTTGTAGCCTCAGAAACCCAAAGGGGTAATTCTACTCTGTGCTCCAGTGTCCTGTGTGTTAGAATCAACTCTTTGGCAGTGAGTGATAAGATGAGCCATGAGAAGGAAAACCATAAACCTTGACAAATGAAGAAAAAGTGGCTGAAAGTTAGAAACTGATGGAAGAAGATCACAGAATTGCCTATGATATGATAGCTAGCCATTGAAGTTGGAAACACATAGTCCAACATTTTTTATTTCAAGGGAACACTTGATCTCAGTTTGATGTGTACCAAAGGTATTGCATGAAGACCAGCTAACTCAGAAAGCTCATCCTTTCCTCAGTCTTCTCAGCAAGGTCGAGATTAGTGCAGATGATATCGGAATCAATCATAGACAGCGGTTAGCCTTAGATTTGCCAACACAATCGAGGGAGCAAGGTCCAATCAAAACCGTGGCATCTGAAGGGATCAACATGTTGGGCCAGTTAAATTCAAGGAAAAGAGGTCATCTCAGCAGTTCTAGTGACCATTTTTGAAGATTTCTAAGGAGTAACCCTGACGGATTATTTTGAAGGGCAAAGAAAAGATGATGGGGCTTATTAGGAAATTTCAAGAAAATGTAGCTACTTTGGTGAGGAAAAAGTCAGAAAAATTGTGCAGAGGAATTTCCCCAGTCACAACACTGAACCTGCTCATCCTTCAAGGATAGCAAGGACAGTTGTAGGAGAAGCACCCCATCTCCCCCGCAGTGCTGACCTTGCCCTTTAAGGCTTACTTCAGTACCCACACACAGATAACCTTTAAAAACAACACGATTTGATCTCACCAAAGACGCCAAGCCTGCTATTTTGATGTGCTGTGAATCGATGAGTGCAGAACTCTTTGGAGGAGGGTTAGAGTGACAGAAACACTGTCTTCAAAAGGGCAGCGACCTAGATGAAAAATATCTTGAGAAACAGTAGCTTCACATTTTGATCGTTTTGTTTAATAAAACATTCTATGGTTTTGTAGCGATACTTTTTAATTTATTTTCTCTGTGAGTGTCTCTCATTTTAATTTTTATTTCTAAAACTCACTGTAAAGTTGAAAGCTAAGATACGCCCAGTAAATGTTCACATGAATTGTCATGGGCAGTAGCACCTACGAATAAAGGATTGCCTATGCAAAGGCATATGATCGTGTGGATCGTAACAAACTTTAGGCAGCCTTGAGAAGAATAGGAATTCAACAACACTCCATCGTGTGCATACAGAACCTGTACCCGGATCAAGAGGCAGTCATGCAAAAACAAGGGAATACTGTACGGATTAAAATCAAGAAAGGTGTGTGTTAGGTTAGACCCTCTCACCATACTTATTCAATCTGTATTATGAGAAAAAAAATCAAAGAATCTGGGATACATGAAAAAGAATGTGGCATCAAGATTGGAGGAACGCTATGAACAACCTGTAATATACAGATGACACAACCTTGCTTGCTGAAAGTGAGGAGGAATTGAAGCACTTGTTAGTGAACACCAAGAATTGCAGCCTTCAGTATGGATTGCAACTAAATGAAAGAAACAAAAATCCTCACACCAGGACCAGTAGGTAGCATCATGATAAATGGATGGACGATAAACAAGGGGCCATCTAACTGAGAAACAACAAAGCCCACATGGGAGAAGCACACCAGCCTGTAAGATGACAAGGCTT
>NW_022104341.1:43949368-43962252 GCF_000313985.2 Echinops telfairi
CCACAATCAATGCTCATAGAAGCAACAGTAAAAAGATCAGACGACACATGGAAATGGGTAAATTTGCTGCAGAAGACCTCTTTAAAGTGTTGAAAAGCAAAGATGTTACACTGAGGACTAAGGTGTGTCTGACCCAAGCCACGAAATTCTCAATTGCCACATGTGCATGTAAAAGTTGGAGACTGACTAAGGAAGACCAATGTAGGATCCATGCATCTGAATGACGGTGCTAGAGAAGAACACTGTAAGTGCGTGGACTGCCAAAAGGACAAATAAACCCGCTTTGGAATAACCACAGCCAGAATGCTCCTTAGAGGCGAGGATGGCGAGACTTAGCCTCATGCAGTACATTTCACCTGTTACCTGGAGCGACAGTACCGAGAGAAGGACTCCCTGCATGGCAAAGTGGGTGGAAAGTGGATCAGTCGCTGTGCTTTCACACTGCGTCCCTTTTCACCAATATCCCTGCCCTAGAGCTCTACATATATTGAGTTTCGTTCTCCTTGCAATTGCCCTACAGAGCTCCCCAACAATAGTCACAATCGAAGGTGTTGATTAGGGGGTTTAGGGAACCCTGGTGGTATAGTAGGTTAGGCCTTGGACTGCTAACCACAAGGCCAGCAGTTCAAAACCATCAGCCTCTCTGAGGAAGAAAGATGAGACTTTCTATTCCCATAAAGATTATAATCTCTGAAACCCCCAGGGACAGTTCTACTCTTTCCTATAGGAAGACTCTGAATCAGAATTGATTCAATAGCCATGAGCTACTGTGTGTGTGTGCTTTTAATTAGTAATTAACAGGTTTCCACAAATCAGGAACAGAAAACAGTAAGGATATAGTCATTGATCCGCAGCACCACCTGTCCTCAGCCACCAGCCTAATCTCTGGTTCTCAGCTTCTTGGAAACGTGATCCCGTGGCTGCTGTCTCTGTGGACTAGGAAACTCACTGGTCACGCTCACAGTCTCAATACTTCTGGTCTGTTTCATGGTGCCTTGTCTTGGCCTCTGGTTTCAGCCTGGCTCCTTTGCTCTATCCTATGGTCTCCGTGTCACAGGTGGTGGTGTCAGCCTCAGCCACTTCAGACAGAGGTCTCAAATGTGCTTTCCCATGATCCTGAGATATCTCTCTCTGTCTGAGGTGGCTTTTATAGAGAGAGAAATGGCTCAGATGGATTTGTGGGTTTTGTCTTGGAGCGGACCATACCCCCAAGAAAACAAAGGGCATGGCTTGGTTCAAACACTCTTCTAAGGCCAAGACTTAATCCCACCCTAATTCTATTAGTATAGCAGAGAATTGCCTCTAAAATGAGATAACAGTCACAGGCGTAGATCCACAATGATAATACATCATAGAAGTATTATGACCACAAAAGCCATATTGATGGAATACAACTCATTATATTAATAGCAGTCCCTACAAAATAGTATCTGAGTCAGGTACAGAGTTTTATATTACTGTCTTCTAAACCCAATGGCTGAAGGAAATAAATCTCTATGAGTCCAGCTCATTTTAGGAGAAAACAGGGTCAAGACATGGTTGGCAATTGCATTGGGCTATTTGAACTACATATTATTTTTCTTTCCTCTCCAGATAATTTATTATCTGCATTGTGCTAGGTAATGTGTTACTGAGGACACAAGCAAATACCATGCCTGCCTATATGAAATTTTGAATCTGGTGTCCTAAATTTTGGATGTATATCATGTCAAGGATGAGTGAATTATTATTTCCCTTACCACAGAGGTAATAAATGCATGAGGAAGCATATTGTTAGGGAAGAATAATGGAAAATGAAAATAGTTAAGCACTAAGCTAACCGACAAAATTCTGGCAATTCAAATCCACCCAGATGTGTCTCAAAAGATAGGCCTAGTAATCTGCTTCTGAAAGGTCACAGTTTTGAAAACCCTAAGAAGCAGTTACTACTCTGGATATATGGAGTTGCCAGGAGTTAAAATTGACTGAGTCAATTAACAGCAATCTCAACATATTCTTGGGGACCTCATACCTCAAACAACATTCCACTGTGTTCAATTGAAAACAAAAGCTACTCAGTGCAATTACAGAGCAGTTGGCCCTGATCTAAATATCCTGCACAACAGACTATCAAGAAGTAGTGCTAAATAATTCCAGCTGATATTTTATGACACCTGTACTGCATATACGCTCTGTGAAGAACATTGTTGTTGTTATGTGCCATACAGTGGAATCCAACTCTTGGCAACCCTGCTATGTACAGCAGAATGAAACACTGCATGGTCCTACAGCATCCTCACAATTGCTCTTCAATACTCTAAACAGATCTTACACAGCAGAGTTACCTAATGCAATTTATCTTCGGATCTCTGGACTGCTGCGTCTATGACCACTGATTGGGGAAGCAAGTAAGACAAAATACTGGACAAGTTCAACGTTTCTCCATTTATCATGATGTTTGTTACCTATTGGTTCAATCGTGAGGATTCGGGTCTTCCTTACAGTGACCTGTAATCCACACTGATGGCTCCAACCCTTGATCCTCACCAGCGAGCGCTTCAATTCCTCCTCACTTTCAGCAAGCGGGGTTGGGTCATCTGCACTCCAAGTTGTTAATAAGGCTCCCTCCAATCTTGATGTCACACTGTTATTCAGATCACCTGATTTCATTGATGATTTTCTCAGTACATTGACTGAACAAGTACGGTGAAAGGATAGAATCCTGATGCACACCTTTCCTGATTTTAAACCGTGCAGCATTCTCTTAATCCAAGCAGTATTTGCACAACTGCCTCTTGATCCATATTCAATTCCAAATGAGCACAATGAAGAGTTCTGGAATTCTCCTTCATTTCAAGGTTATCTACAGTTCATTATGGTCCACACAGTTGGATGCTTTTGCATAATCAATGAAACACAAGTAAACCCCTTTCTGGTATTCTCTGCTTTGATCCAAAATCCATCTGATATTCCTTACTCTACATCCTACTCTGAATCCGGCCTGAACTTCTTGTAGTCCCTGTCCATGTACTGCTGTCTTGTCATGTGAAGTAGTAAGCATTGCCTGTATTACTTTACATAACAAGACAGAAACAAAAAATTTAAGAGATTTAGAAAAGTTTTTATTTCGTGAAGAATGGCATACTGAATGAAATAAAGGAAAACATTTCTGCTTCTCTAATTTTTTTCTGTCTCACCAAGTGAAGTAATATAGACAACGCTTTGAATGTAGAATAAATGAAAGCCCATTTATATGCCCCTTATTCTCAGAATCCCTATAAATACAAGTCACATGAATCTGACCTACTCTACATGTCCTCCACCACTGGCAGGTCAGTTTGTCATTCTGACACACTGGCCTGCATGTTGCTGTGATGCTGGGATGGCAGCAGGCAGAGCCTCCTGACTAAGAACAAACTACAAAGAAAGAATAGGCTGCTTATATCTGAGGAACTGGCCACAGCAAACTTCACGAACCTAATAGAAACATTGTCAGATACCGAAAATCAGATGACAATACGCAGAGATAGTGACAGACGATGAGCCCCTCAGGTCAGAAGGCACTCAAAATATGACTGAGGAACAGCTGCTATCTCAAAGTAGTCAACCACAGAGACATGGATGGAGTAACATCTGTGGGAGTAAAGCTTTGGGGACCTTCATTTGCTAATCGAGCAAGACTCAAAGTGAAAAGAAACAGCTCCAAATATCAATGAATCATCAGAACTTGGAATATGTGAAGTATGAACTAGGAAAACTGGAAGTTGTCAAAAAGAATTAAATAGAATGCATAAAAATTGACACTCTAGGCACCAGTGAGCTGACTTGGATGAGTATCAGCCACTGTGTATAAAAAAATCATATGCTTTATCTTGAAAATGAAACAATAAGAGGAGTGGCATGGCATTTATCTTCAAAAGGACATTTTAAGTTCTATCTTGACTATAATACCATCTGTGATAGGATTATATCTATCAGCATTTAAGGAAATCTAATCACTGCAACTATTATTCAAATTTATACACCAACCACCAATGCTATGGATGAAGAAGTTGAAGAATTCTACCAATATCTTTAGTTGGATATTGATCGATTAAATCAATATGCATTGATAATTTTTGGTGATTGGAATACAAAAACAAAAAACAACAATATGGCATTGATGATAAATATTCATATTTATCATGGATGATAGAATTTTTCAAAACCAACAACTTCTATATTGCAAACATTTTTTTCAATAACACAAAAAGTGATCGTAACTTTTCCAAAAGAATTACAAAGAAATCAAAATGACTACATCTATGGTAAGAAAAGATGGAAAAGCTCAATATGAGCAGCTAAAATCACACAAGGGGCTGACTGTGGAACAAATCATGAATCACTCATATGTAAATTCAGGTTGAAGCTGAAGAAAATTAAACTAATTCTGCAAGATCAAAAATACGACCTTGTGTCTATCCTACTTGAATTTTCAGAAAGACCCACTGAGAATCTGACCACACAAGTTGACAGAAGAACAGATTTGACCCTCTGAACAGCAATGACAGAAGATCTAATGAGCTGTAGGATGACATTAATAACATCATACATAAAGAAAAATGTTATGAGATGTAAGAGGCCCACTAAAATGATTTTTTTAAAGGAAGGGAGAAATAAAGTTCACAGAAGCTAAAAAATAAAAAAAAAAGACAAGAAAGAAAGAAAAGATCAAAGTGGATGTCAGGAGAGACTCTGAAACTTGTTCTTAATCATGGAGAAACTAAGGCAAATAGAAGAAATTTTAGTCTAAGACTTAAGCAGAAAATTAGCAAGAAAAAGATGTGGCAGCCAACCACCCTAGGTAGTAGCTCTCCTTGATTGTAGAGGGCTGTTAAGGATTTGTAGACACTGAGTACATGCCAAAGAAAATAAATGTTAGAAAGAGACTCAATTAAAATGTGTGTTACATCTTGTTTGTAATAAAATTTTCTTAAAGTAAAAAAAGAAATTTCAAAGGGAAGTTTTCAGAAAGACCGACACTTAGAAACCAAAAAGGGAATAAATACACTCAGTGTATCTAAAAATGAAAGAAGTCCAGAAGAAAAGCAAGCCTTGAGTTGTACTATTGAATGATTCTATGGAATTGAATGATGTGGGAAGCATCGAAGAAGATTAAAGGAAAACACAGAGTCACTTTACAAAAAAGAGCTAGTTGACATGCCACTAGTGCTAAAGGAAGAAGTTCAAGCTGCAGAAGCGTGAATGCTGACTACCTTGCCATTGCTGGTCTTCAAAGATGAAACAACAAGGTTAAAAATCCCTCATGGAGCTTATTACCCACGGTATACTCAAAAAATGACAATGAAAGCACACCAGCAGTTTTTATAAGGTACAGTAGATTGGAATGTAAACTAATATTTAAAAAAAAACACCTTAAGAGGCCAAATTAGTTTCACTTTATAAACACACTCAAGCCTTCAGTATAGATTACAGCTCAAAGTAAGAGACACATCCTCACAACTGGACCAATAGGTAACATCAAGATAAATAAAATTATCAAGAATTGTGTCTTGCTTGCATCCACAATCAATGGCTTACACTATTGAAGAAGAGGGAAGTCCAGTCTGACTTAAGTCTGTAGAGCTGAACTTGACTGTAGAGGCTAACAAATCAGAAAGCAAGAAGACCAACCAGGAAACAGGAAGATGGACTTGGAAGTAGAAAGATGAAGAAGAAAGACCACAGGCTGGTAGCTGTATAGGCAGATGAGTGCAGGGTTAGGCTTGTGGATATAGAGTGTAGTGCATCCAAGGTCAGGGGGTCAGTTGGCAGGTCCGATGGCGGAGTCAGCAGGGAATATGGTAGGCTGTTGGAAAAAATCCAAATAACCAGAAATTGATGACCAGATGCAGAATCTGGTTCCAACAAGATTAGCAAGTTCTCCACAGCATCCACTTACACAGAAATTAAGCACATCCCCAAATAAACTTCATCTTACCTGCATTGGGGTTGTAGTCTGTTAAACTTATTGGCTTCTCTCAGCAGATCCTGTTACGATATCGATTACACTGTGTTGTGTGGCATTCTGGAGAATAACTAGCCCTTAACTGCCAATCCACTGAGAATTTGACCCACAAAAGTTGACAGAAACCCTATCACAAAGTGCAAATCACTGGAACTGTGTCTTCAACTTTGTCGCATCCTTTTCTAGAACCGTGTACAGGATAAAAGGGAAGAAACACTACAATAGAGATAGGGAGTATAATTAACAGCTAAATACAAATATAGGAGGTATAAGCATAAAGCAGGTCAGATAATTGTGTCTACAGAGTCAAGAATTTCAACAATAAAAATACAAGAAAATCTGTATGAACTTGTGTTTCGCGGCATATCTCAACACTGAACCATTCGTCTCTGGTTTACTCGTCAGTGCCTGTTTACTCAGAAGTAAAGCAGCTCTGTGCAGTTAAAGTGAGTTTAACGGTTTTTTGCAGTGATAAATCATAAACCTTTACTGTTCTTCTTAAGGAAAAATCATGATCTCTGATCAATTTTGAGAGCCACTGAACTGGATGGAAAGGAGAGGTCAAGTTCAGACCACCTAAATTAAATCCCAAAAGGGATTAAGAGCATGGAGTAGATAGAAGGGAGAAACTTCCGCAACTTAGAAGAGTTTCTCTCAGTTCTGCCATCCCCACACCTTGTGTATAGTAATAAGTTGTTAGAGTCAACCATTGTTGAGTCAAATAAACTAACTCTTCCACATACTGTCATTGAGTTGATGCTGATGCATAGAGACCCTGTAGGACAGGGTAGACCTGCCCCTGTGAGTTTCCAGGACTGTAACTCTTCATGGAATAGAAACCCCATCTTTCTCCTTCAGAGCTGCTGGTGGTTTCAAGCTACTGACCCTGTGATTAGCAGTCCAATGCTTAACTGCAATGCCACCAGGACTCTTTAACTAGTTTAACTTTGAAGAAACGTAGTGAGTCTAGTGCTGGCTACTGAATATTCCTGCAAGGATTTGATACAGGAAGACCAGGCCAAACAGGATTCCTTGAGCACGATGGGTACAGTAAAGTCCATTAACCCAATGTATCTTCAAAGAAATGAGAGGAAGAACAGATTGTTACTGGGAAAAGGGAAGAGAGGAACCATGTTGACACTTTATAAATATTAATCTCTTTACTGTACTGTCTATACTAATCTGAGTAGTTCCTATTTTTTTATACTGCAAATGTGAAGATTAGCGTTCACAGGAGTTAACTAGTCAAGTTCACTCTGCTGATAAGTGGCAGAAGAATTTAAACACAAGTCTATCTGACTTCCAAGTCTGTAATTTTGCCACTATGCCATTTCCATTAATGAGTGCAAATTATATTTATAATTTTTAAAGTAGCACTAAAATTTATTGGGTAGTTACTATTTTCCAGCCACTGTTTTAATACTTCACAAAGCATTATCACATTTAATGCTGACAACAACTGTTTGAAGAAAGTAGCATTATATCCATTTTAAGATTAGGAAGCTGAGGCACAGAAAGGCTAAATAACTTGCCCAAGGTCACTCAGCTAATATTTAGTGGAGCTAAAGTGGGGCATGATGGACAAGGACTAGTGGCTTCCTTGGCATTATTAGATCCCATTTTCAGTTCTGTAGGTTTGTATTTCTACCTCTATTTTGCTGGCTAGGAGCTGATTCTTATGTTCTCCCAATATTTCTATCACATATCTTACTAGTATCTTTTTCTTTTTAAATCACAAATTTATGCTTATAAAGGGTTCTTGTGGTTCTGTCTTGTAAATGTTGACCTGCTCATCTCAAGCTCGGCAGATCAAACCCATCAACTGTTCCACAGGAGGAAGAAGTAGTTAGTTACCTGCTCTGGTAAACATGGACAGCCTGCGAAACATTATACTGGATTGCTAGGAGTCTGAATCGACTCGGTAGCATGCAAATAAATGTTTTCTTTCAAATTTCCTATTTACGTAGCAAAAGGTGTAATTGCCAAATAAGACACTGAACTGAGGCATCCTTGAGAAGAATGGTTATTAAAATGAAGAAAGAACAGGAGAGTTATCTGTTCCATATAGAAAATATATTAAAACCAAGTTTAACAACCAAGTGTAGTTATAGATAAGATAATACTCAGTATCTGTTTTTTCCTGCAGCTTTATACTTTCTTACAGATGATAATTACCATGATTTAAATTTCTCGCATCCTTGCAACTGGTAGAGAGGTGCTCTTTAGACCTTTTCTTAAAAATTCTAAATAGAGCAAATGCAGACTGTACCAAAAGGTGTTTCCAGAAACATTCATCCTGAAACACATAATTATTTTCTCAGAGAGAAACTGGCACATTTGGTTTATTATTCCAGTGCTTTAGAAAGATTTTCTGACGCATTTTCTAAGCCCTAATGCAACGGCAATTTTTAAAGAAATCAGGGTCCCTTTTAAAAATAGAAGATATCCATATTGTTTTAGATAAAATCAGTCTTTGAGTAAACCTGCCCATCTAAATCAACAGGCCAAATGCACAGATCCTAGATAACATGTATGGCAAAATTACTAAAACCTCTTTTCAAATTAATACATGAGAGGACAGAATATAAATAAACTGGCAAAAGACCACATGGGCAGGAGGGAAAAAAACAAAAAACTATACTCATTGTCTTTACAGGAGTAGAAAGCCCAGTCTTTCTTCCACAAAGTGGCTAATGGCTTCAAACACTGACCTTCCAGTCAGCAGCCCAATGTGTAAGCATGCACCACAGGGCCCCTGCCCAGGAAGGAACGGACCCAAATTATCAAGGAAAGCAACATATGTATCTAGCATAAACATGAGAACCTCACACCTTGCTGATTAACCAGTCATCTCAAAACTGGTTACAGGAGCCTGGTGGGGAAGTGGGTTACACACTGGGTGGCTAACCAAAAAGTTAGCTGTTCAAAACTCCCAGCCTCTCTGCAGGAGAAAGATGAGGCTCCACTGCTTTAGAGAGTTGCAGTCTCAGAAACTCTCTTCTCCGGGGTAGCTATAAATCAGAATAGACTCAATGGCAGTGAGGATGGTTTGGTTTTTGTTTTCATTTCTTTCCGTTTTTTAAAATCATTTAACTAGATTAATACCTTCTTAGGGTTGTAGCAAATGAGTTGGAGGATGGGAAGCTAAGAATAATAGAAAAGACTCTAAAATTGATTGAGGAGATGTTTGCACAATCCTTTTTAATATAATTACTTGTATCATATGAATTATATGTCAATAACAAGGTTTAAAAATAGAATATTGACACATTGTGATAAATGCAACATGTAACTGAACAACTCCTGTGGAAAATGTAAAAGAAACTTAACTTTCTATGTAAACATTCACTAAAAATCCCATAAAATGTTATTTTAAAAAGCAAAACGGATTATAATGCAATTCCATGGCAGTACTTCAATCGTGATGTTAAAACAACTTGTTGACTATGGATTTTATTTTTAGTTTTCTATTTTTTAGGTCACTGGAAGTATGGAGTCACATTTTAATTTTTTTTCTTTAGGGTGCCTAATTATCAAAATACGTTCAGCTATAAGTCAATGTATGCCCTAGCTTTCTCTGCATAATGGCTTACTAATTTTTTAATTGTTTTATTAGTGGCTCATACAACTCATCACAATCCATACACACATCAATTGTGTAAAGCACATTTGTACATTCATTGCCCTCACCATTCTCAAAACATTTGCTCTCCACCTAAATCCCTGGCATTAGCTCCTCAATTTTCCCCTCCCTCCCCGCTCTCCACTCCCTCATGAACCCTTGATAATTTATAAATCATTATTTTGTCATATCTTGCCCTGTCCAACGTCTCCCTTCACCCACTTTTCTGTTGTACATCCCCCAGGGAGGAGGTTATATGCAGATCCTTGTCATCAGATCCCCCTTTCCAACCCACCCTCCCTCCATCCTCCTGGTATCGCCACTCTCACCACTGGTCCTGAAGGGATCATCTATCCTGGATTCCCTGTGTTTCCAGTTCCTATCCATACCAGTGTACATCCTCTGGTCTAGCCAGATTTGTAAGGTAGAACTGGGATCATGGTCGTGGGTGGGAAGAAAACATTTAGGAACTAGAGGAAAGTTGCATGTTTCATCGTTGCTATATTGCACACTGACTGGCTAGTCTCCTCCCTGAGACCCTTCTGTAAGGGGATGTCCAGTGGCCTATTAATGGCTCTGGGTCTCCACTCCGCAGTCCCCCCTCATTCACTGTGATATGATTTTTTTGTTCTGATGATGCCTGATACCTGATCCCTTTGACACCTTGTGATCGCACAGGCTGGTGTGCTTCTTCCATGTGGGCTCCATTGTTTCTGAGCTAGATGGCTACCTGTCCGCCACCATGGCTTACTAATTAAAAAAATGATAAAACTTACTTTGTCCTCATATAATTATCCTAATACATATTCTAAGGAGGAATAGCAATTCGGCAGTAAAATTCTCACCTTCCATGAGAGAGACCAAGTTTGGTCCCATGCCAATGAACCTGAAGCACAGAAACTATCCACCTGTCAGTCAGTGCAGAAGTGAACATGGACGTGATACTCGACAGGTTTCAACAGTGCTTCCAGACTAAAACTAAATGGCTGGTTATCTACTTGCAAAAACAAATCCATAACAATTCAAGGCATTGTAATGGTCCAAGCCGCGGGGTGGTACTGTTGAAGGGCAGCACAGTGGCAGCTGACAACAACGGATCACCAACACACACATAGTCTATGTGGTGGTTGGGTGTCTATGCACAACAGAACTAAACACTGCCAGGTCTCGTGCCAGCTTCACATTTTTTTCCATGCCTGAAGCCGTTGTTGCAGCTACTCGGTCAATTCATCTTGTCAAGGGTGTTCCTCTTTTTCACTGCCCCTCTGCTTTACCAAGCATGATGTTCTTCTCCAGGGACTGGTCCCTCCTGACCTGTTCAAGGTATCTAAGAAGAAATCTCTCTATCCTAGTCTCTATAGAGCATTCTGGTCATACTTCTTCTAAGACAGACTTGTTTGTTATTTTAGCCGTCCATAGTATTTTCCATATTCTTTGCCAGCACCACAATTCAAATGCACTCATTATTTTTCATATTCTTTTCTCAATATCCAACTTTCACGTGCATATGAGGCAACAGAGAATACCAAAGCTTGGGCCAGGCATACCATACTCCTCAAAATAATACCCTGGCTTGCCAATACACTAACAAGGGCTTGTATGGCAGATTTAAGTAAGACAACGTGTCAATTAATCTCTTGCCTACTGCATCCATGAGCATTGCTTGTAGATCCAAGCAAGACAAAATCCTTGACGACTTCATTCTTTACTCAATTTACCATGATGTTAGCCTGAGTAGACTGGAGAGACAAATCCATTGACACATGTGTATAAGAAAGAGATTTATATACAAGAGCAATTGAACATTGAGAAAACATCCCAGCCCAGTCCAGATCAAGTCCATAAGTCCAGTATTAGCCCATATGTCTGATACCAATCTATAAAGTCCTCTTCAGACTCATGAAACACATGCAATAACACCGAATATAGAAGATCACAGGCCAGTGGGTAGAAAGTCTTTGGATCCAGTGGCATTGGAAACATCTCAGTGCTGGCAGGGGTCTCTGCATGGCTTCTCTGGCCTCAGAGGTCTGCTTGTATCCATGTGGCTTGTCCGGCTCAGGGCATTAGGATAGTTCCATGTGTTTTGTCAGCTGCAATGTCTCCCAGGGAGTGGTAGAGAGAGAAAAGTGTCTCCCATCTCCAACAGGAAGTACTGAATTTCCCAGAATTCTCAGGACAAGGCCATGGGCACACAGAGGTCTCATTGGCTATGATCTAATTGACAAGCTAGACTCCACCCCTACACTCCTAATGCTCAAATTGACATGCGCTTATATATCTACCACGCATGATATTACAGATAGAGCCAGTTGTGAGGATTTCGGTCTTCTTGACATTGAAGAAGGAATCTGTTTCCTACTTCAGAGGAAGTAGCCACTAAAAACCTTACACATTGCTCTGAAATATATTCTATCATAGAACCTAAATAGAGCCTCTGTTTAAAATCTAGTTTCTCTATAAGACCCTCTAGTGCTATGGCTATACCCTACATGGTTCTTTGTCTTAGCACTTCTTTATGTATTGCCCAGACTTCAACTGTTTCAGAAGCATATGCCATTGCTCCACTATACCATTAAATCCATCATGAAAGACTGCTTTGTGGACAACATTATTCCAAGTATCTGGCTCAATACCTGGTACACAGCATACACTGAATAAATAACAAATGAATGAATGAGTGAATGAATGAGAAAACATGTTTAGGGTTCATTGAGGCCTCAAAGCAGGACAGTGCCTTTTACATGTATGAGACCCACAGTGGGTGCCTGTTAACTGGTATGTAACATTCTTTGAAAAATGTGCAAAACTACTCAGATTTGCTTCAGTTAACTTGTTATCCTTACTAGTTTATTCATTAACCAAGATTTGTAAAATGTCTAATATTATTATGTTTAATAAAAGATAAATGTGATAGGTTGCGTTTTCTAAAAAGGATGCTTGTATGTGTTGTGTATAGAAAGAAATTTTTATCAAGAAATGACTTACACAGTTGAAGAGGTAGGTAAGTCCAGTCTGTTCAAGTCAGGCGTCTCCTGACTCATGGAAGCTGATGAACAGAAACCAGAATGCCAATGCGGAGACAACAGGAGGTGCAGGCTGGTGGATGTAGAGATCTGAAGTGGATCAAATGATTCTACTACCCAACAAGAGATCAGGGAATCAGACAGATGCAAGATCCAGTCTGGCAGAAGGCAAAGAGCAAAATAGAATTCGATTCTACTTGGTCTTTCTCTCATATGCAAAAAGGTTTATGACACCAAGCAAGTATCATCA
>NW_022104341.1:43963164-43970684 GCF_000313985.2 Echinops telfairi
TGGCTCGGTGAGCCTCGCCTTTCAAGTTCTCAGGTCTCTTGCTTTCTGATGGTCGGACCAGGGTGCAGCTGTCTTAGCCAGTTCCCTACTTCAGCTGGAAAGGCTCACTTCCTGCAAGACATCCCCAAGGAAAAGCCATATGGATCAGCCCTGTGTGCTGGACCAGCCGTGTGGAGACCCCTGCCAGTGCTGAAATGCTTACACATTCACTGAATCGGCTTTCCTCCTGCAGTCAGTGTCATAGTGTGTGTTTTGTGAGACAGAGGAGGACTTTGTGGATTGGTGTCGGACATATGGGTTAATGTTGGACTTGTGAGCTGGGGCAGCACTGGGCTGGGATGTTTTCTTGATGTGCACTTAACCTTTATATAAAACTCTCTCTTATACATGAGTGTCTGTGGATTTGTTTCTCTAAAGTACCCAGACTAACACAGTGACCATAGTCCTTCTGTGAAATACCCCTAACTCACTATGGACTTAAGTCCTAGCTCCACCAAGAAGCACTCCATTCTAGCACTCTCACTGAACACAGTAGCTGCTGTGGCTATTTTCTTGCCACATTTTCCTTCCTCACTTTTAGATTGCTATTCATGGATATACTGGGTTTTCCCCTTCGCTATTTTTGTCCAATCTTGAATATCTACAGTAAAAGGCACATAGAGAAATGCTCATGGCCTGGCTTCATTCCAGTAACGTTGCTGTGTTTTGAATCTGCCTCTCAATGTTTAAGAGATCTATAGATGAAATCCACCCTTTGCTTGTTAGTCTGTTGGACTGTGGTGCCTTGTGTGCTGCTGTGATACTGGAAGCTATGCCACTGGTATTGCAAATGCCAGCAGAGTCACTCAAAGTGAACTGGATTCAGCTGAGCTTCATGACTAAGAACAGACTACAAAACATAAATCAGCTGTCCGCTTTGGATAAATTAGCTGCTGAAAACCTTACGTAAACATCAAAACATTTCCAGACACTGCAGACCTCATAGAAGAGTGTCAGAGATTGTCCGAAGCTGGGCCCGGACAGTTGGAAGGCACCCACAATACGCCTGCAGAAGAGTTGCCTTCTTAAAATAAAATCTACTATAATGACTTGAATGAAGGAAAACCTGTGGGAGTATGCCTTTGAGACTTTCATTTGCTGATGGGGCGCAACTCAAAATGAGAAGAAACAGCTGAAAAATTCTACTAATAATTTAGAGTGTACAAAATGTAAGCCTAGGAAAATTGGAAGTAGTAAAAAATGAAATAGAAAGCATATGGATCGCTATTGTAGGTATTAGTGGGCTGAAATATTGCCATTTTGAACCACAAAATCATATGGTCTACTATGCTGGGAACAACACAATCAAGAGGAATTGTGTTGCGTGCACCATTAAAAAGGACATTTCACGATCTATCTTAAAGTACAATGGTGTCTGTGATAGAACCATATCTATCCAAATTCAAGGAAATCCAATCATTATAACTGTTATTCAAATTTATGTGCCTGCCACCAATGTTAGGGATGAAGAAGTTGAAGAATTCTATAAACACCTTCCATTGGAAATTGGTCAAAGATGCAATCAAGCTGCATTGATTGGCAATTTGAATGCAAAAGTTGGACAGAAAAAGGAAGGTACAATCATTGGAAAATGTGGTCTTAGTGATAGAAATGAAGCCAGAGATTGCATGATAGAATTTTTCAAGACCTTCTTCATTGCACCTACCTTTTATCAAAAATACAAAGTTGACTATACATGTGGACTCATCGGCTCTAATATTCAGAAATCAAAGTGATTACATCTGTAGGAAAAGACAACAGAGAAGCTCACTATTAGCAGCTAAAATGTGCCAGGGGCTGACTGTGGAACAGACCATGAATTGTTCATATGTAAGTTCAGGTTGAAGCTGAAGAAAATGAAAACAGGTCCAAAAGCAAACACCACCTCACTGTCATCGAGTTAATTCTGACTCACAGTGACACCACAATCCAGGGGAGCCGAACACAACCTTGAGTCTGTCCCATCTGAATTTTCAGTACATCTCAAGAACAAATTTGCTGCACTGAACACTAATGAGAGAAGACCTACTGAGCTGTGAAAAGACATCAAGAACATCCTACCAAAAGAAAGGAAAGCATCATTTAAAAGACATGAGAGAAAGCAAAGGTCAAAGTGGATGTCAGAAAAGCCTCAGAAACTTGGTCTTAATTCTCGAGTCGGCTAAGGCGCCTGGAAGAAGGAATGAAGTCAAAGAGAACACTTCAAAAGCCAACTCCAGAAGACAAAGTAAATATTATGAAGAAATGTGCAAAGACCTACAGGTAGAAAACCTAAAAAGAAGATCACACTCAACATATCCTAAATGGAAAGAAATTAAGAAAAAAGTCAAGCCTCAAGTTAAAAGATTGAAGGTTCTCTGGGCAAAATATTGAATGATGCAGGAAGCATAAAGAAAAATCCAACCTTATCCCTACCCTCCATCCCCATGGTCAGTGAATGCACAATTAAATCAGCAAGGCCTAAACTAGCCACATGAGCCATAAAAACACAAGGGAGTGAAAACCAGAATTTGCATAGAAGGAAGAAGGGCCAAGAAAGACGGTAGTCTAAGGAGCTGGAAATGGAGCGTGAGACAAAGGAAGGATCCCACAGGCTGCATCTGACCACTCTAGCCTACCCGGAGGGGCAGGTTATAAAGGCATAGGCAAGATTGCTTCACCCTCCATGCGCTTGAATCCTTGCCGTGGCCTGCCTTCAAAAAGGAAACGACAAGGTTAAAAATCCCACGTGGAGTTTATGACCCACAATACCTTCAAAATATGACAGTTAAAGCCTACCAGCAGTGGCTTTATAAAGTCCAATCGAATGGAATGAATTTTAATAATTAAAAAAATAAGATGGCAAATTATTTTCACTTTCCAAGCACACTCAAGCTATCGTTGATCCCAAGCTGAAAGTTCCTCACCGTTTGTTGTTGTTGCTATTGTAAGGTGCCATCAATTTGGTTCCAACTCATAGCACAAAAGGAAACATTTCTTTGTCCTCTGTCCTCTTCAAATGTTGTTATCTTTGAACCCATTTTTCAACCCAGGTTCAAGTGCCATCCTTTTGTTGCTGCCCCTATACTTCGCCAAGTGTTATGACATTTTCCAGGAACAGGTCTCTCCGGATAATCTGTCCAACAGATATGAAATGAAGTCTCCCCATCCCTGCTTCTAAGGTGCTGTCTGGCTGTGCTTCTTGCAGGACAAATGTGTGTGTTCTTTGAACAGGCCATGGTACCTTCAGTGTTCTTCGGCAGTGCCATACTCCAAGTGCATCCATTCTTTGGTCTTCCTTCTTCAATGTCCAGGATTCACATGCAGGTGAGGCCATCGAATGCATCATAGCTTGGGTCAAGTACATTTTAGTCTTCAAAGTAACCGCCTTGTTTTTCGACACTTTAGAGAGGTATTGTGTAGGAAATTTACTCAATGTAATGCCTTGTTTGACCTCGTGACTGCTGCTTCCATGAGCATTGATGGTGAATTCAAGTAAGATAAATCTTTGGCAACTTCCATCTTTTCTCCATTTATCATGGTTTGTTACCAAAAGCATTAAAAATTCACTCATATCATTAATAAATATCTAATTAATCCCAAGTGTAAGCCTGAAAAATTACCACCAAAGGCCTCAACACTGTCTGAGTTGTGTGATTGTTGGCAAAAGTACAGGACATTTCTTCTCTGTAAAATTTTAGTTTCAATTACATTGCCCTCTTGCCAGTTATAAATTATTTTCCACTTAAACTAAGTGTTGTGGTATCATTTGCAATAGCAGAAAGCCAATACCCTCTTCTGTGGTTGTATAAAAGACATTGTATTCTTAGGAGGTTTTGCAAATACCACAAAAATGTCCTCACTTAAAATAACATGGCTTTTCCCAGAAGTAAATAGTAGAAGATCAACATATATAATCAACAAGAAATTAGTCTTTTCATTCAGATAAATAATTTAATAAGCAGATGGGCTGAAACAGCCTTTGTCAGAGTTCTCTAGTTGAGTTCATGAGTCAAAGATACAAGATTCAAAAACACTTCTACCCGTGAACTGAAAAAAAACTCCCCAAGTCCCAAAAAGTAATGGTGTCTGGTTGGCATCTTCAATAAGAACTGACCTTATTAAACACAGCCATATTAAGAACCGCATCATGAAAAGAAATGAATTTCTTTTAAAATGCCATTTACTACAAGTTGCTGGAAAGAAAGCAGTGTGAGGAAAACATGAGGTAATATAATACACAAAGGAAAGGAAAAATGAAACCTTCTAAGTCAACAATTAAATCTAAAGACAAAAATTGCATTTGTAGAAAACCCTCTCGTGATTGGTAGTGAGGAAGCAACCCCACCAAACACAGAAACCATCAGATATGAATGAACTTGAACACAAAAGGGCTTTGATCAAGAGCTGTCTATCCTGCGTTCCGGGCATAGACTAAACAAAGATGAAGTTTTTCTGTAAGTTGCTCTTCGGAAGGCCATGGGCACTAGTTCACAGGGCTCTTTTAGAATAGTCACTTCTGTCCTTGCTACTCCAAATAAACTATAAATTCCATTGAGGTTAGGATCCCATTTTAACCATGTTTATATATCCATGTAGCACATGTGTAAACACCTCTGGGTAGCACCCATGAATATTTCCCAAATTACCATTGAGCTCTACTAGGATACCAAAAGGTGTAATGGTCATAATAGTAACAATAGGATAATGTGTCTTTCTTATGGAATAACTACCACGTACCACATGAAAATTAATATCTGAATTAATACTTGGCATAACCTGTATTATGAGCCATATTTTACAGGAGTTAAAACAGGCTCACAGAGGAACCATCCTAGCCTGCCTACAGGGTCTCTAGAAGTCAGTATTGACTTGATGGCAGCGGCCGTGATGCCCTAGGGAGAGAATGTTCTCTAACAGGAAAGGACAATGATGGTGGACTGCAGACATATAACCCATAGATGCATGAAAGGAGTTTGAGCTTTCACTTAATTCTAGCCCAAATGGAAGAACAGTTCATTCTTATGACATGCCCCTCAAGAAAAGATCACTGAACATATGGATTCTATGCAAAGTGTAGTGAAGCAATTTGAGGGTGCTTGGCTATCAGGAAGAATAGCATCTAGCATCTTAAAGGCTAGTTTTCACACAAGCAGCCATCTAAGTGAGGTGTTAACAAAGTCCACATGGAAGAAAGACACCAGCCTGTGTAACCCAAGGATTGTAAATTGTATCATCCAAATCTAAAAGACAGAATGGCAACAGAGCTTAAAAATGATGACACCTGGTTTACAGAAAGCTATAGATGACAGTGAAAGCTCAAAGTCTATTTGCAGGGTCCACACATGGATTTAGCCTCCAGTGACTCTCCTCCTATCATAGCTCAGGGATGTGAATAGGCGTGTTATATGACAGAGAGCATCATAAAGTCAATTAAGGCAGACATAGGTAGGTCAAAATTTAATGTCTTATCATTTGATCTCTTTTTAAAGCTGTTTCCATTTTTTTTTTAAGTGAAAAGGAAATATATGTGGGTTAAGCCCCCAATAAGCCCCCTCTGACCATGGACAAGGGATGTGAACAGCCTTGCAAACATGCAGACTGCATTGGAGATTGTTGCAGATGCAGTTAGATTAAAATTTAGCACCCTATAATTTGATCTTCCTTATGATCCATTTAAATTCGTTCTAGTTTCTAATATTTTCTGCTTTCTTTTCCAAGGAGGTTTTTTTTATCTGTATTAATTTGTTATTATTGTTAGTTTTTTGTTTATAATGTTTTTGTGTTCATGAAATCCAGGATAGGTAAATCTATAGAGCCAGTAATTGGCTTAATGGTTCTTTGAGGGTATGGCGGGGAAGTTGTGGGGAATTTGGGAGCTAATAATGATGAGTACAAGAATGGAGACAGTGCTCTTAAACTGAGTGAGGTGATGATTGTCCAACACTTCCCGATGTGATTGAACTATTGAACTGTATGTTATCTAAATTAATAAAACTCTTAGAAGGAAAAACAACAACAACTAAGGCTCAGAGAGAGCTTCGAGCAATTTGCCCAAGAACAGGTAGACAGCACATTCAAACACCACAAACTACAAAGTACTAGAGAAATTCACTTAATTAGAAATAGAAATCAAAGTGGACTAGGGAAGTTGCCACCACTTGTCTGTCAGTCTGTTATACTGTGGTGACTTATGTGTTGTTATGATGCTGGAAGCTATGTCACTGGGATTTGAAATTCCAGTAGGGTCACCTCAGGAACTAAATTAAATTCACTGTGATAAAGGTAATGCTGACTCATAGCGAACGTATCGGACAGGTTAGAACGCTCTAGAGTGTCCTGGACTGTAACTCCTTCATCAGAGTGGAAAGTCTAGTTTTTCTTGCAAGGAGCAGCTGGTGGCTTCCAACTTCTGGTCTTTCGGACAGCAGTGCAATGAGTAGCCAGCAGGGCTCCAAGGACATCCCACCTGGCTTACAACCAGGAAAGGTGTGTGCCAGCGTTGCATCCTCTCACCATTCTGATTCAATCTGCATGCTGAGCACATAAGTAGAGAGGCTGGATTCCACGAAGAAGACGCTGGCATCAAGATCGAACAAGCTTCATTAACAACCTTCTATATGAAGAGAGACAACTTTGCTTGCCGGAAGTGAGGACTTGAAACACTTGCTGATGCAAGGAATGAACTCAAGGATTGCAGCCTTAAGTATGGATTACAACTTGTGTAAACAAGACCTAACTCCTCACAACTGGACTAATAGAGAACATCACAATAAATGGAGAAAAGAGTGAAGTTGTCAAGATTTCACCTTACTTGTATCCACAATTAATGCTCATGGGAAGCAGCAGTCAAGAGATCAAAATATGCGCTGGCCTGGGTTATGCATTGGCCTGGGTAACTGTGCTGCACAAGCCTTCTTCAGAGTATTGAAAAACAAGGGTGTTGCTTTTAGGACTAAGGCGTACCTGAACCAAGACATGGCATTTTTTCAAATGCCTCGTATGCATGTAAAAGTTAGATGGAATAAGGAAGACTGAAGAGGAATTGACACTTTTGGATTGTGGTGCTGGAGAAGAATATTGAAAGTACCATGGACTGCTCAAAGGATGAACAAGTCTGTCTTGGAGGAAGTACAACTAGAATGCTCCTTAGAGGCAAGGATGAGGAGACTTTGTCTTGTGTGCTTTAGTGGTGTCATCAGGCAAGATCAATCCCTGGGAAAAGGACACCGTGCTTACTAAAGTTTAAACCAAACTTGCTGGCATCAAGTCAATGCTGACTGAAAGACACTCAATAGGCTAGGAGAACTGCCCCTGTGGGTTTCCCAGACTGTAACTCTTTATGGGAAGATAGCCTGGGCTTTCTCCCAAGGAGCCACTGGCAGTTTTGAACTGCCTGCATTGCCTGTTACAATCCAGTGAGTACACACTCGGACACCAGGGCTCTTTAGGTAACGTATAAGGTTTGTGAACAAGAGCAAGATTCTTTTTTTTTTTTTTTT
>NW_022104341.1:43972564-43976191 GCF_000313985.2 Echinops telfairi
TCTCTGTGGACTGGCTAGGAGCAAGATTCTTATGAGATGGGCTGACACAGTGGCTACAGCAGTGGTCTCAAACATAAGAGCGATTGTGAGCATGGCCCAGAACTGGGGAGTGTTTCAATCACACGGGGTCTCTGAGTTGGAGTTGACTCGACATCTAACAAAAACAAAATTATGTATGAAGCAAATTACCACATCTTTCCCTTAGGGGCTCAGATAAACCTATAGAAAATATTGATATCACTAACCAATAATTTTAACCAATTCAATAATAGTGAACTTATTAGCCAAATAGAATTGATTTTTTTAAACAACAAAATGCTGCTGTGGACTCGACTCCACATATGTGGTTTTGGGAGCTGTATGCCAACAGTGTGGCTGGTGTCTGTGAACTGAAACTTGCCATTAACAGCCTAACGCTTATCTGACAATGGAACAATTAAATATATTCTTTTTTTGTCTCAAATTATAAGATGTATTTCACGCCTTAAAGGAAACCATTTTGAAAGTATTCCCTTTGTTACAATAAAAAATTAATATGGACTTAGTAATGATTTACTCTGTTCCTTTTGCCAATAGAAATTCTAGGAAAATCACTTATCTATTTACTTATGCATTAAATGCAATTTCAAGAAAACATTCTGCTGCACGCCTACTCCATTACAATCCAGTCTATTCTAGCAGCCAACTTGATTATTTTAAGTCATGAATAAAACACAGTAAAACCTGTGATATCTAGAGCCGGTGAAAGGAAGAACCTGTCACAGAAAGAAAACTCAAATAGTTTCCACTAAAATGAGCAGTAGCAAAAGTGGTAAGACTAAAACCCTGTCAAAGGCAGAAACCATGTAAAGTACTCCAACCACTTTCTGAGTCTTAAAGGTTTCACCACAGTATTGTATCTTTATTTTAAACTCTCCCAAAGCTTCAAATTGAGTTTTAATCCAGATTCACTAGGGCCTATAGGATCCTAGTCAATCTGGCCTCTCCTACCACATTCACATATGCACTAACTGTATCAGCTAATAAATTGACCCTTACAAAGCAGCGGATGTACTGGCTTCTCCCTCTGCCTGGATTATCCTGCCCTCATATCTCCCCATGACATTCAGAGCTAAACTCACCCTGAGGACTTCCTTGACCACCCAATCTAAATAGCCCAATCCCCACCTTCAGTCCCAGCATTTGTCACTATTTGAAATGGTCCTGCTCATTGGTTTATTATTGTCTGTCAATCTCCAAATAGATCTCAGCTCTCTGCAACTAACTCCCAGATCCACTTCCAACGGAGTCTAACCTCCTTTTGAGCAAATCTACTGCCTGTCTAGTATACTGTAGTCAAAAGGCCGAAAACAGTGTCTGCTATGTGGAAGACAGGAAGAAAAGTGGGACTGAGTGGATAAATTTGTATTTCTAGATATAAGCATATCCCATTGTGGTCACTTGAATTACTTCTTTAAAATAGGCAATTCTCATTAATGCTGGACAACTGGTTCTTTTGTAAACCAAGAATGAGGCATGGTCCAGCTGCAAACAGAACAGGGATCATCAAAACTAATGCTATCTTGATAGCAAAGACATCAGATCTTGTAACACATTTGGAATAAACAGTCTGTTCAGTGAGAACTCAACACATTTTCAAGATAAAATGTCTGTTGTGTTGTCATAAAAATTCTGACACTGGCTCCTCTTGGTGCCTTCTGGTTTTAATTAAAGTCTGACTGTTCCCCATAAAACACACAGCAATGACTTAGCACCCCCATGTAGAACTTTAACCTTCTAATGACTGAAGATAAGAGAAAAACGCTTTTCAAAAGGTAAAAAGTCTTGGAAGAAAAAGTAACAAAACACTGCCATAGCTGATGCTGACTCATGGTGACCCTCTGGGACAGGGTAGAACTGCCCCTGTGAGTTCCCGAGATGGCAGCTGTTAATGGGAGTAGAAAGCCCCGACTTTCTTCCACAGAGCCGATGGTAGTTTCAAACTGCTGCCCTTGCGAATCACAGCCCAATACATAACCACTTCTCCACCAAGGACTCGAGAGGCTGCATTCGATGTGGTTAATGTATCAGACTAACTTAAGACGCATTTAAGTTGGGGCACGAAAAGGGGGAAGATTAAAGATGGGATCAATGCTGTAGAATGGAGAAAAAAGGCTAACAGTACTTTTTAATAACTTATTGGGTAGCCTTTTAAAACAAATTTACTCAGGACTTATTGGATACTATTACTTTGCTGAGTATCAAGATCTACAGAGAATCCAGATGATCGGCAGTTCAAAAGCACCAGCAGCTCTGGAGGGAGAAAAACTAGGCTTTCTATGTAAACAGTTCCAGTCTCAGGAACCCACAAGGGGGTTGCTGTGAGTCAGCACAATAAATGTATTACTCACAGCTTAGAATGTGGGAAGTCTAAATTCAGGGGGTTTCCTTGAACAAACTACATGTGGCTTTGCATCTCCCTTCCTCCATCATTTGTTTCTCTCATACTAGTTTTGTATCTTTTACATCTCAAAAGAGATGGACTCAAGACACACTCTATTCTAATCTAATGTCATTACCATAAAAAGACAATCCATTTCCAAATGACATCATAACCACAGGCATAGCTTTAGAATTTACAACACTTGTTTGGGGGCTACACAATTCAAACCAAAACAGCATTGTTCAGAAAAGTTTGTGAAGCTTGACTTCTAACTGATTGGTGCTTGTTTCTTTAAACTACTTAGAAAATAAATAACTACCTGAAATAATTTTAAGTTTGGGAACCATGTAAAATGAGCCAAGAACCATGAAAATGGTGCACAAGGAAAAGGTGCACCAACACTGTTGTTGTACCTTAATATCAATTCAAACTCTAAAATAGAGACATAAGAGGCAAGGACATTGACATAGGCAAAGATGTTTTTCATTCATCTTTACAGTCCAACATAAAATAGTTTACTAGATCAACCATGTGGGAAGCCAAATAAACCTTTAAACTATCTAAATTAACTGAATGGCTTTTGTATTATGACCATTTAGCTATACAGCTATTTGCCAAAGTGGGCAAATAGAAGATGGTCAATAACACACAATGGAAATTACTCCTAAACATACTGCGACCTCCTCAGCAATCCAGGAGCCCTATTCACAGGTGGATCTTGGCATCTACATCCATAGATCAGCCAGCAGTAGACTTAAAGAAGATGCACCATAAAGGCAAAGATCTCCTCTAAACATGGTTTGTACTGTTTTGTTTTTGTCATGATGGACAGAAGTAATTCTTTATTTTCCCTGAAATAAAAGTCAGCCTTAGCTGTCTTCAGTAGAGAAAATAATTACTCATAATATTTTCTATAATATTTTAAGAAATATCAAAATTTGCAAAGACTTCATGGGATGTTTAAACTAAGCAATGTTAATTATTTTATTTATTTGGAGATAGTAAATGAGAGAAATATTAAAATTGTCAGTCTTAAAATATTTTTATGGAAGTCTATAAGAATAAAAAAACCCCAAACATTCAAACTCATTACCATCAAATCAATTCTGACTCATAGTGACCTGAGGCTCTAAAGCTTCGCAGGAACATTTTGAATGCATCGTCTTTCTTCTTCTAAACTTTCAAACTACTCATCCTGTAGTTAG
>NW_022104341.1:43977841-43979372 GCF_000313985.2 Echinops telfairi
CTCCTCCCTACTCCCCCCTCCCCCATGAGCCCTTGATAGTTTATAAATTGTTATTTTGTCATATCTTGCCCTGTCCGACGTCTCCCTTCACCCATTTTTCGGTTGTCCGTCCCCCGGGGAGGAGGTCACATACATTATTATGGCTTTCCTCGTGGGTTTGCATAATTTATATTACTTGACTCTGGACAGGAATGCTCATTCTAAGCTATGACTATATTCTCATCATGAGTAGAATAAGATGCAAAAGGTTATCAGGAGGCATCTTTCCTTCCAATGAGACAATGAAATAAGGAGGAATAATATTACCCTTCAAATGGACATGAACAAAAATATTTTCTGGATATATATGCACCAAATCTCTCTCTCTACTGCAGCTGACCCTTCTTAATCGAGGGAAAAATGGAAAACATCTAAACTATGTACAGATGCGTACTTCAACTGAGGTGGTGGATGGCAAAAATGGCAAGAGACTTTTGGAATATTTTTATATTATTGAGTGTTTACTATGTGTCCATCATTCTGTTCAGAGTTTTCAGGAAACCTAAATATTTAATCTGATAGCATCAGGGATGTGAAAAATTGACTAAGAATAATAGGCCACAGGTCAAGTGGTGGGTTGTGAATCGGGTGCCCAAACCTAGACTCTAAACAAGGACACTATTTTAAAGGGAAGGTTTGATTTAAAAGTGCAAAGAAAACTAAAATAATTCCTTTCACATATACAACTGCATCTGTCTCCTTTATCATTACTCCAGAACCACTCTAGGCATTCCAAAGTCTAAATTCTATTTGGAGACTAGACTCAATAGATTTGGAAGAAATAGAAAAAAACACCTACAAAATATCAAATCACCACAAACCTACATGCAATATACTTTATATTTAAATAATTTATGAACTAATAGACTTATGGAAGAATGCCCTAACCAGGTATGAAGACAGATGTTTGAGCAGGAAGTGTCTGGGGCTTTTAAGGCAACAGAGAAGGAAGCAGTGGGAGAAGCTGAGCTACAATGAAGTTTCAAGAAAGAGCTCGGCAGATTGCTTGAGGAATTCACGTGAAGAAGGGGACGACTGCTTTGTGAGCCCACATCCATCTGACGTTAGACACAAAGTGCCCCCAGAAAAGGGAGCATAACTCTGAGGCTTGCCCAGGGGACTTTGCCCTACTCTAGGTTTTATTCTCCTTAGCAAAATACAGAATTGAACCTTATTTATCCGTGCAAGCATTGAAGAAAGCGTATTACCCAGAAAATGTCAAAAATGACCACAGAGATGTTATATTATGACAATGAACAATCAATGTCTGGAAATGTTGACTCAATGTTTCCCTCCTGCCTCCTGGCATAACTTCCTCAAAGAAGAAACACCAGCGAAAAATAAGTACATGTGGGAGGGTAACGTGTGATGCCAGTGCTATATATCCAAGGCATACTGTCCAGCGCGTCAGCACTTCATTCACCACTTCATCCACTCCACAAATTAGTTAATGGTCTATTGTGTACAGAAACCAAAGTATAAAATAACAAAA
>NW_022104341.1:43980742-43986882 GCF_000313985.2 Echinops telfairi
ATATTAGCATTAGAAAAACCAAATTCCAACTCTACATATAAAAGAGGACACATTTCCTCTGGAAACTAACCAACCAGTGTGAGAAGTTGTTTTGTTCTTCATATTCTTTAAACTCATCTTATCAACTCTATGCACCACAAAGTGTAACTTTCTAGCAAAAGACATCTGTTTAAAACTATCATGTCTGTAATTGCTGACTTAGGGAACAGATTTTAATATTAGCATTTTGGTTTCAGTATTTGCTTAACTCTCATGTACAAAGCGCAGAATACTTATTATGGTCAATCATTATCAATCTCGTGACATTTATACTACTTAAGTTACAGTCAACCAGTCAACAAGTATGTATTGGTCTGCCAAACTGGTGAAATATGAAAATATGAAGTAATGATTTTCCTGAAAGGTTATATGCTCTAGAAACCATACTTAATATTGCTGGTAAAGACATTTTGTTTGTTTGTTTGTTTGTTTTTTCCTCATGCTTTCCTCCCTTCTCGTGTAGAAGTGCTAAAAGAATGTTATCAAGATTTCTTTATTTAGGACAAATAATTTACCTGGAAAAACATGAAACAATATTATAATTATTGATTTACTCTCAAAGATATTTTTAATTATTTGCTGTTTTGTGGAATTGCAAATACTGAGTATCTTCTGTAGCTTCCTATACTTTTTTTTTTCAGTTAGGACTATAACTAAGAGAATTTATATAAATTAATCATTTTAAAACTATAAAATGCAGATACTTATAATGCTTAAGCAATTATCAAGATATTTCTTAAACTGATATTATTATTATACATTTCTAAATTTCAATTTCTGAAAATAGGGGCTCTCTCCACCCAGCTTTGAGAAACTAAAAATACATTAAAACAAAGTAAATTTAAGTAATGTTATAAGAATCTCAACATTGAATCAGCCAAAACTTGGTTGACAAAATTCAGTAAGTATTCCCTTTTTAGTCAGATAAATTTAAATTATTTATAAATTATGTCTGCATTAGTAAATGCTAATGCAAGGCACCGTGTCAAACACATACATCATAATCTGTACTATACTAATCTCATCTGAATGTACAGACACGGACACGCGTCCCTGTCAAACACAGGGATCATAATCTGTACTATACTTGTCTCCTCATCTGAGTGTACAGACACGGACACGCATCCCTGTCAAACACAGACATCATAATCTGTACTATACTAATCTCCTCATCTGAATGTACAGACACGGACATGCGTCCCTGTCAAACACAGGGATCATAATCTGTACTATACTCGTCTCCTCATCTGAGCGTACAGACATGGACACGCGTCCCTGTCAAACACATGCATCATAATCTGCACTATACTCGTCTCCTCCTCTGAGTGTACAAACATAGACACGCGTTCCGATGCAAGCCTTGACAATGACAGTGAATCCAGTTCCAATAGTGTGTGCCAATGTGAACTCAAATTATAAATCTATAAATTCATACTGTCAATCAAAGGTATGCAGTATAAAGTTAGACATTGATCTGGAAGATCTCACAGTCGTCATTTAAAGGAAACTGGAATATCAGTTTCAGAAATATTTTATAATCTTAAAAAAATGGATAAAATACAGAATGGACAAGAGAAATGGCTCAACTGAGATATTAGAGCCAAGTGTGATTTACCTATTTTTAAGTCTGAATTTTTTACTAGGGTTCAATTTAGACTTGTCTGATGATTCTAACCTAATCCTGGAGGCACTTAGACCCAGAACTGGAAAATTAAAAATCCTTTAGTCAGAAATTGGCATGCAGACCCAAGTCTCCACAAGAGAAACCAGAAATGCAAAGAATGCTTAAAAGAACTCAAGTATCAATTATTCAAGGAATATTTGTGGTGTATCTACTACTGTCTAACACAGAAAGAATTTTCACGCTGAAAATGAATATTTGAGAAATATTGATTCATCTGCATCACAGATATTTCAATAATTTATAACAAAATAGAAAGTAGGCTACAGAAAATGTTTCATGAAAATGAAACTGTTTCCACTAGGAAATATGTCCAGAGTCTGAACTAAATCATAATAAATATTCTAGCAGTCAAGGGAAGGGAAAAAAACCAATTCCAACTCATAGAAACCCTACATAGTTGCTGAGTCTATAAAGGAAACCAAACTGTCAGAAAAGAAGGATAGCAATTTAAAATATCCGTGGCAACAGTCAGAAATGTTGCTAATATCCATGGTCTACAGTATTTAGTCTACAACTCCTAGTTCTCAACATCAACAGCCAGAAAACAAAATTTAAGGGTACCTCAGAAGAAATGAAATCAAAACCTCAATTACCTCGATGGCCAAGATTAGCTTTCTCTCATTTAATTCACAGTTTCATGGCTTTGTTATTCAGAGCTATGCCATTCATTTATAAAATTTCTTTAAACACTTTCAGTCATCATTATTTATTTTGAAAAGTTCTTTTACTTAAAATTTCTTCTTTATATTTATTTATTTTGAAAACTTATTTTACTTAAAGGTGTAAATAAGAAAAAGAATCAGCACCCCAAGGAAATATCCTTTATCACGTCATATGAATTAAATGCCTCAAAAGTCGACATTGAAGTGATCCTAAGTGTTGTCAGGACAGGTCTGTTATACTGATCAAAACGATTATTCTCTGAGCACAAGTCAGACCTTTGCCCATCTTCCACTGCTCCAAAGGTAACAAGAATGGGGCCTTACAATGCTGACTTGCCAGGGTCAGGCCCAGCATCCCCTTGATTAGAATCTTATGTCCAGGGCAATTTAGAAAAGCATGGGAATGTATTTAAATAACTTAATAATTCAATAGGTTTCTTTTAATAAATGAAAAAATAAACAACTAAGTAAATAAATAACAATGAGTACATCAATATTATAAAAGTAGAAAGTCCTTTGTAAAATAAATCTGACTCCATTACAGCCTGTCACCACCAGCAACTTGCATGAATTTGGGGTTCATTCGTATCATCTAAATTGTTTACTAAGATTCCTCTATCAAAGATTCTTAGACAGTAGTAAAATTACATTGACAATCAGCACTTTCATTCCATCCCATAGAAAGTGTCACTATCGCTTTTGCCTTACCTCTACCACTGTCTCACTCTTATCTTTATATTGCCTCTAGGACTGTCTCTGGGTATCAAGCAATTCTCTATTTGCACACAAAGAATGAAAATTATTTTTGTTGCCACTAGCTTCCTACAGATTCTTTTGGCCCCTATTCATAGCATTTTGATATTCTTTTCATCATTAAGTATAACACTGGTGAAATACTTGGTCACACTTATCAGCCATTATTTGTTTTTCTTCTACCAGACAGGTAATACAAATAACTTGGGGTTTTTTCCCCATAAGTTTTTAACTTTAACTCAATTTCCATATCAAAATACCACACTAGTTTTAAAAAGTTAGCTCAATAAAAAAATTTTAAAGAAATGAAGTGACTGTATAGAAACTTTGAAAGTAAGGAATATAGCAGTCCTTTATACTCAAAACACTTTCCTCCTACCTGCTTCAGAGTCTTTGGCTTTCCTGCCAATCAATCATACCTCTCCCTGAACTCTGCATTGTCCCAGGGTTAGTGAACTAGTGAGTTCTCATCTCACTCCTACTTATTAATATCTCTATGCATGCCTACCTTTACAAATTGAATCCTCATAGTTAATATGCTTTATTTACAAATTAAAAGTCTATGAGACATTTGGCCCAAACTTACTGGAATCCATCTCAAATGTACACTAAATTTAATAATTTTCTTATCACATTTTAGAACCTAAAATCACACTCAATGTATTACAAAGATGTTCACTTGGTTGAAACTATTACACTTCAAGGAGGCAGCACTTTAAGTTGGGCCTCTTTAAGAGCATATATAATGCTATTTGGGGCTTATGGAGAAAGGACATAAATGGCCAGAATAGCTTAATTCTAAGTCAGAGCAGAGTGCCGAAATACTTTTTCACTAGGAGTAAACTCCAGCATTTAAATGACTGAACTCTATTTAACATCAAGACTACCACCTTTTAAAAAAATAAGATAAAGCTTGAAAATGGATGCAATGAAGAAAGCAGAAACCGGTCAAACAGCAGACTCTTACCAGAAACGGACTCCAGCAGATGCAGGAGACACACATGATCGCCAGGAGCTGGATGACCATTTCCAAATGATGAGACCTGCCTTGTCTGTGCTGCTGACTTTTATATTTTACTTTCACCAGTGTAATGCCTGTGATGGCATTGCATAAAAACGAAACACCAAGGGCTAAGAGCCCCAGAAAAGAAAAAAGTAGAAGATAAAATCTATCTTCCCAGTCTTGGATGTGCTCTGTCTTGTAGAAACACCAGGTCCGCGATGCTTGAATTGTATAGTCTCGAAGCCCAAGGATGGGAAGCAAAGCTATAAAGATAGCAAACAAGCATACTCCACTCAGCATCATTTTCACATGCTTAGATGTAATTTTTGTAGAATGAAATATGGGTTTGGTGACTCCAATGCAGCGTTCAATGGCCATCACGCTGCCTAGAAAAAGTGGGCACAGACCAGAGAATACCATGCAGATACCAAAAATGCTGCAAAGCACGTTTGATTGGTCAAAGCGGATCCAGTCTTTATTAGAAGCATATACAAATACTGCGATAGCTCCATTGATAAGATGACCAAAGAAGTCTGTAATCACGAGGCCACTAGCCAAAAGCAGAAACGATGCCTTAGACTTCTGTCTAAATCGCTGATATGCCTTCATGAGAATGGCAATGGCCAAGCTGTTTGATAAAATCCCCACCGTCATGAAGATAATTGAGAAAAATACTGAAAGTCGGTTTTCCGTCTGGCAGGTTGCATTCAGCCCAGCGGCGGGAGACAATGGTTGTTTGGAATTGTTCATGGACATTGTGGGGAAGATAAAAGCCAGTCGCTCAAGTCATCTCCCTCTCAAATCAATGCAGGCTTGTAGTCCAGACATCTGTAACGCAAAGAGAGAGGAATTATGAAAACAGCCTCACTACTCATCTGACATTTACAACTCAAGAGCCACAGCACCCTATGGTGGGCATCTGATTTCTCTAGCCTATTGTAAGCAAGGTTGCATCATACTGAAAGCAGCACATATCTGCCCGTGGTTCCACGTTTCATTGTCAAAGGAAAGAAGCTGCCCAAATCCAGGTCTCCTGGTTAACCTCTATGATCCAGCTGCAAATGTGTACCTCCTAAAGACCTTCTGTTGACTGCCAATACTTTCTAATTTTAAGAAATGCAATAAGACCAGACTTAAACCCAATGATGTTTCTAAAGCCATGAAAACCTCTTTAGATAACTCAATGCATTTTTAAGTTTCTGCTCTTTTCTCTGATGGGCTTTATCCACAAGGTCGAGATTGATTATTGCCGAGGGGAACTAAATGCAACCAGTTTGCCAAGCTGATGTAACAAGCTTCTCCAAACACTGTGGAGGGCAGAGGGAAGTGCGGGAAAGGCTAGGGGCATTGGCCAGCTCCCTAATATTAAATGGGGTTTTCTAAATAGGTTTCTGAAGCGGACATCCAGCAACAGACTACAAGCACTGAGCGTGCGCATGGCCAGCGGAGTGGGGAAGTCTGCAGAAAAGTGTTTTGCTCCAGCTTACCACCTGTGCAAAGATTTGCTCTTGATTTACTCTGGGGAAGGGAGGCGGGCTATGCTTGCTGGGTCCACAGCTGCCTTCTCTCCACATCTGGCTGGATGCAGTTAATTAAGCGAAAACTTCAGGGTAGTAATGTCGGATGTGAGTTAGTTATTCGTCGCTCTTTCCCTAGTGGGGAAAGGTCTGAGTCACACACACGAGATACCCAGGACCACAGCTAGTGTGCCTGTGCTAATTCCATTGGCCTTTCCCAGCAGCTCTCTGGGAGCCTGGGAATTCCGGAGCAAGCCTTTCCTGAGGCCGGCCTGCCCTGCGAGCAACCGCCCCGGCTGCCCCAGGGCAGATGCCTTGTCTCATTCCTTCTCACAGCTCTACTTGCCCCCATCCCTCCTGCCAATTCCCCCGCCCCACCCCACCCTCGCCCCAAGCTTCTGCTTGCAACACCCTTCCCAAAGCTCCCAAAGTGCTGAAAATGTCTGCTGCTATTGCTCAAACACCGGAGGACCGTTTTCCCT
>NW_022104341.1:43987642-43995651 GCF_000313985.2 Echinops telfairi
CACAGCAGGCGGGGAGTTCTGTTTGAAACTAGCTTTCCAAGGCAGAGCTGGGAGCTGAGAAGTGCAGAATGCAGCTCAAAGGGATAAAGAAACCACATGATCTTCTCCATGCACTTGGAACTAGGAGTTTCAGGCATTCGTGGTAATGGAGAGATTTCACTTTCAGAGAGGACTGGACTAAGTTTCTAGCTTTCGAAGGAAAGCAGTGATTGCCTTCTTGAAGGAGACAGGGAGCTAAAGAATTAACATTTTAGTGATTATAAGAGCCCAGTGCGGAGAAAATAGCTAGTACTCTGCCCAAATAAATGTACACATCGAACGCTTTTGTGGAAATCATCTTACGTTGTTTTTAGTTACCATCAGTAAAGCATATCCACCGCACCCTAGGGGAATTAGATTGGAGCAGTTGTGACATTATTACAATTGCTTTTCCTAATTTCATTTGAATCCATAACTATTAACTATGCCTGTCTTTTCCAATTAAAGTGTGTGAATTTATCACTGACGTATGCACTTTTAATTTTACTTAAATACTCCCAGCACCGAAGTGAAAAACTAGTATCACACAAAAATACATTGTTTTCTCCTTTCTAAAACTAGAAAGAGCCTCTAAATTCCTGGAAATTGAAAGGGATCATAAAATGCTAACGAGAGATAAAATAAATTACCCATTAACTGTAGAAAGAACAAGTACACAGTTTTCCCCTGTGGTAAAAATTGAGGGTTTATTTATTTTTTATATTTGTATGATCTTAACATGTAAAATGAACCATGACATAGGTATAGTCAAGGTATTGAATATATTATCATTAATAAAACAGTATTATCTCTGGGTGGCCAGTATCCAGAGAACAAGAATGTAATAAAACCATTTGAAAGTGTGAATAACACCGCTCATTGCCAATTCCTGCTCATGGACATTCCGTGCATGCCAGAGCAGCAGAACTGTGTGCGCCCTTCACAACATTGTCAATAACTATAATCTTTATTGAAGAGAGTCACCAGGTCTTTCTTCCAAAGCACTGAGAGGTGCATTCAAACAACCAGCTTTTAGGTTAGTGGTTGAGCATAAACCATTTGTATGGCACATACAAATACATTGTTGAATTCTTTCCTTTAATGATTAACAACAGTTAATCACATTCCATCGTGATTACTCCATCTGTTCACTTATATCTCTTAAGCTAAACTGAGTTCCCACAGAGATCTTGTTCATCGATCCATCTTCACCTAGGTCAATGGCTGGCCATTTATCAAATGTGACTTAAATTAATAAATGCTGCAGGAAGTGTTCCCAGATCTTACAGTTCAAGACCTTGAAAGCTTTCATACTCTGACTGGCGTTCCTCACTAACATCAGCTACTCAATCTACTGGTGAGGGAGGGAACCCCCAGTAATGAAATGACAGATTATTAACATTTACTATATCCTCAAAACAATAAGATTTCACATTTAAAAGCTACCTACTTTGAACACATTCTCCTTACTCTGATGAAAAATACACCATACTTGCTACATGTACAATTCACTAGCATTGATTTCAAAAGTTCCCAGATTTATTTCATTTTCCACCTCTTTTCAGAAAAAAACAAACAAACAAAAAAAAACAGCACCCACTAGAAATTTTAAAAGTCTGTACTGCAGCCCATAATCCAGGATAAAGTACAGGTATTTGTTTTTATAGCTCCCTTGGATCATTCCAGCTCCCCAGGGGGTTGGATTGCTCACTTTGGAAAACACTGGATTATATTCTTCACTTTGTACAATTGTTCTCACTATCCTTTACGAAACCATTTCACCACCATTAAAAGAAACTCAATGCCACTAAGCAATGCCCCTCTTTCCATTCCCCTACACTCCTGGTAACCACTAATAAATTTTTGTTTTAATATATTTTCTTATTTCATATAAATGTTGTTATATAGTATTTGTACTTTTGCAACTGGCTTAATCGTGCAGCATGATGTTTTCAGAGTCCCATCCCTGTTGTGGCATGCATCCGGATTTCCTTTGTCTTTAAAAGTGAATAGTATCCCGTTGTGTGTGCAGGCCATAACGTATCTATTCGTCTAGTAATGAACATTTTGGTTGTCATCTTTTAACAATTGTGAAAGTGATGCAGTGAGCATCAGTGCATATGTCTGTGTGTATCTTATACTTTCTTTTTAGAATCCATTCCTCGATAGACAGATATTTCACATATAGTAAAAGATCCTGAATACATTGTAAAATAGAAATAGAAATAAATTTCAGTAAATTAACTATTCTAGCACGAACCCTTCTTCTTGTAAAGAGAGGAAGTATGTATTACTAATGGAGCAAGCTACTGAGTAAGGAAGACTAAAATAACCAGAAGCCACCTTCATAAGATGTGAAAATAAGAATAATTTATAATTTATCAAGAGTTCGCTAGGGTGGCAGGGTGAGGGAGGGAGGGAGAGGAAAAAAAGAAGAGCTGATACCAAGGACTCAAGTAGAATGAAAATGTTTTGAAAATTATGATGGCAACATATGTATAAATGTGCTTGATACAATTGATGTATGGATTGTTATAAGAGCTGTAAGAGCCCTCAATAAAATGATTTATATAAAAAAGAAAGAATTATAAAACAAACAAACAAAGAAAGAAATCCTGTGTGCATATGTGGCCTGGGAAACCTAAATGTGAACCCACCACATAAAGTTCCCTAAAATAGGCCGTGCGTGCTTGCCTATGGAAGGAGAATTTGTGAATCAGAAGATGAGGAAAATAATCATACCAAAAATGAGCAAGGTGTGGGACCCGGTAAGTCCTCATAAACTTTCTGAAAAGTAGTTCACTTTGCATTTGTTACTTCTGAGTGAACATGCGTATCTATCCATTCAGCAAGTTTATTTGTGCTGACACTGTTTCTAGAATCCAGAGATGCAGCTGTGTGAACAAAGCACACGAGCTTATGCTTTGGGTAGCTTTGAGGTGAGAAGTCCTTTTCCTGTGTGTCCAGACTTTTGATGTGCTTTTAGATGTACAGGATTTCTCTGGTGTAAGCTAGAGACAATGTTGATGAAAGCCTGTTTAGAAGGAGCTATCGTTTCATGAGAGCTGTGAGGGTTGTTCGAAATCACCTTCATTTGGGATTAGGAATAGAATACCTTGCTTAAAAGATGTGCAATATGTAACTAATGTCCAAAAAAGGAAGACTCAAGACATAGAGGTGGGAAAGTTGTTGTCGTTGTTAAGTGCCATCTAATTGGTTCCGACCCAGAGTGAAACACTGAACTGCCCGGTGCCATTCTTACAATGGTCTCTGTTATGGAGTCTGTCCATTGTTGCAGCCAATGGGTCAACTCATCTGCTGAGGGATTTCCTCTTTTTCACTGCCCCTCTGCTTTATCCTATCACAGCCTGTCCTTCTTCAGCGACTGTTCTCACCTGATAAGAAGTCCAAAGTAGGAAAGACAAAGTCTTTCCAGCCAGAGCTTGAAGGAGCACACTGGCTGTACTTCCAAGACAGATTTGTTCAATCGTATAGTAGTCCTTAGTGCTTTCATTCATCTCCAGCTCCACAATTCAAATGCATTGGTTCTTCTTTGCTCCTCCTTATTCAATGTCGAACTTTCACAAGCGTATGAAACCATGGGAAATACTATGTCTTGGATCAGGCACACCTCAGTCCTCAAAGCAACATCCTTGCTTTCCAGTGTTCTGAAGAGGTCTTGTGCCGCAGACTTACCTAATGCAACATACCCTTTGAGCTCTTCTTGTTATCAAGTCACCGCCGACTCTGGGCCCAGCAGCAAGCACGCCCATTCCCGGACCACCCCATACATTTTGCTGGGTTTGAAACTATTGTTGCAGCCATTGAGTCGATGCACCCACTGTAAGGGATTTCTCTTTTGAGTCGATACTCTACCAAACATGATGTACTTCCAAGCACTGGTCTCACCTCCTAACATGTCCAAAGTACCATCCTCTCTTCTAAAATGTTTCTGGCTTTCTACCAAGACATATTTATTCATTCTTCTGGCAGTAGGTAATATATTCAATATTCATTGTCAATACCATAATTCAAATGCACCAGTTCTTCTTCACTTGCCCAGCTTTGCATGCATATGAGACAATGGAAAATACCGTAACTTGAGTCAGGACACCTTAGTCCTCAAAGTGAATCATATAGTTTTAAGTAGAGGTGGAATCCACCCTAAAAGTCCTTGTTCTACATCAGCAAATGATCCAATTATCAAATTATCTTCACTGTCAGCATTCAAATTATAACTCTCAAGTAATAATAAACCTTTAAAAAATAGATCCAGGAATGGGATTGGGGCTTACACTAAATCTTAGCTTCAATTTAAGAACAATTAATGGCCCTGCTCAAAAATCACCCTCAGGAAGGGAACACAGTGGAAATGAGTGATACAGCAAAATATGGTGAAAAACTAGATAAAGCCCAGCTATCAGATAGTATAGCATCTGGGTCTTACAGTCCTGCCTCCAAACAAGCATCCATCTAAGTGAGATGTCTGCTAAGACCACATGTGTGATATTTAAGTGTTCTGTGCCAACACTGCTCAAATAGCAACATGTGAGTGGGGTGTAGCCTATGAATCAGATCTCGGCTTGTTTCGAGGGCAACCGAGATAAACGGCTTTCAGAGGCAGGCCTACTTCTCTCTTTCTCCCTGAAGGTGGGCCCCACACTCTCTCTGCTTTCCCTTTCCTGTTGACAAGCCACCTGGAGCCACACTGAGATCTGCAAGAGCCCTGGAGTTGCTTCCCGTGCCACTGGATCCATAAGACTACAACCACTGGTCTGTGACCTTCCTGCATTTTGCATATTGCATATGTTGCATTTGTCTGAAGAAACATCTATGGATGAGTATGGGACTTATGACCTAATGTCGGACTTCTGGGCCTGATCTGGACTGGGGCGGGATATTTTCTTAATATACAATTACTCTTTGATATAAAATTCTTTCTTATACATCTATGCGTGTCTCTGGATTTGCTTCTCTAGTCAATCTGGTCTAACACACATGGAAGAAGCCCACCATCATCAGTCACCCAAGGACTGTGAATCATATCGCCCGAAGTTGAAGGAAGGATCAGTATCAGAGGCTAAAGTGTGAGCATCTGGTTTACAGAAGGTTGTGGATGACAGTGGGAGCCCAAGATTCATTTGTGGAACTACATAGGGAAAAGCCTCTGGTGAACTCTGAGGTAGTTAGTTTATTGTGCCAATCTGGCCAATAATCACATGTGGGGTTAATTGAAGGGCGGAGGGATAAACGGAAGTGAGCCTCGCCTTTCAAGCTCTGGGGTGTCTTGCTTTGTGATGGTCAGACCAGGGTGCAGCTGCCTTAACCGGTTCCCTGCTTCAGCTGGCAAGGCTCACTTCCAACAAGACATCCCTGAGGAGAAGCCACATGGATCTACCCTGATGCAGCCCTGGGTGCTGGAGCAGCCATGTGGAGACCCCTGCTAGCGCTGAGATGCTTAAACTTTCACTGACTCGGCTTTCCTCCTGCAGTCGGCATCATTGCATCTGTTTTGTGAGATGGAGGCAGACTTTGTTATTGGTGTTGGACATATGGGTTGATGGGTTAATGTTGGACTTGTGGGCTTGGGCAGAACTGGGTTGGGATGTTTTCTTGATGCGCACTTAATCTTTATATAAAACTCTCATACATGAGTTTCTGTGGATTTGTTTCTCTGAAGTACCCAGACTAATACAAACTCCCTTTATCCACAACTGAGGGATAAGAAAAAGTGGTTGCTAAATAGAGTGCGTTAGAGAGATGAGTACAGATAAAAGGCAGAAATCTGATTTGAATAGTTTAAACTTTGTCAGCAGATACCGGCCACCAGCCATGCTGGACCTGATCTGGGTTCCAAAATTTGCTTTATTTTTGGATTGGATTGTTTGGTTTGGATTTTGTGTTTTCATATTGTGGTGTAGCTCAGTGGTGTTATGTCATCGGGGGGTCACCCTCTTGAAATTGTGTTACATGTTCTTCTGTTTTTCAGTTTATGAAACCCAGGATTCACAAACCTATAGAGACAGCAAGTAGAATAAGGGTATTGGGGGGGAGAATGGGGGTAAGTTGGTGGTGGTAGGGTGAAGGGGAGGCAAAGTATCCATGTAGGGAAAAAAATGTTTGGAAAGTGATTGTGGTAGTAATTTTACAATTGTGCTGGATGTGATTGAATTATGGAATATATGATATATGGATTAAATCCCAATTAATAATAATTTTTTAAATATAACATCTGCATATTACTTGTTATTAACTAATTTTTCTTCAATCCAGATGATACATTCTTCTTCATATTATTCAGATACTCAGATTATTTTTTCAGCATACAGATTATTTCTGTACTACAGTTTATTTTATCATTTTTCCAGCACACAGGTGAAAGGATCTCTGACACACATATTTCGTGATTTCAGAACCCAAAGTATCCTCTTATTCTATTTGAATAATTGCTTTTTGGTCTATAGATTCTACATGATGACAATTAACCATTCAAGAATTCCCATTCTTAACTATGTTATTCATAATCTGTTAGAATCCACATAGTTGAATGTCTTTGCAAAGCCAATAAAGCACAGGTATTTTTTATATTCTCTGCTTTCAGCCAGGATCCATCTGATGTGACCAGTGATATTCTCATCCCATGTTTCCTTCTGAATCTGGGTGTGTTTCTGGAAGTTCCCTGCTGTACACTGTACATTAATTTTTTAAAATTACCATCAATAAAATCTGACGCATGTGATAGTAAAGATATTGCACAGTAATTTTCACATTCTGTTGGATCACCTTTCCTGGCAATGGGAACAGTATGGATCTCTTCTAGTCAGTTGACCTGGTCTTTCCACTTTCTCGGCATAGATCATTGAGAGTCGTGCTCTTATTTTTGAAACATATCAATTGGTATCCTGCCAATTCCCAAGGCTTTATTTTTTCCCCAATATTTTCAGTGCAGCTTGAACTTCTTCCTTGAATACATTGATTGTTGATACATGCTCCCTCCTAAAATGGTTTAATGTTGACCCTTTCCTTTTGGTACAGTTACTCTATGGGTTGCTTCCATTTTTCCTTGATGCTTCCTGCATCATTCCGTAGTTTTGCCCATAGAATCCTTGAAAATTTCAACTCAAGCTTTGAATTTTTCCCATCAGTTCTTTTACCCTTAGAAAAGCAAGCATGTTACTCCTTTTTAATTGTCTAACACCAGGTCTTGCAATATTTCATTATAATCTTTTACTTTATCATCTTGAAATGCCCTTTTTTTACTTCCTTATTTTATCCATACACTTTAACTGCTCTATGTTCAAGAGAACACGTCAGACCATTCTTGGTCTTCTCATTCTCTAGGTCTGACATTCTTGGTGTCATCCAAGGATTCATCTGATTTTTGGTTAATGCCTCAAATTTCTTCTTGCCATGGTCAAGTAGGACATATTTATAGGCATACTTTGGCTCATGTAGATTTGTTTAATTTTCTTCAACTTCAACTTGAACTTACATATAAGTAATTGATTGTCTGTTCTGTAGCCACTCCTAGGCCTTATTCTGAGTCATGACATTAAACTTTTCTATTATCTCTTTGAGGGAAGCTCCTGGTTGTGGAGTGAGTTAAATAATAGGTTGTTAACTGCAAGATGGGCTGTTCAAACTCATCAGCTTCTTCATAGGAGAAAGAGGAGGCTGCCTGCTCTTATAAATATTTAGTTGTGAAAACTGTAAAGAGTAGTACTACTCTGTCCTATAGGATCAATATGATTCAGAATCAAATGGATGGAAGTGCAGTTTTTTATTTGGATCATCTTTTCCCACACTTTTATCATGTGCTCTCTAATGTTGTTTCTATCTCCAAGGACATATTTTCCACCAATGGTCCTTCTTTGTTTCTAATTTTTGCATTCCAATCACCAGTAATTATCGATGCACATTGACTACATGCTTATCAATTTCAGTCTGCAGATACTGGTCTTCACTCCATCACTTTATAGTTCAATAAAATA
>NW_022104341.1:43996561-44003849 GCF_000313985.2 Echinops telfairi
GAGTTGGAACCAGCTCATTGACACCTGACAAGAATAACAATACCAAGGTTCCATCTTTCTGTATGTTGCCTCATTCCAGGCTCCTGTGACCCTCCTGGGGGATAGCAGTGACTACTATCCAGTGACTTCTATTCTGAAGTGTATGTCAGCTGTCATTCTACAGCTTATGTATATCATTTTATTATATAATAAGGTAAGTTGATTTAATATTATTTGTTTTGCTTACTCCTCTTCAACTTGCCTTTCTCATAAAAGTTTATAAGATTTGTAGATATTGCAGAGTACAACAATGGTTTGCTTATTTCCAAAATATTGTATCCTAGTATTTGGCTGTCCAATTTTTTATTAGCATTCTGTTAGTAGCCACTTAGATTATTTCCAGGTTTTTTTTCTCTCTCTCTTACAAAATGTGCTATGATTGCTTTTTTACTTACCATATTGTTCAAAAGTTTCTCAAGAATATATAATCTACAATAAAATCTATGGTATATTGAGTATTGGAATGTACAGCTTCTCAAGAAAATACTGAAATGTTTTCTAACATTTGGGATCAACATGCACTTCCCACCAGTTGTGTATCAGTGTTCCCTTCATGCACATTCATGGTATCATTTGGTATTGTCTAGCTTTTAATATTTATCCATCAGGTGACTTAAAACGATACCACCTTGTAGGTTTAAGTGAGGTTTCCTTGTACAACTCATGTGTCTTCTGGGAAATGTTTGTTTGTGTCTTCTGCTCCACATTTTATTGAGTTATTTGTCATGCTCTTAGTGAGTCTTGATATAAATCCTATATTAATCCTCTGTATGCTGTGAAGTAGTAATCCAATTTTCCCCCCATAGGAATAATCAGCATTTATGGTGACATTATTGGATGATACATTCTGATTGCCCCGACCCTCCAGGACGTCTCCTCTTTCTTAGATCACATTTCCTTATACGAAAGAATGACCATTTGTTGACTATCCACCACATAGAAACCGTATTAACTGCATTAGCTGTGACATAATATTCAGCCCTCTAATTAAATCAATGACGTCCAAGTGGCCGTCATCTTCTGTGGGGACTACAGCCATCATCGCTTTCTGCTAATAGTTTCCAGTCATGTTTGACTCCAATCCATTGCCCCTCTGTAACCAGATTTATTCCTTGAGAATGGGCTCCAAGACTAGACTAACTGAATTCATATCCAAATATATCCACTTATAATCTATTATGTAACCTTTAAAACCATTTCTTTCCTTTATGATGTGGCTTCCTGATTATAACACTGAAATATAACAGAATCTTCTCTGAGAGTTTTTATGAGGAATAAATTGAACTGTACTACACATACTTGGGGCTTCCTACCGGGAGTTATCCGTGCTGGTTAGTTGAATCTACCTCACAATGCCCTCAGGTGTGCAGGGAGGAGCTGCTCCACAGGTTGGCAAGGCTGTGCGCCTTGGGATGCCAACTGCCAGACTTGTGTCCAAGGTATCTTTGCGTGGGTTTCAACCACCAACCTTCCATTTAGCAGTCCAGCATTTAACCAGTAAGCCACATTCATATATGGCATGTAAGAGTATTATTATTATATTTTATAACACTTTCTAAAATGAACAAAATTATGATGTCTGTTCACAACTTAAAACCCTAAAATGTCTTCTTGTTTCCCATCATTCCCCCAAATATGTTCATCGGGTTTTTTTATTGTTGTTTTTATTTGTTTTAATATTAATTATTTGAGGAAGTTGTTTAGCCTATGTTAAATAGAATTATTTATTATAGAACATTGACACATACTAATATGGGCTGGTGTGAGTCCAAATGGATGCAGTGGCAGTGGGAGTTTGACTTGTAGGAGACCTGGAGACAATTTGGGTTAGAATCGGGACTGCTAAACACAAGGTCTCTGGTTCAAACCCACCAGCAACTTTAAGGGAGAAAGATGAGGCTGCTTGCTCTCATAATGATGTACAGTCTCAGAAATGATTAGTACTAATTGGTTCAATGGCAATGGGTTTTGAGTTGGATTGTGAGATAGTTTATTGTGCCAGCCTGGCTGATAAACACAAGTGGAATTAACTGAAGGGCAGAGAGATAAATGGCTTGGTGAGCCTTGGCTTTCTTGTCTCTTGCTCTGTGATTATCAGACCAGTGTGTGGCTGCCTTGCTTGTTCTGTGCCTCAATTTAAAGGCTACACTACCTGTGGGACGCCTAGCTTGTGGACTATGTCGCTGTAAGTTGAGGTCCCTTTAAGACATCTCTGGAGCTGGGGACTGGCGGTTGGTGACCTGCCTTGTGATTGGCTGCTGTGCTGACATAGCCTAGCTCTCTCTACAAATAAAGGAAGATCTGGCAGCAGACTAGACTTGAAGGACTGCTAGTCTCTCAACTTTCTCTCATGGACGTGAGTTGCACTGAGCCATTTGTAGTGCTTTCTAATTTAACTGTTTATTTCTTGTATTATATATTTATCTGTATATGATTTAACAGTTCATTTCTTGTTATATATCTAATTATCTTTATAAATAAATATATTAAATTATCAGCAATTTGGTTTTATCTAGATAACCCTGTCTAACGCAGATTGTAATGTGCATATGCATCTTCTGGAAAGAGATAAATGTTCAGTGGGCACTACTAGAATCTGGTCCTACTGGAAAGTACTGTTTGGGAAGTGCTGTTATGCCCCTTGGGACAAACTCTGAGTTCTTTAACATGGTGTTTAACATGGTATGGACCCTTTCTAATCTGCCCAGTTTCTTTGCCACCAGCTAACTCTTACCTCTGCCCCCTTAATACTCCATGCCTCAGGGACACTGACAGTCTCTCATCTCCTAAAACTAGTGTCTTTCATATAAGCAAATCCTTCTACAGTTAGCAATCTTCCTCCCACAGCTGAACCTCTCCTTGACTACTATACAGTCTTCAGGGCTCAGCATTCAGATAATGCATCCAAGTTAGTATGCTTTCTTTACCCCACACTCATGTGTACCTTGCATGTTGGTAGATGTTCAAGAACGGATGACTGAATAAGTCAGTGAAGTAGACACGGATTATTACTCACATATTACAGATCTGAAAATCTCAGCACAAAGAATCTACTAAGTACCATTCCTGGTTAGAAAACCAAGTGCCCTTTACAAAACCCTATCTTTTGACCACATAGCCAATTCGCACCCTCACCTCTGGGTGACGAAAGGTGTAAAGTGTCTCCTTTACACCCAGCACTGTTGCTGCGGCCCCGCCACTAGCACAGACGTCTGCAGAATTTATCTTCTTTTTAAAGTGCTTTAGGTTTTGCAAGAATCCACCGCGACTCTTCCACAATATCCACGTGCAGCAGTTGAGGCACTCTTTGTAACACTACGGTTTCTGTTCACTTTTCACCACAGGAACGGAGGAAAAAGTCTAAAAGGCAGAAAGAAGGGAAGAGTTGAAAGGAGGCAGAATAGGAAGGTAACATTTGTGCACACCAAACGTGTGTCCAGCACTGTGACAAGTTCTTTTAATGAGCTTTATTGCCACCAAGGAGGTAGTGTTGTCCTCAGACGTCATAAATTGCATACCCAAATCCCGGTCAATGTATGATACAACCAAGCGCAATGAAGCACTCAGCTCTCCTTCCTCACTCAGCGATGAGTACGGGGCTTCGTCTGCCCCTTCTCTATTCTCGCACCTCTGCGTAGGTGTTGAACACTATTCAACAAATGGGCTGAACTCTTAAATGAGCAGGACATTGTGCTAAGGATGTCAAAGATTCAGAGATAACATGGTTCCAGTTTATACCCTCAATCAATCTAAACCCTTGCATTAACATTCTACTTAATATTAGTGATCTCCATTTTTACCTTTCTTCCTATTTCACCTCCATACCATCCTAGCCTCCTATTTACGCACTTGGAACATTATATTCCTGAATTAGATGACTGTAATATTTCACAAAGAAAAAGACTCCTCTGAAGTGTCACTTTTGAGAACGAAGGTATGCCTGACCCAAACCACGGTATTTTCAATCACTTCCCATGCCTGTGAAAGCTAGACAATGAATATGAGAGAATGAAGAATTGTTGCATTTGAACTATAGTTTTGGCAAAGACTTAAAATGAACACGCACTGCCAGAGAACAAACAAATCTGACTTGAAGGACGACTCCTAAGAAGTGAGGAGAGTAATAGTTCATCGGCAGTACTTTGGACGGTGATCAGGAGACACTGGCTCTTGAAAAGGACAACGTGCTTGGTAAAGAAAACAGAGGACCCTGGGTGTGATGGGTTGACACAGGGATTGCAGCAATGGCTCAGATGTAGCCATTGTGAAGCCGGCACAGGACCAGGAAGCGCTTCCTTTTGCCAAACATAGGCTCACTGTGTTAAAATGGACTCGATGGTACTTAACAATTATCAAAGGAATACTGAGAATTCAACAAAGAAATAATCTAATATATTTCATTAACTATTTGCTAACTGGTCCTGAGCAGATAGAACACAGGGTAAACAGGGTTTGACAAGGTTGAAAGGAACAATTGAAGATGTTGTGTGAGGGAATCCAGAATGGATGATCCCTTCAGGACCAATGGTGAGAGTGGCGATGCCAGGAGGGTGGGTTGGAAAGGGGGAACCGATTACAAGGATCTACATGTGACCCCCTCCCTGGGGAATGGACAACAGAACAGTGGGTGAAGGGAGATTTCGGACAGTGTAAGATATGACAAAATAATAATAATCTATAAATTATCATGGGTTCATAAGGGAGGAAGAAGAGGGGAGGAAGCTGGAAAAAATGAGGAGCTGACGCCAGGGTCTTACATGGAGACCAAATGTTTTGAGAATGATGAGGGCAACGAATGTACAAATGTGCTTTATACAACGGATGGATGTATGGATTGTGATAAGAGTTGTATGAGCTCCCCAAAAAATGATTTAAAAAAAAGATGTTTGTGCGGACAGAATGAACTTGTTCCAGCATACAGAAATGTTAACCTAAAAGGGCTGAAGTCCTCAGGGCAAGGTGCCAAAGTAGAGGATGATGCTGTGGGGGCAAATGTTGCCTCTGTGATGGCAAAGATCTATTGAAGTCCTAACCCCCAGCACCTGTGAGTGTGACCTTATGTAGAAATAAGATCTTTGCATAAGTAGCCAAACTAAAGTAGGGCCTTAACGTGAGCTTGTATCCAACATGACAAATCACTTCTAAGAAGAGAAGGCACAAGGACTTAATGGCTCAGGAACAGTGCCAAATATGACAGAAGCAGACATTAGAGTGGTTCATCTATCAGCCAAGAAAAGTCAAGGATTGTCAATAACACCAGAAACTAATAGCAAGGTTCTTCCTTAGAACTTTCAGAGAACTAGACCACACTGACAAATTAATTTCAGAATTGGAGCCTCCAAAAGGAGGCTTTTAAGCCACCCCATTTGTGGTCATTTGTTATAGTAGCCCTAGGGAACTAATAAAGCTCCCTTCCATTTTTTTGCTTATACTTGCATATTAAAAAATACATAGAACTGCCTACAGAGAAGTGAACTAAACACTCGACAACTATTTTCAACTCATTCACAAGAACTTTATGAGAAATGAAAAAAACATTATCCCAATTTTGCATACGAGGCAGCTGCAGGACAGAACTACCAAGGGAATGAAATCTAGGCTATAGTGTAACAGGGGACCATGAACTGCGGCTTCTAAGCCATTTGTGAATCTTTAGGTACAAACCTGTGGCTCTGAAGTAAAACTGAAAATTTTAAAGGCTATTTTCCAAATAATGGTGATCTCATTTGTTTGTAAAATATATATTCAAGGCTCTCAAATAAGTTTTAAATTGTTGTGAGGGACAAGATTGGATTGTCTATCTTAAAAGTTTCCCAACCCCTAGGCTAGACAGACCTCAGTCCTCAGCTGGTTCAACTCTCAAGCCCATGAGCTTAACCACACACCCATGCCCACTCCCTTCACCCCAATGAAGATGGCAAAATGCCTCTGCACACTGTATTGGAAAAACTGTCCAAGTATTAGCCATTGTCATGGCATGTTCTTTGTGGCTATGTGGTTACCAGGGGTCATTTTGGTTCCTTGGCAGCATGCAATACTTGACCATAATTTTCACACGAACTTGGCTTTAGTGAAACTTCAAACCACCAACATGCAAATTTAAAACAAATCTGAAATTGCAAAGGATAATTAACCCATTCTTGGAAAAGCTTTTAAAATCTTGTTAATCATCCCATTAGGAAAAACTTTCCCTTGAACTGTAATTCAAGTAAAAAGAGCTTGAAGAAGGAATACTGGTATATTGTTAAAAATTGGACTTGTAAATAAGCTGCCTTCTTGGGCTTGCATGTATGGGAGTGGTGCAGAGCAGAGCCCCACGCAGAGGATTCAGCGATTTGTTCCCATGATCTTAATTATTTTTATCTCTTCATTTGTGTTTCATAACTGAAGTGCAGTGTGACAATGGAGTATGTTCCAGGGACTTGGAAACCCAGGTTCAAGCATCAGTCCACTTCCCTGAGATAGGCCTCATGGGTTCTTGGCCACCATTGTACCACCTATGCACAAGCTAAATGCTCTGTTATTCACATTAAATGTTCACTGCATAATAAAAAGATGAATGATAGCATTAATGCACACAAACCACTTGAATTTTACTTACTTGCTTAAACATTAAATAGCCAATAAAAATATATTATAACAAGTCCAGAGAGACAGACCATAAGAGAAAAGACAAAAAGCTTTGTGGTTCAGTACCTCTCATAGCAATGTTTCCTTTTTTCCTTGTTTTTGTTTTTTACATTTCTCTTTCGCTTTTACAAAATGGACACGTGAATTGCATGTTTGTCATGGTAACATCTCTGGTCCTGGAGCTCGGGCTTTAACAGCACATCAAGGTATATTCGGTAAATTACTGAATAAACTTTGATAGCGATTTTTCAATCTTTTATGGCACTGAAATCTTTCCATCTGTTAAAGTGACAGAATCTATATAACTTGCATCTCTGCATCCTTAAATTTTGTGTCTTGAACATTGGGCTAGCTGCATCAAATCAGAACAATCAGGCTGTCTGTTCCTATAAATATTAAAGTCTGAGAACCCTATGTAATCTTGCCATAAATCAAGAATCAACTCAATGGATGTTTTTCTTTTTGCTTTGTATTATTTTGAGAAGGATGATCATAAAAATTGCCATGAATCAGAATCAACTCAATGGATGTTTCTCTTTTTGCTTTGTTTTATTTTGAGAAGGATGATCATAAAACAGAACAGTTCCTTCATTGGCGGATATTAGTGTGTGGTTGATTA
>NW_022104341.1:44004377-44006361 GCF_000313985.2 Echinops telfairi
AAGGGTTTTTTCCCCACACACACATTTTGTAAGTTTGCTCTTGCTTCTAATATGGCTTTTATCCTCAACAGGAGAATAATCGTCCATTTGGAGCATTTCTTTATCTTGACCACCATTGATGTTTTAAATGCAATAGTTGTTGGTGTTGCTAGTTGCCATAGCGTTGGCTCTGACACAATAATCTTATGAGAAATGAAACAAAATATGACTTGATCCTGAGCCATCTTCATGTTCTGCCCACCTAACGGGCTTATCTCCCAGCACTGTATCAGCGCAGTTTTGATCCATAACACTTTCATTGACTAATGTTCAGAAGTACATTGCCAGACCTCTCTCCCTAATCTGTCTTTGTCTGGAAGCTCTGCTAAAACCTGCTCATTATAGGTGACAATGCTGTAGTTTGAAATACCAGTGACATAGCTTCCAGCATCATAGCAACATGCAAGCCACCACAGTACAATGAAATGACAGGCAGGGAGTGGTGAAGGTACTTGAATTAAGGTAAAACTTTACCACAAAATCTATACATTCTTCTCGCTTATTTAACCTGTAAACAACCCCAGACATCCAACAGGTCAATGTGTTAACCATTTTAAATGACTCCTTTCCTCCGTTCTTTCCCCTCCTATCGCATGTCCACGTCACCATGCCAACCCACTCCCTAGTAGCTGATGATCCTGAACAAGCCATTTACCCTCCCTGAGCCTCAGGCATCTCATCTATACACCAGAGAACAGCAGGGAAAGAGAAGAAAGAAGAATGATGGGTTAAAATGGTCTGTAAGATTCCTTCAACTATGTAAATTCTTGCGAGTTAAATTTCCAAATCCAATTGCTTCTAGCTCTAGCAAACTTCTTGCATCCACCTACTTTTCTTCCATTCCACAGGAGGAAAAAACAAACAAACAAACAGAAAGAAACTCATCTCTCACTGGAGCAAATATTGCCTTCTCCTGACAATCTCCCTACTCCCTCTCTCTGCTTTAAATCACATTATATGCACTATTGCCAGATTTAGCATCCAACAGATCTGGGCCTAAAATTATGTACTGGCTTCCAAGTCAGCAATTAGTCAACAAGTAAAAATTCAGTCTCTGTAGGCAAAGAAGCAAGACCTGAACAACCTGACTCTATATTCCACTTATTGCCTTCAATTACCCTAACTCAGACCAAACCATCTGTCAATACTGCCCCCTGCTTCTCGCCTCCATTATTTTGCTCTATTCTCACTTCCAAAAATACCCTTCCTTACTCTCTGTTGAAACACCAAATTCCTCATCCAATCTTCCCAAATGCCCGTCATTCTGTCTTATACCAAGCTGGAATCTCATTTCTCTGAACTCTGAAGGAATTTTCCTTTTTCCAAGGTCAACATTCATTATGTTATGCTATGGATGCATTTGTTTAGATCTCATTGTCTCCCAATTATTAATTACTTGAGGGCAGTGACATTACTGTTTGTTTGTTTGTTTGTTTGTTTGTTTGTTTGTTGAATGAGTGCATGCATCTCTGAAATTAGGTATGTAGGACAATTTTGAAAAATCAGATAAATCTGATAGATTTTTCCCCAAAAAATATTCCAAAGTATTGATGAATTCTAAATAATACAGAACATGAATGAAGTGGTACATATCATTATAGGCACTTTGGACTTTATTTAGCCATTTTTATTTTGGAGAAATAATCTCATGAGAGGAAGCATGAAAGAAAGTGATATGGTGACATATGAAATCCTTGGTTCCATCCCCTGGCCTTCACCTTGGCTTGGAACTTCTGAATGACAAGACTGTCAGATCCAGCCCTGCTGCACCAAATCTTCAGTGCCACATGGCAAACCTACAAAGTACCCTCAGGCCATGCCTGACTCTTAGATATTCAGGATGCCTTAGAAAAGGGCACCAATAGCTCATATAGATTTCTCTAATTCTATCTTGTACTTCTGATCAGAGCCAGAACACATGATAGCGCATGGAAAGTAGCTTTTA
>NW_022104341.1:44010603-44014079 GCF_000313985.2 Echinops telfairi
CGTGTTTACTCTCAAAAGCAGTAGAAAACTTTTTCTGACACCCACAGTCAGTTCGGTGGTTTCATTCTAAAGCTTTAGTCATTCTATATACAGTTCATGCTGTCAGGAAAATCAACTTTCAATTTACCTGCAGTGCCCAGACTTTTATGCTCTACTAAAAACCAACTTCTATTAAATCTGTGAAATGGGTTCATTTCCATAAAAATAGGCTTGATAATGTGCTACAAGTTCTTATATGTTCTAGCCCGAGGTTCTCTCTCATGTTTCTACTCCTCTTCCAGTCACGCTTTCTTTTGAAGTCACCTGAATTTATTTTCCTTACACATAACAGGTGAACTCCTGCTTTACGCACCTGTGCTGTTGTTCTTTCTACCTGAAATATTTTTCCTAAAGATGCCAACTTAGTTACTCTTTTATCAATTTCATATAATTGCTCAAATCTCAAATCTTTGGGAGATCTATTCTAATAACTATAGCTAATATTGTCAACTGTCCCCCTTATCCCTGACCACTACCACAGTTCACAGGCTGGGCATGGTCAATCTCTTTTCACAGTGTTACTTCGCTCCTTTTCTATAGCACATATTACTTTCCAACGCACATCTTATTGATTTTTATTTTTATTTACTCTGTGGTTTCTCCTCTAGAATGAAATCTTCATGTGCATTTTAGTTTCTATTGTAAAAATCTACCACAAGCTTGGTGATGTAAGACAGCAGAATTTATTCTCTTAACAATTATGGAGATAAAAAGATGGAAACGGGTCTCACTGAGTTAAAATCAAGGAATTGGTGGGAAATCCATTTTGTTTTCTTTTGCAAATCCGAGTGACTACCTGCAGTCCTTGGATTGTGGTCCTTGCTTCCATCTTCCAGTACATTAAGGTCTTGGCTATCTCATCTCCTTTCTTCTTCTGAAGTGCTGCCTTGTGATTTTGTTTAAGGCCATATCACATAATCCAGTATAATTTCCTCATTTCATGATCTGAAATTTAATTATACCTGTAAATATTTTTTACCTTGTAAAATAATATATTCACAGGTCTTGGGACTTAAGACATTGGCATCTTTGGGGCCATTTTATAGCTGTCAACGATGAAGAAAGAACCGTTGTTTGTTTTATTTCCTGAGATCTCTCAAGCCCCAGCCCAGAACACAGATACTTCTATTGTTTCTGTTAGTTTCCATTGGTTGGTTCCAACCCATGGTGTCCCTGTGCTGAACAGAATGAAACAAGGCCCAGTGCCCATCTTCACAATCACTCTAGTTAAGCCAATCTCTGCAGCCATCATGTCAATCTAGCATTGAGGATCTTCCCCCTTTGCATTGACCCTCTACGTTACCGAGCATGATGTCCTTCTCCAAGGACTCTTCCCTCCTAAAAACATGTCCAAAGTACATGAGATGTAATCTCACCATGCTCACTTCTGAGAATCATTCAGTCTGAGCTTTTTCCGAGATACATTTGTTTGTTCCACTTTCCATATTCTTCCCCATCACCATAACTCAAATACGTCCATTCAAATGCATTCTTCTTTATTCACCGTTCAGTTTTCACAAGCACATGAGTGACTGAAAATATGATGGCTTGAATCATGTGCACCTTTGTCCTCCAAGTAACATCTTTTCTACTTAACACTTTGAAGAAATACTGTCCAGTAGATTGCCCCAATGCAATGTCATTTGATTTCGTGACTACTGCTTCCATAAGTGCTGATTGGTGATCCAAAAAAATGAAATCCTTAACAATTTCAATCTTTTCCCCACTTATCATGATGTTACTTACCTATTGGCCCCGTTGTGAGGACTTGGGTCTTCCTTACATGGAGCTGTAATCCATACTGAAGGCTGTACGCCTTGATCTTCATTCATAACTCCCACAAGCCCGCCTCCCTTCCAGCAAGCAAGAATGTGTCCTCTGCATATCACAAGTTCTTAATGAGCCTTCCTCCATTCTTGATGCTGTATCCTTCTTCATATCGTACAACTTCCCATATTATTTACTGAATAACTATAGTGAAAGAATAACGCACTGGCATATACCATTCCTGACTTTATACCCTGCGCTATCCCTCTGTTTTAGTCAAACAACTCTCTTGGGTCAAGTACAGGTTCCGCATGAGCACAGTTGAGGAAACTACACTTAAAACCTTTCTTCTTCTGAAAGAACCGAGTTCTCCATTGAATTGAGTCTCTCCTGAATGATGGTATTTAAAGATAACTCCTTTAGATTCCATTTATTTTATTTCACTTTCCTGGTTTATCTATACACTGTACAAAATCTGTGAAGTACTATTTTGAAGAACACACACTAATTAGAGTTACTAATCCAGAATGCTTTGAAGAACACACATTAATTAGAGTTACTAACCCAGAATGCTTAGTTACCCAGGCAATAGCTACTAAATAACATAGTAGACCTAGTATGCTTTTTAAAATGTTTAAAACCTCATGGAAAATACATTACAACTACAGATACAGACTCTTAAAGCTGTGTATTTCATCACTTGATTATGATACCCATATTTATGTCAACTACCAAAAGTGCTGCTCACTCTCCCATTATTAACTTTTCAGATTCTAGGCCACTCTATTGAGCAATGTATGAGTAAATATATTATTTATTCATTCATTGTCTTGTTCCCCAAATAATCTAACTGAAAGTTAATGGAAGCATTAAGAGAAATGTCAAAATTAAAATAACAGGTAAAATTAAAAACCAAAACTAGGAAAGATACAAATAAGAGAGTGGGTATCAAGTTTAGGGAAGCTGAAATATGCAATTCATCAATGGTACATAATGATAATTATTGAGTTCCGTACTTCAAACGAAGCTTCTTAGCAGTCAAATAAAAAAGGAAATGAGAGTCATATAACCTTAATAGTCTAAGAAGGGGAGAAGACATCAATTCTTTGCAAGCGAGACAACTCTTCCTAGCTCATGGGTAAAAGAAACCATGAGGACACATGGAATACCCAGGGGCAGTTAAACACACCGGAGTCAAAACTAGCCTGACTTCTTAGTTAACCTCTGGAAGCCTCAGGTTTCCCAGCTGCTTACAGAAATACAAAATACCGACTTAATAGTATGAGAAGGCTTCAAAAAGTTTGTGAGGATACAATCTTTATTACTGAAATTAGTTTTCCTTTAGAAAGCAAATACGCATCTTGAAATGGATTTGAGACTAACAGTGTAGTAAGTAGATTTTCATTAAATGGCTAAGCAAAGTTTAAAAGCAAGTGCTAATAAAAGAAAGCGGTTCTGCTAGAGGACCAGCAAAACAAATAGTGCACCTGCCTGATTCATCCCTTTTGCAATAGTGCAACTTTCAGTGAACATTGTTAATTGTCTATAATCCAGGGAGTAAAATTCCACACTTTAACAACATGCTGATAGCATATCTTACTTCCATTTATTCCATTATCTTTTAATTTACTTTTCCATACACTTGTTGAAGCCCCTTGTATTTTGTATGA
>NW_022104341.1:44014610-44031306 GCF_000313985.2 Echinops telfairi
TGTTTTCTTGATGTACACTTAACCTTTATATAAAACTCTCTCTTATACATGAGTTTCTGTGGATTTGTTTCTCTACAGTACCCAGACTAATACAGTATGGCTTTTCTAACCCCCACCAAATGACTGAGTGTCAATAAAATAAGGAGTAAAAGATTCTAAGCAAAGAAATTTATCCATTTTACCATTTCACTGCATAAAGTGAGCCATTTCGGACGCAGGAGGAGAAAATCCCATAGCCATCACGAAGGAAGAGCCAAGAGCGAAGTGTGTCTGAGGCAGCGAGAACAGCTCTGAGACCCTGAGATGGAGCAAAAGGGCAGCACTGATACAGCGAGGCAGGACGACAAGATGGAGCTGCTGGTTTCCCAGCCCACGGGAAAAGAAGGCTGAGTCCCTTTGGGCAAGAGTCTGTCTTGCAAGTGGGGTGCCCTTTGGGCATTTGTCAGCGCCAGAGGAGCATTGTGACATGGACCAAGCAGGACATATGTCAAAGGTCTCTTGTGGCTGAGAGGCCTGCAGGGCTGAGAAAAGACGTTTTCAGGAAAAAAAGAATTGTAACCCTGCAGTGTTCTCCGATCCTAACATATGCTAGCCTATTACGTTTCTTAATAAGCCCCTGTAATTGTGTGTACTGTCGGTAAGTTTGTGTGATCACTGCGATGGATCTTAAAGCCCAGCAGAGAAGTAGACCGCTGTGGGATCGACAGTTGGTGTCAGAATAGGATAAAGAAGGATGTAGAATGGAATGCTGACCTCTGCCTCATAGGAATCATCCTTAGTTAGATGTCCAGGTGGATTCTCCTTCCCCCTCCTATAGCCAAAGGAAGTCAGACGTGGCCCACACTCAATTGCCTCAGTAAATGGTAGAAAGTAATGTATTATTTCAGGCATGGAAACAGACACTATCCCAGAAAATCTCAGAAATATTGACCATTATTAGCATTCACTGGCATTTTGACTTTAGGATAGAAGTATTATGTAAGAACTTACCAATAACTGGAAACCTTAAATCCAATATGAGGTTCTAAGATGCCTTTTTAAAAACATGACTATAAAAAGGTCAACAACAACAAAAAAAAACCCAAAACAACTAACTCCCTGCCATCCAGTCAACTCTGACCCATAGAAAACTTATGGGACAGGAGAGAATTTCCCCTGTGAGTTTCTGAGACTGGATTTCTGTGTAGAAAGCCTCATCTCTCTCCCTTTGGTTTTTGAACTACTGACCATGTGGTTAGTGATCCAGTGCATAACCACCATGCCACCAGTGTAGCCATTTCTAAATATAACACCAACTCTACCACAAAACCAAAAACCAAACCAGTTGCCGTGGTGTCCTTTGTTCCTTTGTGGCATAGAATGGTGCCCCATAAGGTTTTCAATGGATGATTTTTCAGACATAGATTGCCAGGCCCTTCTGATGCACCCCGAGATGGACTTAAACCCCAACCTTCTGCTTAGCAGCTGAGCATGTTAACTATTTGAATCACCCAGAAATTTCAACACTACTATGTGTCACAAAAATACAGAACATGTATTGAGCATCTAGCATGGAGCGTGATACTATGCTGAATCATTTACATATTTGTATCACTGTGTGTTAGTTTGGGTACTTTAGAAAAACAAATCCACAGAAACTCATATATATATAAGAGATAGTTTTATATAAAGGTTAAGTGCACAAGAAAACATCCCAACCCAGTGCTTCTCAAGCTCACAAGTCCAACATTAACCCATATGTCCAACACCAACCCACAAACACCTCCATCATCTCACAAAACACACACAACGACACCGACTGCAGGAGGAAAGCCGAGTAAGTGAACGTGTAAGCATCTCAGTGCTGGCAGGGGTCTCCACATGGCTGCTGCAGCACCCAGGGCTGCATCAGGGTGGGTCCATGTGGCTTCTCCTCTGGAATGTCTTGCAGGAAGTGAGCCTTGCAAGCTGAAGCAGGGAACTGGCTGAGGCAGCTGCACCCTGGTGCAACCATCACAAAGCAAGAGGCCTGAGAACTCATAAAGGCAAGACTCACTGAGCCATTTATCCCTCAGCCCTCCAATTAACCTCACATGTGTTTATTGGCCAGGATGACACAATAAACTACCTCACACTGAATCCTCAGTACACTTTATAAGGTAAATGCTATTCCGTTACTCATTGTACAAATAAAGAAATTAAGTTTCAAATGTCTCAGTCACTTGCCTCACTAAGGTCAGCAAGTAAGTTGCTAATAAGGCTCTCTCTCTAGTTTTAATTGGATAAATTAATTGAACTGACAGACCATTATAGTAACAGGATTAATAGTTCAATTACAAAACATCAACTGAAACTCATTTTAAAGATGAGGAAATTCTACCCAGAAGATGTTAGGAGCTTGCCCAATGTCTTCAGAGAATTATGGCAAACATGAGACGTGTCTACCCTCCAGTGGAAGTGCCGCTCTACATGACTGAAGAGCTATAGCTGATGGGTGCATTCAAATTTGCTCATATGATCAGAAAGGAAAATGGCCCCAATCACACACCACGGCTGCACAGCATTTGACATTCAAACAATTAGTGTCTGTGGTCCTTTCTAAAGCAACAGTTCAATGAAAGAACTCGTTAAAATGAATGTTTAATTAATCTGAGGATTCTGTTGTAGTGGCTCATTTGATCACCATATTAGGCAGAGCCATTGTTTTATTCTCCCTGCAAACTTGGCAATTAAGCACAAGTTTGAACATCAGGAACACAATCTCGTGTGCCTCTCAGTTTTGCCACTTTGTCCTGATCACCTAGCCTGCATTTAACACAATGACTAGATACTACTAAAATGAGATCAGTCTCTTTATTCCTCCGAATCATTCATAAGACACTTCATAATTGTCTTCATGAAGTAGTGCATACTTTGAAACCTGTTTTCATACTTTTTCACCAGCATCCTGGAGCTTTCAGAAATAATTAACATGCTTTTGAGCATACTATGTTTTAGGTACTTTACATATTTTACATAGCCCATGTACTATTTACCTAATTTAATTCATTTTATTCTCAGAACAGCACTATAAGGCCACTACTACTCTTCCTATTTTTAAATGAGTGAGGAAACTGGGGTGGGGGAAAGGAAATCAAAAAATCAAACTCACTGCCATCAAATAGATTCTAACTCATAGGGAATATTTTGGACAGAGTAGAGCTGCCCCTGTGGGTCTCTGGGATTGTAAGTCTTTACTGGGGTAGAAAGCCTCATCTTTCTCCCTTTGAGCAGCTGCTGCTTTTAACTGGTGACCTTGTGGCTAACCACCCAACTCATAGCCAGCACGCCGCCAGGGCTCCTCAGCTGAGGCACAGAGAGGGTCAATGCATTCTCCAAGGTCTCAAAGCTAGTAAGTGGTGAGTTGAGATTCACACCCAGGCAGTCATGATCCAGAGCTCACGTGTTTAATAATATTGGCTGACAATACCTACAGCAAAGAAGACAGAAAAGCAGAATGTGTGCCAACTGTTATTTCATGCTAACAAAGTCAGAGCAATCCAAACAGAAGAAAATATCCAAACGTGGAACTTTTCTTTCAGAAGAATTTTCACCTTTCCTGACCCCATATCTCAAAATGTCACTCAATTGCATTTAGAGCACATATTTATAAAGCACTGGTAGCTATGTGCTGTGCTAGACACAGGAAAAATAGTTTGGATTTGAAGATTCCACAAGCTAGGACATTACTCAGCTCTCTATCCACCTTACACATGAAAGCCATACTACTATGTTCTCTATCAAAACCAATGTCAGACTAAGGCTGACATAACATATCCTGAGGAATATTAATTATTAAAGTATCTAGTATAACTTATAGCATAATTATTAAATCATGCTACCCATTTTATAACATATAACATTGAACACATTCATATAACTATTAAGTTTGATCACACTGAAATTTCATTAAGTGATTTTGGTAACAGTTTGCATTTCTTTTAAAATCAGCCTGTTTTCAAACAAAATACATAAATCATTTTCCTACACAGTTTTCCATACTTTTGTAAACCAAATGGGTCCAATTATAAGTCTCTGCTCCGAAGTTTATGAAGGTCACTTTAACAAAATTATGTCCCCAGGGATATAATCCAGAAATTAGCAGTGTGGATACTCTTTTTAGATTTGTCTCCCTTTACTCAAAACCCTGCACCCTCTCCTGTCTCAGATAACTGGACATCATCTTGGTAAATTGGTATTACATCCTGGTGAAGATCACAGACATGGCACCAATGTTTTAGTGCACTTCCAGCTTTGCTCCATATTAGTTGTTAAGTCTCAATTGCTCTTCCTCTGATTTGGTCTATTCATCCTCAAATAAAGGAACTTCACTACTGCGACTGCTAACATTCCCTGGTGCTCCCAGCCGAGGAGCAGTGATTCATAAAACATTGAGGTCTTTTCATACTAAAAGATAAATTAATGCCTACTTAAGCAACTAAGCATTCCTGCACATCCACCTATACCTCAACAGAAGCACCTCAGGTGCCTTCACCTTAGGTAACCCTTAAACTGCAAGACAGTAATTACAAAGCTAACTCCACATATTCAGCCCAAATGCATGGGCTTCCATGGGCTACAGTCAATGTCTAATAAGTTGTTAAATGTTTTGAATATCAACTCCACATGTCTCACAGAGGTATATTAAGGAATAAATACACTACACACTTATTATCATTTACGATTAAGGAACACTTACTATTTTTATGATGAATGTGTTAGTCTGGGTTAACTAGAGGAACAAAGTCATAGACACTCATAGGTGCATAAGGAAGAGCTTTATATAAAAGAGCAATTATATATTGAGAAAACACCCCAGCCCAGTCCAGATCAAGTCCATAAGTCTGATATTAGCCCATACGTCCGATACTTGTCTATAAATTCCTCTTCAGACTCACACAACATACACAATGACACCGAAAGCAGGAAGATCACAGGCCAGTGGGTGAAAGTCTTGTGGATCCAGTGGAGGTGGAAGCATCACAGTACTGGCATGGGTTTTCACATGGTCTTCCAGCTCCAGGCCTCTGGATCCATCTACATTATTTACATGTGGCTTGTCACCAGGAATGTCTTGCAGGGAGAATGTGTGTCTTGCCTCCAGGGAGGAAGACAGGAGTACCCAGGATTTTCAGGAGAAGTCCATGCCCACTCAAAGGTCTCATTGGCTATGACCTTATTGACAGGATAGACTCCACCCCTTCAGTCAAGTTGACGGTAACTGCCACAATAAACAAGAAAAAAATATGCAGGAACAACCATGTGAACCATGTAAAATATTGTCCCATCAATTCTGAAGGATAATAGAAAGAAAAAACAAGCGTCTCTCAGAGTAGTAAAGCTCAAGCAGTGACAAGAATTGAATAATTGTGAATTGTTTTACTTATTAATATAACAAATACAAAAAAATTAATTCTCTTGTGTTCAGATACTAAAGTAGTCAGACGATTTTATGTAAACTAGACTCCTGGTTAGGAGTGGAGTCAAACCAATCAATCAGGTCACAGCCTGATTCTGTATTATTGGGGGTATCACAGTCTCCAAGGAGGACTTTGGATGCTCCCCCTCTTCTCTCTGCCAACTGACCCTGAAGCTACTGGAAGCCAGGCCATGTTTGCACAAGCCTTGGATCCATGTTACTCTGCACTTACCAGCCTGTGATCCAGCTGTGTTCTGCATCATTGCCTGTGGCTGCATGAGTGTGAAGAGGGACTTATGGACTAGTATCAGAATTATCGACTTGAGTTGGACTGGGCTGGGATGCTTTCTGGATATATAGTTATTTCTTGATATAAAGCTCTTTCTTATACATATATGAATGTCACTGGATTTCTCTCGTTAACCAGGCATCTATCATAGATGCCATCAAAAGAGTCTGATTCATAATGGCCCTTTGTACAATAAAAGAAAGCATTGCCTGGTCCTTTGCTATCCTCAAAATTGTGGTTATGAGTCCATTATTGCAGCCAGTGGGTTAATTCACATCATTACAAGTCTTCCTTTTCTCTGGAACTCTGCTTCAGAGCATGATGTCCTTCCTGGGCACTGGTCTCTCCTAAGAACATGCCCCAAATACTTGAGACTAAGTCTTGCTATTCTCACTTCTATGAGTATACTGAATGCACTTCCTCCAAGACAGATGTTTGCTCTTGAAGTTCATGGTACTATGAATATTCTCCACCATAATTCAGATGCATCACTACTTTGCAGTCACCCTTATTCATTAGTCAGCCTTTACACACATGTGGGGTGATTTAAAACAGCCCAGCATGGGTCAGGGGCCCATTCAAGTCCTTTAGTAACAGGTTTTCTCTTCATCGTTAACACTCTCAAGAGATCTTGTGCATCAGATTTACCCAATGCAATGCTATTGTTGCTAGATGCCATCAAGTTGGTTAGGACTCATAACAGTCCTATAAACAACAGAGCAAACTAGTGCCCCACCTTGGACCATCCTCACAAGTGTTACGATGCATGAGCCCATTGGTTCAGCCTCTGTGTCAATCAAGCTCATCCAAGGCCTTCCTATTTGTTGCTGTCCTTCTACTTTACCAAGTTTGATGTTCTTCCCCAGAGACGTTTCTCCGGATATCATGTTCAAAATATGAGAGGCTATGTCTCACCGTCCTCTCTTCTAAAGAGCATTCTGGTTGTTCTTCTTCCAAGAGAGATTTGTTTGCTCTTTTGGAAATCCATGGTACTTTCAGTATTCTTCACCAGCACCATAATTCTTCTGAAGTCTTCTTTAATCGCAGCCCAACTTTCACATGCACATGAGACGATTACAAATATCCTGGCTTGGGTCAGGTGCATCTCAGTCTTCAAAGTAACATGCTTGGTTTTCCACACTTTAAAGAGGCTTTATTCAGTAGATTTACCCAAAAGCAATGAGTCCTTTGATCCTAGAGTGCTGTTTTGATGAGCATTGATTGCAGATCCACGTAGGATAAAATCTTCAACAACTTCAATCTTTGAATAGGCCTTCTTCCAGTCCTGAAGCTGAAATCTTCTTCATATTGTCCATATTTTCTGATTATAGCTCAAACATACAGATTGAATAAACATAGTAGAAGAATTGATCTTGATGTATACCTTTCCTGATTTTTAAAGAAATGCAGTAACCCCTAGTTCTGAATGACTGCATCTTGGTCTGTGGACAAGTTCCACATGAACATAATGAAGTATTCTGGAATTCCTATTCTTCACAATGTGATTCATAGTTCGTTATGATCCACATTGTCAAATACTTTGGCATAGTCAACAAAACATAAGTAAATCGATCTGGTATTCTCTGCTTTCAGCTGAGATCCATTTGACCTCAGCAGTGATATATGGCAGCTTTTGGTTGCAGCCTTTTAAAAAAATAATCTTTAACAAAATTTACTTGCATGTTATAGTAATGATATTGTTAAATAATTTACACACTCTGTTGGGTCACTTGTCTTTGAAATGGGAAAAATAAGGATATCTTCTGATTGGTTTCCAGGTAATTAATTTCTAAATATCTTGGCATAGGCAAATGAGTACTTCCAAAATTTCAATAGTTGAAACCATTCAACTGGTATTCCATGAGATCCTGGAGCCTTGTATTTTTGTTTGTTTGTTTTGGCCAAGCCTTTCATTGCAGCTTGAATTTCTTTCTCCATTACCATAAGTGCTTGATCATATGCTACCCTTTGAAATGGTTGAATGATTACCAATTCTTTTTGGTACAGTGACTGTGTATTTCTTCCATATTTTCTTGAGGCTTCCAAGCATTTTGCTTATAGAATCCTTTGATACAGCACCTCATGGCTTGAGTTTTCCTTTCAGTTTGAGATATGCTAAGTTTGTATTTCCTTCCAGCTGGCTAACTGCAGGTCATTGTGCATTTCTGTCGAATGCTTTGTCTTCTCAAACTGCCCTTCGAAATTTCCTGGCCAGCCCTTTTACTTCATCATTTCTTCCATTCACGTTTTTCTGACAACCAGTTACTTTTTGTCCTGCCTTTTCAATTACTTTTGGATCTCTTCACATACGTACTTGATGCCATCCCACAACTCATCTAGTCCTCGATCACTTTTCACTTGACCAAATCTGTGCTAGAGATAGTCTCTAAATTCATGTGGAATATGGTCAAGGTCATATTTTGGCTCTCATGAACTTGGTTTCATTGTCTTAAGATTCAATCTGAACTTTCATAAAAATAATTAGTGACCTCTTATGGTGTCTTTGACCTTGTTTAGGCTGATGATATTAAGCTCCTCAATCTCTTCCCACAGCTGTCATCAATTTTATTCCTGTGTTTTGCATCTGGTGAGGTCCACATGTATAGTTGCCATTCCTGTTGTTGAGAAAAGTTATTTGCAATGAAATAGTCATTGGTCTTACAAAATTATCTCATGTGATTGCCAGCTTATTTTCTATCACAAGGCCATATTTTCCCAATTACTTATCCTTCTTCTTAGTTTCCATCTTCCTAGTCCATTACCAGTAAAATTATCTATGCCTCTTGATTGCATGTTGGATCAATTTCAGAATGAAAAAGTTGGGAGAATTCTTCAGTTCCTTAATCAATAGCTTTATTACTGGGTGTATAAATCTGAATAACAGTCTTATAGAGATGTCTTTGTAAATGTATAGATATTGTGCTATCACAGACAACATTGCCCTTTACAAGAGATCTTGAAATGTTCTTTCGACTGTGAGTGGAATGCCATTCTTCTTGAAATGGTCGTCCCTGGCATAGTAAACCCAGTGATAATCTGACTCAAAATGGTCAACACCAGTCCATTTCAGGTCACTAAGGTAGAGGATATCAATCTTTATGTGTCCCATTCCATTTTTATGGCTTTAAATTTTCTTAGCTTCCTATTTTTTATTTCCAAGTTCCATTTATTAATAAATCATTTGAAGCTATTGCTTCTCATTTTGAGTCATGCCACTCAGCAAGTGAAGGTACCAAGAGCTTTATTCCATCTGTGCCATCAAGATCAACTCTAATCTGAGGAGGCAACTCATCCTCAGTTATCATTTCAGTGGTGATCAGCCTGAGAGGCTCCCCGCTGGTACTGTATCTGCCAATGTTCCCCTTCTGGTCATGAGGTTTTTGGTGGCTAATTCCTTAGAAATGGACTGCCTATCCCTTCTTCCTATTCTGTCCTTAGTGTGAAAGTTCTTCTGAATCCTGTTCATGTTGTCTAACCCTGCTGGTATCTGAATTTCCCTGACATAGTTTCCAGAATAGCAGCGACATGCTAGCCACCATGATGTGACAAACTGCCCAACAAGTGGTAAGAAATTTTTCTGAGAATCAAAATTTGGAGAGGTCAAGAGTCCAATCCAATAACAAGTGATGCTGCTGAGTAACATCAATAGGGAAGTGCAGAGTGGAGTGTGGGAGTGGAGGGGTGCAATCCATCTCTATAAGAGGATGAGGCACACCAAAGTGACCTCAAAGTTTGCATGACTGGTTGTATAGTGGGTAGGCTGACATAGCATGGGGAAAGGCTGTCATGCCAGTGATGTCACTAAAATTGATACCATCTGTCACTCAGTGAGGTAACTCATTGCCAACTCTGCCTCCCCCACCCCCAAGTCCTTGTTACCTGCCAGTCAGATGATGGACATGCCACTCACCATTGGACAGAGAGAAGGGTCTCCGCCAAGGCAACAGGGGAGGACATGCAGGGGACTGTGGGAAGGGTGAGGTACAGGGCAGGGCCATGGACTGGTTGTGCTCCTCCTAGGTTGTGGGTAGTGCCACTCCTCCTGACACTATTGATGTTGCCATATGTGGATACAGCCATAATATTTCTCCCAGTGCAAAGTGTAATGTGTTCTAATATAATAAACTATTTTCAAGAAGTCTCTTTTCTTTAGAGTCCAATAAGAGCTTAATTAAATAGTAAGAGCACTAGTAGTATTGAAAAATAAGAGACGCTTCAAAATTCTAGCGCAATTTTCGAATCTAAAATGGAATAATTATTTCAGCAAAAACTTGAGTTATGGAAATCAATAGTTATAAACATTGAATTTTAAAATATGAAAAACAACATTTATAAACTAAAACCTCTTCTTTCTAAGGTGTTCCTAGACATTTTATTTCTAATATAATTTTTTACTTATGTGCGTAAGTGATAAGCATGTATGTACAGTGAGAGAGAGTAACGAGGGTAAACCTGGTCCAGATTAAATTAACAAGTTATGAACCAGGAGCAACAACCAATGGTCTAAACAAATTCACTTTCTTTAAAAGCTAAATAATAATTGAGGGTGAAATAATTTTAAATTTGGAATTAATAATAATATTTACTATACATGTATTATTTCTTTTCCCATGATTTTTTTCTATAAAAATGGAATACAAGTTAATTATTCATAGCCCTACAACTTCCTTTGTGCTTTTATGAGACCCAAAATTATTTTTATAAAATCTGAAATCTAGACTTTGGATATCTTCCAGAAAAAAAAAAAAACCATGATGGGAGATAATATAAAAAAATTAATGTTAGACATTTACCAGCAGCATTCCAAATTTTAGAAAAGTAGATCAAGTGATTCAGAAAAGGAACAGAGGGTGAATAACCTCTGCTTGGAAGTATGATGAATTAAATTGTGTCTCTCACAAAGATATGTGGACACACAGAGCCTGTGCACTTGAACTTTTGGGGAATAAGGTCTTTGAAGATGCCATTAATCCACATGAGATCATATTGGAATAAGAGAAGTCCTGATCCACTGAGTGGTGTCTAATTAAAAAGAAGAAGAGACGCAGGAAGATGGAAAGGAGTCAGCTTGTGACAGCAGCTGATGCTGCAGCTGCAAGCCGGCGAGCATCTGGAGCCATCAGAAACATGAGCAGACCAAAAAAAGATTGTTCCCTAGATCCTTTGGGTACAGACAAGCCAACAACCTAACTTCACTCTCCCACCCTCCCAGAACTGTGAGACAAGAATTTCTTTTCTGACAATTATGTCACCCAACCAGTGGTATTCTCTATGGCAGGCCTAGCAAACCAGGAACTCCCAAGTCAGCCTATTCCCAGGAGCTGCGAGCTGGCTGGCCACACTGAGAGGGAGTCAGCCATTCCACTGGCCTTTCCACTAAGGAGCTGGCAACATGGTGGTTGTGAAGCGATGCTTTGGATTGGCTAGAATACTCCAAATAAATGCCTGAGTTTTACTATTATTTTCCTCATTAAAAAAAGAGAAGAGATTAAAAAGCTCTCCCTTGAAAAATGACCATTGTTTATCAAAAGAAAATCTAAGGCAATGCAGGATACTCATTAAATTGTCTTTGGTAAATGGAAAATAAGGAGTTTAAATTAATAGCTTTATATTTTCTTATTATTTTAAGAAGAATAATGTTTCAGTAAAAAACTATATCATTAGTAGATTAGAAATATTTTCTAAGACATTATGATAAATGTTTTTGAAGAAAAGATTCATGTCTGTAATTTTCCTAATATTTGTCAATAACTGCTCAAATATTAACATGTAAAAGTTAAAATAAAATATCAAGTTGCCAAAAAATCAGAACACACAAAAAAATCACTTCCATACCCCACTTTCCTTCTCTTCCTAAAACAAAATCATAGTTTGTAAAAAGATTTTAGAAATATAGAGCATAATGAAAGGGTCAAATAACAAAAGCTAAATATATCCAAGGAAAAGAGAATGGAAACAATTGATATTAATTGTAAAAAAGCTATAATTGTATAAAAATAGTATGCCAGAGATTCAGTGGTACTGTGTAATAATATGCTATTAAAAATAAAACTGCATTTACTCAGTAAATAACTTTTGAGACATTGGTATGGCGTCATATTACACTATAAGAATATGACAATGAGCAAAGCCTACCAAAATCGTTCCCCTCATAAACTGTATTTTCACTCAATGAAAGGAGGCACAGAAGAACCACTCCCCTAATTACCAGCTGCTGCAAATACTCTGACTATGCTCCATGTTGACTTCAGACAGCCCTCCAATTAAAAGGTACTGTTGATGGAATCGTGTTCTCCAAGAAAGATATGTTGAAGTTTTAATTCCTAGTACCTGTGCATATAACATTGATTGGAAATAGGGTCTTTGAGGATATTATTAATTAATATGAGGTCATAAAACAATTGAGTGGATTCTAATCCCATCTGGATATTTGTTTTCTTCAAAGAGGGTGATCAGCCACAGAGAGTCAAAAAGAGCAAAGTGGAACTTCAAATTGAGGAAGGCCTGAAGCTACTAAAAGTTAAAAAAAAAAAAAAAAACTTGGGCAATACTCTGGTTTGGCTCCTTACCTCTGGGACTGTGAAACAATCATTGTTCTTCTTATAAGTTGCTCAATCTGTGGTATTTTGTTACAGAAACCCTAGGAAACTAACATAGGAAGTAACTGTAATACTCTAAGTAGGATAAAGTGATAGTTTAAACCACAGTGGAAGCTACACGAATCAGAAGTTGCTTAAATTATAAATATATTTTGAAAATTGAACCGAATAAAATTTGGCTATACATTCAATCTGGGGTGGAGTATTATCTCAAAGATCTCATTAGCCAAGGCAACTGTAAGGATGGAGTTTCTATTATCTAAGAAGGAGAAAACTAGGGCTAGAGCGAGGCTGATGACAGAGACTAGGAATTCAGCTGCAAATATGACAAGGTTGGAAGCCTATTAGAACTATGTGGAACCCTGAGGGGTGGGGGTTACTCGTTGGGCTGTGATCCCCACAGTAGACGGTTGGAAGCCACCAGTGGCTCCACAGGAGAAAGACGAGGCTCTCTGCTCCTGTAAACAGTTAGTCTCGGGAACCCACAGGGGGGCGCTATGAGTCAGCATTGGCTTGATGACAGTGAGAGAGAGATTAGAAATGGGTAGAAATGTTGACTAGGCTGCTGTATAATACGTTACAGATCAGAGATAAATTTGAGAATTGCCTACCTGTAGATGTCATCTGAAGTTATGGAGCTGAACGTGATCAACAGGTAATAAGTACAGATAGATAAGGAAAAGGGAAGGAAAAGGGGGTTGGGGAAGGGGGACAGTTTTGTGACTAAGAATTAACAGAGAGGAAGAGACGAAACAACAATAAAAAGACAAAAACAAACAAAACGTAACTCAGTGCCATCAAACTAAAGTCTGAAGGGTAAAGAGTGATCCGCTGTGACTCTGTTACTGAGAATTTCAATCAAAGAAATGTTCTTCAATAAAATGGAGCTCTTGGGTGACCTTGACAAATGCTGATTTGATGGAGTAGTTGAGATGAAAGTACTGGGTTTAATAAAAACGGTAGAAGGAAAACTGGAGACAATTTAAGGAATTTGGATTTTAAGAAACTTGGTTTAAAGCAAGGAAAATATTGAGTAACATTAAGAGAGATGCATAGAGATAGCAATAGATATACGAGGGGCTACCCAAGAAAACACATTTTTTTCAAAATGATGTATTTAAATTTTTTTTTTTTACAAAACAAACTTATCACCTTCAAAGTACTCTCCATTACACTTAATACACTTGTCAAATCTGCAATTCCATTCTTGGAAACATTTTTCAAACTCATCTATTTGGATGGCTGACAGCACCTCCCTCATTTTTTCCTTCACCTCTTCAAATCACTGTCCTTTCATGTCTCTCTTCATTCACAGAAACAAAAAGAAGTTGCACAGAGCAAGGTCAGGTGAATAGGGTCTGTGGGCCAAAAGAGGCGTGTTGTTCTTTCCCAAAAACCGGTGCCCTGAGATGCCTACATAAGCAGGTACATTGTCTGGGGGCAAAACCAGTACCTGGTCTGCCGCAAATCAGGCCTTTTATTGTCGCATACTGTATTAGTCTAGGTACTGTAGAGAAACAAATCCACAGCCACTCATGTATAAGAGAGTTTTATGTAAAGAAAGTGTGCATCACGAAAATATCCCAACCCAATGCTGCCCAAGCCCACAAGTCCAACATTAACCCATTAACCCAACACCAGTCCACAAAGTCCTCCACCTCACAAAACAGAGGCAATTATGCTGACTGCAGGAGGAAAGCTGAGTCAGTGAACGAATAAGCAAGCATCTCAGCACTAGCAGGGGTCTCCACACGGCTGCTCCAGCACCCAGGGCTGCATCGGGATCGGTCCATGTGGCTTCTCCTTGGGGATGTCTTGTAGGAAGTCAATCTTGCAAGCTGAAGCAGGGAACTGCTAAGGCAGCTGCACCCGATGCAACCATCACAAAGCAAGAGACCTGAGAACTAGAAAGGCGAGTCTCACCACCCATTTATCCCTCCCCTTTCAATTAGACCCACATGTGATTATCGGCCAGGTTGGCACAATTAACTAACTCACACACTGTTACGCAATCTTTTCAGAGCCTCTAAATAGAAAACTTGATTAGCCGTCTGACCTGGTGGAACAAACTTCAAATATTTCAGTATGTGAAACTGTTTAGGGACTAATAAATTAAAATAGATTTAAAGTGTATTAAGGCATTCCTGTCAAATCCAAAGAAAAGAAAAACTCGGGCAAAGGATATGCTTAGGCAATTATAGAAGGAGAACCCTTGATTGCTATAATACATGAGAGACACTCTCACTCACAAATACTCAGAGAAATTCAAATTAAAATTTATACATGGAAAAAAAGTTTAAATGTATATAAACAAAATGACATCAGTGTGGAGAGACAAGATGCTCTTGGATGAAGCTAGTGGACAAGTAAACGGATACAGATATTCTGCAAAGTAATATTCCAACATCTCTGAAACTCAGTATGAATAAGTCCTTTGGCTTAATAATCATACCGGTGAGCTCATGCCCAGAAAAAAAAAAAGCGCTCAAACGTCCATTTGAGAGGATGTACACTGTGGAGTTATTAGTGATATGGAGAGTTGGCAGTGACTTCAATGCCCATCACCATAATATCTGATAAATAATATATAATGGGCACACTGTACAGAACAGTAGACATATATATATACGAATGCGGATAGATTTTAATATTGTTGAGCTTTAACAGTAAGAATATATTGTTATATAAATTAAAAGAACACAGAACTATATATTTTATACAAGTGCATATGTATTTAAGGACATTTGCTAAGCACATTAAATGGGACCTGTGGTACGGCAAGGAGAGGAATCAAGGATAATAACAGAGAAAACAGTATAAATAAATAAGATAAAATAGTCTAAAATTAAAATATGGACTGCCTATGGATAAAATGTGTACATTTAATATAACTCTCCACATCTGAAATACGAAATGCAGAAAAGGAAGGGTAAAAGGGCAGATATCTTCAGACACTAGCAAGGATAAGCAGTACCTAAATAAGGCAACTATTTTTAGGCACAATTAGAGTTCTCTAATTAGTGTTGCCTGCAGGACTGGGTAAAAATGATGCCACATGTGGCATCCTTTAGAAATCTGATCCTGTACCAGTAAAACACCAAACTATCTGTGGCATGGTACCTGGAACTTTTTGCCATCAGGTACAGGGATAACTCAGAACAATTAGAAAAATACCCAAGAACATGTGAGCATTATCCTCTGAGTTAAATTCAAAAAGAAAATCTATGACAACCAAAAATATATTGTTAAGAAAGGAAATGAATGATTAAGAATTTTGCTAAAGCCTCTAAATAAACGTAAAGTTATCTATCAGGCAGCATGTGGGATACACCATTAAGAGGCACTATGATAGTTAATGTTTGGTGTGAACTTGGCTGGGCAAGATTCGGTGTGGTTTGGTAGTTAAGAAAGAGTAATCTTCCGTGAAGCTAGCCCCTTGAGGACGTGGACTGCTTCCAATCTAAGTCTACAATGTGGGAAATCTTACTTAACTTTTTTTCTGGATCTTGATACTGCATCTAATCACCCTCTGGTTCTTTACACTTGAGCCAGTGGCTTGCCAATGCTGGGAGTTGTTAGCAACCTGCTTTCTTACCTATTGCCCTCTACAGCCAGAATCCTATCTCTGACCTGCCTATGTTGAGTTCAACAGCCGCTGAAGCTACTCAAGTCAAGATAAGACTGCGTGCTAGCATGTGACACACAAACTTGGAACTTGCCTGCTTCTACAACAGGGTAAATTATTTCCTTGATGTAAGTGTCTCTATAGAGAAGCATGTATAAGCAATACTGGTTTTGCTTTCTAGAAAATGCAGTCTAAGACAGGTACAGATTCTCAATAAAATCACAGCAAAATGCTGCCTGTAAATTTTGCCCCCTAAATTATATACTTTATAAGAAACAACAACAACTAATACAAATAATAATAAAAAGAAGTCATCAAGCAAATGTGTTGAAGAAAGCTGATGGTGCCTGGCTATCAAAAGACAGCATCTGGGGTCTTAAAGGCATGCAGGTAAATAAGCGGCCATCTAGCTCAGAAGCAACAAAGCCCACAGGAAGAAGCACACCAGCCTGTGTGATCATGAAAATGTGGTGTGAAGAAAGCTGATGGTGCCTGGCTATCAAAAGACAGCATCTGGGGTCTTAAAGGCATACAGGTAAATAAGCGGCCATCTAGCTCAGAAGCAACAAAGCCCACAGGAAGAAGCACACCAGCCTGTGTGATCATGAGGTATCAAAGGGATCAGTTATCAGTCATCAAAGAACAAAAAAATCATATCATTGTGTGCTCAACTCCATGATACAATCGCTGAAGACAAATGGGTGCATAAGCAAATGTGGCAAAGAAAGCTGATGGTGCCCGGCTAT
>NW_022104341.1:44031937-44042133 GCF_000313985.2 Echinops telfairi
GAGTTGTATGAGCCCCTAATAAAATGATTTTAAAAATAAAAGAGGTCATCATGTCTTCTAAGGACTGATCAGGTATAGTGACAGTGACTATAATTTATTTTGTGCATATATGTGTGAGGTGTGATGCAAGGTGCTTTACATATAATAACACCTAATCTTAACCATAATCCTATGAAGAAGGTGTTATTACTATCTTCAATTCATAGGAGAATATATTGAGGAAGGCAATTTTAAAAACAATTTATTAAGTTTATGCTATTAATAAGCTACAGATCTAAATGAATGTTCAAATCAAGATCTTTCTGAATCCAAGGTCCATGTTAATTGATTCACAGAAAGGATCTGCTAGGAAGCTAAACTATGAACGCTGACTGAAAGTCTTATATTAGCTGAACTGACGAGAAGGTGTAAGTCCAACTAGAAAGGCATGGACCTTACTCCTTTTTCTCCTCCTCACTGGCACTCCCTAGTTTCAATTGTTTTAAGGCTAGTCGTTCTGGAGGGTCTGAAGTAGTATCATGGAGTTTAACCTGCACTTCCCTCCAAATAAATCATCCTGAGCATGTCCTCATTTGCTTCTGACCATTGTATACACTCTTTGGAGACATTCAGCACCCTTGCCACTTTTAAAATGGAGCTACTAGTCTTTTCTTGCTAAATTACTTATTTTGGATATTAATATCTCACCTATTTTGGATATTAAGATCTTCTTATCTAGATGATTTCTGAATATGCCCATTATGTAAACTGTCTTCTCAGTTTCTGGATAAAATCTTTTGTTGCGTACCTGTCTGCCTACAGTCCCGTTGATCTTCTGTTGCTTGGGCTTTGAGTCTCATATCTAAGAATCCACAGCGAAGTAGATAGTGGTGATGGTTGCACACACCATTGTGAATGGAATTAATGCCACTGGATTTTACAGTTAAAATGGCTAAGATGCTAAATTTTATTAGTTATATATCTATCTCACTGCCATCGAATCAAGTCTGATTCCTGGTGACCCTTTAAGGCATTGTATAAATCCCCCCACTGAGTTTCCAAGGCTGTAAATCTTTACAAGAGAAGAACATTTCCTCTTTCACAGAGTGGCTGGTAGGCTTGAACTGCTGACCTTGTGGTTAGCAGCCTAATGCATTTTATACCATCAATTTTTGGTATTGTTTTTAAGCAATGAGGTAATTTTTTTTGGTACCACACAGACATCTATATAATTTTCTACTCACTGCCAGTGAGTCAATGCTGACTCATAGTGACCCCCTGTGGGTTTCAGAGATGGTACAGTTTACTGAGTAGAAAGCCCAGTTTTTCGGGTCACAGTCCAATATGGACAGACTACGCCACCAGGGCTCCTCTTCAGGCATTACCTTAAGTTAAATCAGTACCTTAGACTCAAATATAAAGCATCAATTGCACAGCAGAAGAGATTTCAATACCAAATTATTTGACCTGTTATAATACATATTTCAGCATTTTTAAAAATGATTGCCTTTGATATTTTACAACTGCTAGCATGTTTTGCTGTATTACAGAGAAGGAAATACAGGATGAAAAATATCTGTAGTAACAAAAAACTGTAGCTTAAGTTCGCTTCCCAGCAGGTGTGTCATAGAAGATGGGTGTGCCCTGAGTGTAAGCAAGGTAGTTACCCTATATTCTTCAACTGGGAGAGGCATAGAGCTGTGAGATTCATGGAGTGTTTGCCCCGGATGTTGAGGAATTTGATCCATTTAATCTTATCTAAATACTAAATGTATTATGGGGCAAAAAATTGGAAAATAAGTTATAGAGGCAGTTCTCAAATTTCAGACTCTAGACTCCAAATTGTGTTTTCTCTCTTTTTGTCTTTTGTCCACTTCTGAGGGATCAGCCACAGCTTGTCTGCTAAGCTAGAGGAAGCGTCATCACAATATCGTTTTAATGGTTATATTATACTTCGTGACTTGGATATTAATTATTTTGTCATAATTTATTGAACATTCTTTGGTTTATATGTAATATTTCACTTTCAGAAAGGTATCAGAGATCCAGATTTTTGTCTGCTATGTGTGAAAATGGATTGACAGGGACAAATATGGAAGCAGGAAGCAGAGACAAGTTAGAAGTTATATTTATTTTGTAATGGATACTTTTCTAGTTATAAAGATGGAACAAAGAATGGAGTCATTCCTCTAATTATATAATACTTTAGATCACGATCATGCAGGCGCCTATGAAAGGAGTGGACTAAGCCAGTTTTGATCCCTTCCCCCATCGACCTAGAACCAACAGGCAGGAAGAGGAGTTACAGCATGCCATGGGGCTGCCCATGCACTTGGTAGTACCATTCTGTGAACCAATGCTTTCCCAAAAAGAGTGGCCTTTCTTCCTCTGGAGATATTTTCGAAGAAAGTATCTAATGTGGCTGTATGCCTATAGTGCTGCATTCTGGGGAGCACTGTCCAAGCACACATAATCTGCAAATCCTTTTTAAACCTTTGATAACTAAAAAGAACATCCCTGTATTTCAAATATAGTATTATATAGTTGCATTTAATTCATTTCTATGATCTCTCGACTGCAAGTAGTGAAAGAGATAAAGTGTCATTACAAACGGGCATTTGGGTGAGACAGGTCCCAAAATACAATATTGAAGTCTTTTGCTAAACTGGAGATGAGAGATGATAGACTAAAATGTGGTTCATGGTAGTAGAAAAGAAATGATACATACAAAACATATTTTGGATATAGTTGTAACAGATTTGTTTATTAGTGAAGAAAATCAAGAGGAAATGATTATGTGCGAGTTTCTAGAGTTTATAAATGGGCATTGAGTAATGCCATTTATTGGGAGATGGAAGACAGGTTACAGAGTTCTGCTCTGGATGCTGTCAGCTTGAGATATCTATAGGGAGATACCTAAACAAAGACACCAGCTAGACCTACAAGGATAGATGTGTTTGTAAATTGTTGGCATCTGTAGTTTATGTAGATAGTATCTAAAGCCAAGGAGAGAGTAAGATGACCTTAGTAGATAAGATATATAGGAGAGAAAAACCACTCAGAGGCTGTGCACAGTCAAAACAGAGAAATAGAAAGCCATCTTCAATACAGCCGGGAGGACATTTGTGAAATTCACTCACTGTCAAGTGTTGTTTGACATGCAGAACTCAATTCCTCATCCTTTCTGCAACCTTTGAAACAGCTAGGCATATGTAGAACATTGCCACATTACAGATAAATTGAGACTTAGAGACTTTGAGTAACGTGCCAAAGGTCATACAGCTACTGAATACCAGAGGTAGAATTTGAACTTGAGTTACTTTAACTCTAAAGCCTTGCTCTTAATTACTATGCTATGCAATAAGCTACAATGCACATGATAAAGCACAGATTTTGGAATTCACTTACTTATTTGTTCACTGTGCAAAAGTTAAATCAAACAATAAATTTAGAGATATTTATATAAACCAAAAAATGTTTCATGCAAAAAGTTGTTAATTTGGTGTTCAAAACGAGTGTGTATTATCAGAGACTATAATGTTAGTTAATCCATGAAAGTGCACAAATTATATCCAATTTACTGAACACATTGGCAAAATAACACCAAGTTAAAGATTTTCTACAGTTCTCAACTAACTGAAATCATTTGGTACTGTGTTGATCAAATGATGAAGCTTTGGTTCAAACAAGTATTTGCTGGCATTTCTGTGTTGCACACTGGGAAAGATATTTGCAAAGCCATGAAAAACCATCCAAAATACTCATCTAGATTATTTTCTATGCAATTGTTAAATTTCAAAATGTTAACATTGCAGCATTGTTTACCCAGTTTTCTCTTTGCTAATCTGATTACTTCAAAATCACATATCAGGTTATAAGTATACACCTTACAAGAAATGTAGACATAAAATATTATGCAAAACCACATTGTTAAAGTACAATAATTCCTATGTCTTTACATTTCAATTTATATTTCAGGAGGTGTAGAATTGAGTGTTTTATTGCTTTCCCTTTGTTCTCAAGGATTTCCTGCAGCATTAAGTTTTTCCAATGATTATACGATAATGTGTTCTTTCTTCTGCATCAATCAAAATCACAACTTTTTTATTACATCAATCTGTGAATTTTTACATTTTTCCTGACATCACTGTTACATTTTTCCAGACCTTTTAATTTATCTCAGGCCTTTCCCATAGATTCGCTTCAGTCAAATTCCAGAGATTCATGTTTGCTTTCTGTACTGTGTTGCCTTCTAAACTTTGTGATTGATTTACTACTATGATAACAAAGTAAAATATCATCTAAGAATGTATATGTAAATATTCTACACCATATGCATATACATACACATGTATGGGTCTCTATATTATATGTATATACATATATATTTCCACAATCAATTAGTAATCTATGTGTAGATCTTATGAGGACACTTCAAAAAGTTTTCAGAATATTTGAATTAAAAAATAATGGAATATTGTCTACCAACTTTTTGAAGCCCCTTCAGGTAGATAGATAGATAGACAGATAGATAAACAAGTGATAGCTAAAGATAAAGACATACATATTTCACTAGCAATTGTGTTCTTCTACCTTGATTTAAGAGTTTAAATTCTTATGAATTCTATAATTTATGTTATTTTCTAAGATCGACTTGAGTTGTTATTTGTAGATAAATACCAGAGAGCATGCTTCACCTACATAAATAGATTTGTTTGAGCATGAAACTGGTTCTTAATATCTTTCCTGAGTAAAGAACGCTGCCTGAGTTCATCAATTTTCTATTGTTGGAGAATTCATGCATACCCAAGGCTTCTGACATGATTCTATTGCAACAGTAACTCTACTGGTAAGAGATCATGGTCACGACACATGATAAACATCAAGCCCATAAGATTATGCACACACACACACACATACATACACACACACACACAGTCTTACAATTCTATTGAGCATTTTCAAGATGTCATCTCCATCTTTTCATCCTTAATTCCTAGCCCAGAATCTGCTATGCAAATGGTTGTTGAATAAATGAGGATAATTAAAATGGAGACATAGTTAGCAGTACATCTAATACCCCATTATAATTCTGTACCACCTTTTCCACAAACCTACTAATTTTATTTAATTCCTCTTACTGCCCAATCCCCTGTATGGAATACATTTGGAAATGTAAAGCTCCCATTTGCAATATAAATCACGAATCCATCCATTCTTCTCCTCTTTAGTGTCCTTCAACATAACCCAAACCACACGATAAAGAGCACCTACAATACCATAATCCCTTTCAGACTAGTCTCCCTGCTTCCACTGTCAACATCTAAAGCCGGGCTCCTAACACAAGGTTAGCCAGTTCAAACCCACCAGCCACTCCACAGGAGAAACATGAGGCTTCCACTCTCATAATGTGTTACCGTCGCAGAAACCACAGTGGAGTACTGCCTGGTCCTCCAGGGTCTCTGTATGTCAGAATTGACTCACCGAGAAGGAGGGCATGGAGCACTTCACATTACTCGGTCACTATACCTTACTCTGTTTCAGAAACAAGGCAAATGAATGGTGCAAAGGAACTTTTCAGCACTCACACAGCTAAGACAAACTGTAAAGAAACCACGAAGCCCAATCTGTTAAACTCTATACTATATGCAAAGTGAACTTAACATTGAGGCATTTTCAAAGATTATACATCATTTTAATAAAAGAGGGAAGGCCTTTAATAAAATTCAATATCAATTCCCGGGCTTAATGTGGGTGACAGGTGAGGAGGTGGAAATCAACAGCCATTCCATAAGAAAATGTATTTCTCACAAGCCAGCAACAAATAAATGATCAAAGGTGAAACAAGAGAGCAGGATTTCTCAAACCGGTATTAAGGGAGGAGATGACCACAGGTGTGCTGGGAAAAAATTGTCTTCCCCAGAGCAAACAAGTTTGTTTGTGTAGCTGTTACACAAATTAGGCAAGTTTTTCTTTTTTACTGGAGATTTTCTCAGAGGCTTTTATATGTTAACATGTTTTTTCTGTGGCTGTCTGAGACAGGAATTTGTAGTGTGTTGCTCCCCAATCTTCCCTGACTCCTGAACCTCTTATTCTCTTCTCAAGGAACCTCTTTAGAAGAAGGTTTATGACAGTATTGCAGGAATATGCATTAAGTAGCTAACAAAATAAAGATCCCCGATATGATAGTTATTCAACAACACACTAGATTACCTATCCAATGCAATAAGAGGGACAAAATAAGAACTAAAGATGGGGAAGGAAGAAAAAATATTATCTTCAAATGATGTGATTGCCTCCATAGAAAATTCAAAATCAAGAAAATGAGTTAAAAACTGAAAGGGAAAAAAAAGCTCAGAAATTGCTAGATACAAAATTAGTACGTGCATAAATTGGTCCCTATCATCCATCAACTCACAATTTGTCCAGTCAGAGTTACGTGCAGTTAGCAAGTGAAATAAAATAAGGATTAAAAGGGGGGAATCAGTAAGCATGGGAAAAGCAGTTAACAATCCCCCAAGTCTTATTTCAAAGATAACAAAGATTGGAAGAAAAAAGGCATTTTCCTTGGTCTTTGTAATATCACAGAGAACTGTGTCAACCAACATTCTAGTGGATAGGTAATGCAGTTAGAAATAATTCTGCTCTTGATTAACTATCTGACCATTGACAAGTTAACTTTCCTATGTTAAGGTTTATATTGAATATCAAGTTTAAAATAGAAATCATAAGTAAATTCATACAGCCAAAAAAAGTCTTAAAGATATTCATTTCCTTCCTCAGCATGCCTAATTTAGGAATATGTCATAAGAAAGAAATCATATTTTAAGTTTAAATGTGCAATATTACAGATAACTTCCATGTATAAAGATTATTGTTTGCAAAACTGTGATCTGTCCACACTACTGAATCCTGGTATTGTGGAGTCGATAGACTCTATTATCGCTCATGAGAAGCCATGTGACAGAGTGGAACCACCCAGAGGATCAAGTCTTCTCCCCATGGAACCTTTGGGTGAGTTTGAATGATCAATCTTTCAGTTAACAACAGCTTAGCTGTTGTACTGCCAAGGCTCAGTTGACCTAAAAATGTTGAGACCAGATGAAAGAAAGCCCCCAATATGGTAAAAGAGAAAAATAGGTTACAAAATAGTATGTGCAGAGTGATAACAGCATTGAAAATATACAACATCCAGGTTTTCAGCAGTATATACTGAATCATTGGACAAATTATTACGAAAAAATAATTCAAAGCACTACTTTAGTGTCAGAGAATTAGATAGAAAAAATGGTGTGGGTTAAATTGTGTCCCTCCAAAAAGATATTTTAGAGCCGGCATGGCGTCATGGGTTACAAATTAGGCTGCTAACTGAAAGGTCAGCAGTTCAAAACCACCAGTCATTCCAAGGGCTTTCTACTCTTGTAAAGAGTCTCAGTCTCAAATGACCATCCTACTTTGTCCTGTGGTTCAGAATTGACTCAATGGCCGTGAGTTTGGTTTGGGCTGAGCGTTCAACTGGGACTCCTGGCATGTTGGGTTACGAGTTAGACTACTAACCATAAGTCAGCAATTCAAAATCCAGCCACTCCTCAGGATAAAGATGAAGCTCTCTACTCCCCTACAAGATTTACAGTCTCAGAAACCTACAAGGGAAGTTCAACTCTGCTCTGTGGGCTTGTGACCGAAGTGATTTTTCGTATTTGGTTTTTTTTAATATGACTATGAAGTCCCTGAGTAACACAGTTAAGCTCTCAGATACTAGCCAAAAAGGATAGCAAAAAAGAGTTGAACAAAATGAAAATGTTGCCGTGTTAGTATTGACAAAATTTATTTTGCTTTTATAAGCCCACAAGTCCAACAGTAACCCATATGTCGAGCACCAATTCACAAAGTCCTCCATCTCACGAAAGACAAGCAATGACGCTGACTGCAGGAGGAAAGCCGAATCAGTGAATGTGTAAGCATCTCAGCGCTGGCAAGGATCTCCATACGGCTGCTCCAGCACCCAGGGCTGCATCAGGGAAGGTCTGCGTGGCTTCTTCTCGGGGATGTCTTGCAGGAAGTGAACTTTACCAGCTGAAGCAGGGAACTGGCTAAGGCAGCTGCACCCTGGTCTGGCCATCAGAAAGTAAGAGACCCAAGAAATAGAAAGGCAAGACTTATTTATCTTTCGTTCCTTCAATTAACCCCACATGTGTTTATCAACCAGGTTAACACAATTAGTTTCTGTGGATTTCTTTCTCTATTGTACCCAGACTAACACAGGCATTGACTATTGTGTTGTTCACTTACAGAATATTATGTTTAAATAAGGTTTTGGCACATATTGAATTGTATGCCTTTTAGTTTTATCTTGCTAGGTACAGATATGATTTTATTTTTGTTGGTTTGAAAATTATATATGGCTAAAGAGTTGTGTAAAAATGTCAAATTGACAAAGGGTGGTCTGTGGCAGTTACATAATCTTTTGTCAACTTGCAAAGAGGTAGAGTTTAGCCTGTCAATCAGGTCACAGCTTGATGATCCCATTTGGAGGTGCAAAGGAGATAAGTATCTCACTGGAGGACAGATACTCCCTCACTCTCTGCAAGACATGCCTGTTGATAAGCCACATGGAGCTACACTGATAGAGTCAGAGTTCTTGGGCTGGAGGAGCCACATGGAGACTCATGCCAGCACTGAAATGCTTCCACCACTGGATTTACAAGACTTTCCACCCACTGGCCTGCATTCAGCATCATTGCCTGGCTGCGTGAATCTAAAGAGGAATTTATAGACTAGTGTCAACATTTGGGGTAACATTGGACTTATGGACTTGATCTGGACTAGGCTTGGACGTTTTCTTAATATACAATTGCTCTTTGACATAAAGTTATCTCTTGATATGTGTCATAGACACATACGAGTGTCAATGAATTTGTTTCTCTAGTCCACATGGACTGACACAATGGCTAATTATGCTGTGTGATTTGTGGAAAACATGAAACCCCTGGTGCCCTAATTTCTATGGTTATAAATTAAATATAATAGCAGTCATTTTGCCATTGATTGATCGTGATGCTTGAATTAAGTAATGCACATAAAGCATTTATCTCAGCACCTGGCACATAAGCAGCATTGAAACGAGCATTCTCTTGTTTATTACTTACTTTATTACTATTTATTACTTTATTTTTAATAGATTTATTTAGATTTTAGATTTAGATTTCATAGATTTATTATTATTAGATTTATGAAGAATCCATACTTCCATGTCTCATACATTTAGAATCACACTGAGTAGATGAAATGGGCCTGAACTCTCAATAAGATGACATTGGGGAATAAAATTAACAAGGAGTCTTTCTAGTGAGAGACCAAAATGAACAGGAGAGAGAGAAAAATAGGTAATCACAATGTAATATGAACATCACAAACCTAAAACCAAGTTGCCAAATCCAAGCCATGGTGACCCTATACAGGATTTCCAAGATTGTAAATCTTTATGGGAGCAGATAGCCTCGTCTCTCTCCCATGCAGCAGCTGGTAGGCTTGAAATGACAATCTTTGATTAGTACTCCAATGCTTATCCAATAGCACCACCCCTTAGCATGAACCTCAGAAAGGAAAAATAATGACATATATTTCATGGTTGGATCATATACTTTCTGCCCCCGACCTCATAAAAAAAAATCTGCTGCATAAGATCTCTTTAAATTTTTGAAGAGCAAGGATGTCACTTTAAAGACTAAGGTGTGCCTGACCCAAGACAGGTTATTTTTTTCTCTTTTAAATCATTTTATTGGGGGCTCATGCAGCTCTTATCACAATCCATACATCCATCCATTGTACAAATCAAGCACATTTGTACATTTGTTGTCATCATTCTCACTTGATCTTAGCCAAAAGGCCGAGAAGCGAAGCCATCATAATTCTCAAAATATTTTCTTTCTACTTGAGCCCTTGTTATAAGCTCCTCATTTTCTCCTCCCTCCCTAACCCCCATCCCTAACAAACCCTGGATAATTTATAATTCTTTTTTCATGTCTTACACTGTCTGAAGTCTCCTTTCACTGACTTTTCTGTTGTCTTTCCACCAGGGAGGGGGTTATATGTAGATCCTTTCTACCCCACCTTCCCTTACCCTGCTGGTATCACTACTCTCATTATTGGTCCTGAGGGGTTTATCTGTCCTGGATTCCCTGTGGTTCCAGTTCTTATCTATACCACTGTACAAC
>NW_022104341.1:44042936-44044480 GCF_000313985.2 Echinops telfairi
CCTACCAGGCCTCCTACACTCTCCTCACCATCGATTTGGTCCACGTGCTGTTCCCTTGTCCCTGGGTTTGTTAACACCAACTGCCTTTCCATCACCTCTCCCTCTCCTATGTCCCCCCACCGGAAGCGTTGATTCCATTGTTTTCTCCTCCAGATTGTTTATCCTGCCTATCTTATCTAGATAGACCTGCAGAGATAATAATTTTCACAAAAAACAAGACAGTGCCCAAAAAAGCAACAAAAGGAAACAAAGCAGCAACAACAAACCAATGACAAAAACAAAGAGAGAGAAAAGTCTGTAAATAGTTCAAAGTTTGTTTGTTGGCCTTTAGGAGTATTTTCCAGTCAAATCTGATGGGGTACCACGCCTGGCCCCAAAGTCTATTTTAGTGTTCCCTGGGGACTTCATTGCTCTGCTCCCCTTGCTGTTCTGTTACATGTCCTTAGTGTTTTGCCTCGGTGTCATGGGGTCAGATCGGGTGCAATTCCCGCACTGTGTCTCCAGTGTTGCCCCCTGTAGGGCTATGGGTCAGTAAGGGATGTCATGACTCATAATGTAGCCGGCCATATGGTCCTCTCTGTGCATTGACGCTCTGAGCAGGGATATTGTCCGTAAGGTTTGGAGAATCAGATGTGCTCCACTCTCTTCCTCCCCCTTCACTTGCTCCTGTGTGCTATGATAAGACATGTCCCTCTTCCTGAGCTATAGCTGCAGTGCTGACATCTGAAGTAAATTCTTCTGTGGGGAGGGAGGAGCTGTCCACATAGTTGGGATTGGAGCCAGCCCTTCAGACCTCTCTTTTGGTTCCATGCTTCATGCCAGTATGTTGCATTCACAGCTTGAAGCACCTGGTTGAAGTCTAGTCTCTCTTTCCCTGTGGAGATATTAAAATACTCTCGCCTTGGGTGGGTTAATGCCTGTTTGCCCGCCACCCATGTCTTCTTTTTTTCCCCCTCTTTTCCCCTCGTTTTTAGTGGCTGCCATATGTATCCCTAGACTCTGTCTGGCCCCTGCAATATTACGTGGACCTGACCCCAGGAATGTTTGTATACAGTACCTTTTTCCCCTATAGCCCTTTTGCATTTTTTTAAGCTTACCTCAGCGGACTCATGTTGTACTTGTCCTTTTGTGCTTGTCTTGGCTTACTTTGCTTAGCATAATTTCCTCCAGTTCTTCCCACGTGGTGATGTGCTTCATATGTTCATCACTGCTTTTTAGCGATGCATAGCACTCCATTATATATATGTACCACACCTTTTTAATCCATTTGTCTGTTGATGGAAATTTGGGTTGTTTCCAACTCCTTGCAATTGTGAACTGTGTCGCGATGAACATTGGAGCACAGATGTCTGGCCGTGGTTTGTTTCTTGCCTCTTCTGGGTATATGCCCAGTAAGGGAGATTGCTGGTTCATATGCTAGCTCAATTTCCATCTGTTTTAGAGATTGCCAAATCGATTTCCATAATGGCTTTACATACCTACAGGTCCACCAGCAGTGGATGAGAGTTCCTATCTCACCACAGTCCTTCCAACACTTGCTGCTT
>NW_022104341.1:44045401-44054326 GCF_000313985.2 Echinops telfairi
TTGAGGTCACTCTTGGTTTCTTATGATAGTGTTCTGTAGTTTTCCTCATATAAATCTTATTTTCTTTTAGTAAGGTATATCCCTAGATATTTCAATTTGTGCTTGGCTATTGTGAAGGCACCACCTTTTTTATCTCCTTGTCTGTGGTCTCATCCAATGTGTATAGCAGTCCTCCGATAGACTTCTGTTTGTTGATCTTGTATTCTGCCACTCTGCCATATTACTCTATTGTTTCCAGTACTCCCCTTGTAGACCTTTTAGGATTCTCCATATATAAAATCATCTCATCTGCAAATAAAAATAGTTTCATCTCTTCCTTCTCTAGGTGAGTATCTATGATATCTTTTCTTTGCACTATGCTCTTAGCTAAAACCTCCAGTACGATGTTAAATAAGAGTGGGGACAAGGGGCATCCTTGTCTGGTCCCCTTTTTCAGTGGAATTGTGTTCATCATTTCTCAATTGATGACCACGTTGGCTGTTGGTTTTTCATATATAGCTTGTATTCTCTTGAGAAATTTTCCTTCCACTTCTGCTTCATGAGTGTCTTAAACAGGAATTGGTGCTACATGTTGTCAATTTTTTTTCCACATCTATTGATATAATTATGTGGTTCTTATAGTTTTTCATGTCAATGTGGAGAATGATACTAATGGTCTTTCGTATGTTGAACCATCCCTGTATCCCTGGTATAAATCACACTTGCTCATGGTGAATTATTTTTTATATACTTTTGTAATTTTTTTTATACTTTTGTATTCTATTGGCCAGTGTTTTGTTAAGGATTTTTGCATTGACGTCCATTAAGGATATTGGTCTACAGTTCTCAATTCTTGTGGGATCCCTGCCTGGTTTTGGTATCAGAGTTATATTAGCTTCATAAAAGGAGTTCAGGAGTTTGCCGTCTTTTTCTATGTTTTGGAAGAGTTTGTGTAGGATTGGTGTCAGTTCTTCTCTGAATGCTTCGTAGAATTCTCCTGTAAAGCCATCTAGAAAAGGGTTCTGTTGTTGTTGTTATTGTTAATCCCTTGATAACCTTGTCTATTTCTTCTTTTGCTATGGGTCTTTATATCCATCAGGGACAGTCTAGGGAGGGATTGTTTTTCTAAGAATTTGTCCATGTCTTCCAAGCTGTTGCATTCATTAGAGTACAGTTTTGGGAGTACTGTGTAATCATCCTTTTGATTTCATTAGGGTCTGTTGTGATGTCCCCTCTTTCATCCCTCATCCTTGCTATTGAAATTTGTTCCTTCCTTTCATTGGTTAGGTTTGCCAGTGGTCTGTTAGTTCTGTTTATCCTTTCAAAGAACCAACTTTCAGCAGCATTAATTTTTTCCATAGTGTTCTTATATTCCTTCTCCTGAACCTCAGCCCTCATTTTTATTATTTCTTTTCTTTTGATATTAGTAGGATTGTCCTGCTGACTGCTCCAGTGGCTGAAAATTTTGGCACAAAATATCAATCATATGTCTCTCTTCCTTTTTCATGTGCACATGTATTACTATGATACTTCCTCTGATAACTAGCTTTGCTGTGTCCCATAAGTTTTGGTACATCATGTTCTCATTCTTGTTGGTTTCTAGAAATTGCTTAATTTCATCTCTGATCTGGGCTAGTACACACTCTTTTTGCAATAGAGTTATTCATCCTCCAATTGTTTGCTCTTGTTTTCATCATCGTCCTATTGTTGATTTCCAGCATTATGGCACAGTTGTCAGAGACAGGTCTGTATGATATCAATGTGCTTAAATTTATGCAGATTCACCTTATTCCCCAGCATTTGGTCTATCTTCAAAAATGTGCCATGTGGGCTTGAAAAGAATGTCATTGTGTGTGTGTGTGTGTGTGTGTGTGTGTGTGTGTGTGTTTGGATGAAGAGCTCTGTAAATATCAGGTCACGTTGTCTAATTGTAGTGTTTAGATCTCTCACCTCCTTGTTGAGTTTCTTTCCCGGTGATCTATCTTTCTCAGAGAGTGGTATATTGAGCCTGTGATTTCTTTTTTCATCTTTTGGAGCATTTCGTTGACATATTCAGTGGGTCTCTCATTTGGGGAATATATCTTTAAAACACTTAGTGGTTCTTTGTTTATCGTTTCCTTCAGCATTATATAGTATCCCTCCTTATCTCTTTTTATGGATTGCACTTCGAGGTCAATTTTATCTGAGATTAGGATTGCAACCCCTGCTTTTTTTTGAATTGCTGTTTGCTTGGTATGTTTTTCTCCAGCCTTTGATTCTCTGCCTATTTTTGTCTGTAGTCTTGAGATGTGTCTCCTGAAGGTAGCAGATTGATGGGTTGTGTTTTCTAAGCCAGTCTGCAAGCCTCAGGCTTTTAATGCCTGAGTTCAGTCCATTGATATTCAGGGTTATTACCTCCATCTATGGATTCTGTGATGTCATCTTGTACCTTTTGTGTTGGGTGTTTTCCTACCTCCCTTTCTTATCAGTGTGTTGTGCATGTGCATGTGTGGTTCAATCTTGAATCCTTTTCTCCCTTAAGCCAATGCTATCTTGGAGGCTGTTTTCTCTTTGCTACTCTCTGGGTGCCATTGTTCTATGTGGCAGTCTCTTATTTGTGCTCCGTGAGTGCTGTTCTTCTGCCCATATTGGGTTGGCTAGGATATTTTGCAGGGCTGGGTTTCTTTTAATATATCCTTTGAGGTTTTCCTTGTCTGGTAAGACTCTTAGTTCTCCATCTATCATGATAGACTATTTGACTGGATAAAGTATTCTTGGGTTTGCATTATTTTGCTTCAATTTTTGGAATATGTTACTCTCCTCTTCTTCATAGTGTCCGCTGATAGGTCTGAGCATATTCTTATTTGGGAAACTTATATGTGATTTGTTGTTTTTCCTTAGCTGTTCTCATGAGTTTCTCCTTTTCCTCAAAGCTGGATAGTTTAACTATTATGTGCCTTGGTGACTTCTTTTGGGATTCAGTCTAGCTGGAGTTATTTCAGCTTTCTGAATAGTTGCCTGGTTTTCATTCATTAAGCTGTGGAAGTTTTCCTCCAAGAATTCTCTCCCTATTTTTGCAGATGACTTTTTTGTTGTGTCTTTCTCTGATAATCCTTTATTCTGAAGTTGTTCCACTTCATTGCATCAGACATAGCTCTTGGGCTTTATTCAGCTTCTCTGATGATTTTATTAGAATTTTGTTCATGTTTGTTAAAGTCTGCTTGGCTTCCCTCTAGGTCACTCATGCGATTCTCTGCCTCCTCCAGTTGGTTGGCAAAATCTGTGAGTCTGCTACTGGTTTTTGTTATCTCATCCCTAAGTTCTTGTATTTCTCTTTAGTGTATGGTCTTTATCTCCTTTATCATTTCATCCTTTTTCTGTATTGTTACCCTCATATCCTGTATGACCCCAAGCAGCATTCTGAAAATGTCTTTCTGTGGCAGATCAATGTCTGCTTTTTTGCACGTTGTTAGGTTCAGGACTACTTCTGCTATTGCCTTTTGTTTCTCCTGGTTTTTTTGTTGTTGTTTTTTCGGTTGTTGTTGTTGAGGCCATTGGTGCTGATTGCTGTTTGCGTTGCATTGTTTTAAAGGAGCCAGGTGCCATTTTCCAGGAAGTTGAAGAGCACTGGCTCTCTCTGGGAGACTCGTAGGAATGCTTCTTCAAACTTCCTGCAGCTAATTGCACTCTGGAATTGGCCTACAACTTTATCCTCCTGTGGCTTCACTCTTTCCCTAGTAAACCAGTATTCTTTCATTTGGAGGGCAAGTTGGATGGACCTATCAAGGGACTCTGGTTGGGTTAGTGTGGACCTGCGACAATGGTGCTGTCCTGGGTAATCTCACAGGAAGTCATGATGGTGTGGCCCACAGCTGCTTTGGGCATGTGGGGGTCCTGCTGAAATGGGAATGCCACAAAAGGCTTTAGTGTAGAGCACCAAGAATGGTGGGTGGAATTGCCCTGGTCAGATAGATCACTCCAGAGGTTGGGCAGAGGTTCCCGCAGCAGCGTGCAGTGTTGGCAAGTGTTAGCTGAGCTGCCTGAGGTCATGTGAGGCACTACAGCAAATGGGAGAAAGTTCCTTCCCTCAGTCATGTGGGACCACAGAGGATGGGTAGGAGCTCTCCCAGCCATGCAGGCAGGATGTCCCCCAAAGAAGGTGGGCAGGATTTCCCCAGCCACATGTTAGGCACTGCAGAGGGCTGGTGAGCAGAGTTTACCCCGGAAGAAGGTGAGCGGGATTTCCCCCTTAAGAAGTTTGGTGGGATATCCCCTGGTGGAGGCTGGGTGGTCTTTCCCTAGCCTTGCGATTCATTGCAGAGGGTGGACTTTCCCAGCTGGGTGGAGGGCAGGTGTAAATGCCCTAGGCTAAGGGCAATGGTCTAGAGGTCGGCAGTGGTGTGTGAGAGAAAAGGGAAGAGAAAAAGAATCAAAAAGAAAAGAAAAGCCCTCTGAGGCTGTGGAGGGAGCAGAGAGTAAACAGAAAAACAAAAGTAACAATATAGCTGAGTCCTAATCCCTGGCCATGATGCTGGAGGGGTTTAGACCCTGCCCCAAGGTGGCAGAAAGCTGTGGCTGTGTTGAGATAAAGCTGCTGCAGTGGCTCCAAGTGATCCCGGCTCAGTGGCAGGGCTAAGGTCAAACCCTACCTGCCTTCCCCTGTGGTAAGCCAAAGGCCCTCAGCTCCTCAAAGCCTACTGGATCTGTGGTTACTTATCTTTATGATGCTCCTTCTGTGATCCGGCAGTGTGGAATTTCCCTCTTAGTAACTCTGCTGCACTGATTTCTGTGGAGTCCCTCAGGTATGTGTTACTCAGTTGCTATCTTCCAGGAACATGCCTCAAGCCATGGTATTTTAAATCATCCCAAATGCATGCGAAAGTTGGGCATTAAACAAGGAAGACCAAAGAAGAGAATGGATGCATTTAAATCATGGTGCTGTTGAAGATTATTCAATGTACCGTGGATTGACAGAAGAACAAATAGATCTGTTTGGGAAAGAGTATAGCCAGAACACTCCTTAGAAGAAAGGATGGCAAGACTTTATCTCATGTACTTTGAACATGCTATCAGAAGAAGCTAGTTCCTGGAAAAAGACATCGTGTTTGGTAATGCAGAAGGTCAGGGTAAAAGAGAAAGATTGTTAAGGATATAGATTAACACAGTGACTGCAACAATGGCCTCAACTCTAACCATTGTGATGATATTGCAAAGCCATGTTCAGTTCTGTTATACATAGGGTCCCTAAGCCACAACTGAGAGAGAGCTTCACTTGAACATATTTTTCAATGGTTTATCCTTTGTGTAATGTAATGTAGCAGCTATAGAATGATGCCCTTGATGTGATAAACCAATAAAAGGATTAAGAGATGGGATATTCTTGCCATTGCTGTTGTTGTTATATGCCATCAGTTGATTCTGCAGCACTGCCCTGTCCTGTGTCATCCTTACAATTATTCTTATGTTCGAGTCCTCGCTGCAGCCATTATGTCAATCCAGCTCATGGAAGATCTTCCTCTTTTTCCCTGTCCTGCTACTTGACCATGCTGCTGATGATGTCTTTTTCCAGGGACTGGTTTCTCCTGATATGTGTCCAATGTATGTAAGTTGATGTCTTGCCAACCTTGCCTCTAAGGACCACTCTGACAGTACTTTTTCCAATGTAAATCATTTTGCCCTTTAAGAAGTCCATACTACTTTCAATATTCTTTTCTGGTAACACAAATGCATCAATTCTTCTTTGCTCTTTCTTATTCAATGACCAGCTTTCACATGAATCTGAGACTTGCCATTCCAAGACTATAGCTTGGAATAGGCATATTTTCAATACTCTAAAGAGCTCTTGTGCAGCAGATTTACCTAACCCAACATGCCTTTTGATCTCTTGACTGTTGCTTTATGAGCATTTATATGGATCCATGTAAAACAAAATCCTTTCCAGCTTCAACTGTGTTCCCATTTATGTTGCCTACTGATCCAGTTGTGAGGATCAGATACAATCCTTTTAATCCCATCACAGCCATGATCCACATAAGGGGAGTTTCCTTGTGGGTTTATACTATAACATCATTTACCTTATAAGAGGTAAAAGTAAAGAGAAATGAGAAAAACTAGCTAATAGTGAAGTTTATCCTTTGAACCTAGGAATTCTGTGCTGAAAAATGTCTAGGCCCAGGAGAAGACTGCTGCACAGACACACGGAGACCTCCAAGGTACGCTAGGCCTGCAGTTGCTAAAGGGAGACAAACACCTTTCCATAGCGCAGTGGTTCTCAACCTCCCTGATGCTGCACACTTTGATACAGTTCCTCATGTGGTGGTGACCCCAACCATAACATTATTTTTGTTGCTATTTCATAACAGTCATATTGCTACTGTTATTAATTGGTGACCCCTGTGAAAAGGTCGTTTGACCTCCAAAGGGGTCGCGACCCACAGGTTGAGAACCGCTATGGCATATAGCTATCATTCTGAATTTGGACTGCTAAACTCCTAAATTGTGAGAGAATGGAATTCTATTTGTCAAAATTATCCAGGTATTTCTTTTATTAAATATCTAAAAAGTGCCATTTTGTTAAGTGATGTCATTTTCCTTGAAAGTGTCAGGCTTTGCTTATGTGTGTCCCTCTGACTGAAATAACATTCTTCCTATTGTATCTCATTAATATATGCTTATCTTACAGGAAAGTCTAAGTATCACCTCTTCTATGAAACCTCCACTCACTTGGAAACATGTAGGATCCTGACACTGTGAATCCTTGAGTCGTAAGAAGGCGCACCAGACCCTCACTTCACGTCCTGGCATTGTTCTCAGCTGAGCTCCCTCAGAGACATTGCTCTTAGCTAAAAAGTGCCTCTTTTCTAGAGGACGCTTAACTCCCATGCAATGAAAGTGATAAGTATAAAAAAGTCAATTCGCCAAACAACTCTGATATGCCATACTAGCTCCAGAAGTCTTGTGAGGATTTTGTGGAAACAGTTCACCTACTTTTGCTGTCCACGTCCAGTTCCCTCAATTTTTCACAGCGGTTGATCAGAGCATATTCCTCAATAAATGGTCTGCTTCTGAACTCAAGACCTGTTTCTCAAGGAACCTAAACCATAGACATACCTAAGATACATTATTAGAACTAATTTCATACATTGGCTGTGAACATATTAAGGCAGGGACAATGTGTCTCTCTAAATTCCTGAGTGTGTTGTTGTTGTTAATTGCCGTCAAGTCAGCTTTAAATTATGGTGACCCTATGTACAACAGAAAGAAGCATTACCTGGTCCTTTACCATATTTATGATTATTTGTGTGCTCAAGTTCATTGCTGCATTTTGAGTGCCTTCCAAGCTAGATGATTTATCTTCTAGCACTCTATGGGACAATGTCCTGTTGTGATCCATAAAGTTTTTAATGGTTAATTTTCAGAAGCACATTGCCAGACCCTTCTTCCTAATCTATTTATTCTGGAAACTCTACTGAGACCTAGCCTCTCCTGAGACCTATCCACTTGGACTAACCTTGCTAATATTGATAGCACTGTTGTCATAGCAGCATGCAAGCCACCTTAGTATGTACAATAAACCCATCTAGAGATAGTGGTTAATTAATATAGTCTGTAACGTAGTATCTTCCAAAATATGAGTAAATAGTATTATGAATCAAATTGCTTTAAATTTGTCCTTGGCCAAGAGTGGCATGATGTATTCCTATACAAATATTTCCTCTTCTTTTATACTCATAAAAGTTCCACATTCCATTTAGGTCATGGCCACTGAGAATATAGACTACATTTCTTAGCTTTCGTTGTACCTCTCTGTGACTCTTTGACTTGTCCTGGCCCGTGAGCTATAAACCAAAGTGATATGTGCAACTTTTGAATCACGCCGTTACAATAAATAAATGTCTTTTTTTAGCATTTTTCTCCGTCTCACTTGGTTTGATCTGTATATAGTGATGGAAGTTTGGGCCTTCTCTAATTCTTCATACGAGGCCAACAACTCAGAGAATTGTAGAGTCTGAGTCCTCTATACCAAATATTGTCAATCTTGTCTAAACTACTATATCTTGAAATATCTGTTACGATAATCTGCATTCTAATCAACACTACCAATTACAAGAAGGCTACTTTTTGTCAAAGATCAAGTTCCTGAATGACCGATTTGTCAAATTTACCAAACACATCTGTTAATCGAGAAATTTTATTTATTTATCAAATGTCCATCTATGTATGGCTCTCAATAAGAGACTGTGGGAAAGTCAGGTGACTCCAGACTCCTTCGGTCTTCAGAATCCCCTCGTGCTGCCCCTCATCTCTTCCCTGCCCTATGCCCTTGAGGGCTGCCGTTCTAAAGAATAGATAGCTGAGGCTGTGCTATGACTTGCTCTCTTTTCCGTCTTTCTTCCTATAGAACAAAGAAAATGGTCCCTGGATCTTTTCTGTTACAATAGCAAGGAATTGTAGCAAAGGCAATTTCAATATTCCTTTTTAAAAAATATTATTTTATAAGAGCTGTCTGAGCTCCCCATAAAATGATCTTTTAAGTTAATTAATTAAATATTATGAAGATGAAATATTCATCAACACCTTGAATTGTCCAAGTGTATTAAGATTATCATATCCAATATAACTTTCCATGAACTTTATAAATATTTAACAGAAACAAAGATTCAGTTAAAAATAATAAAATATTCATCTTGGTCATCTGGTTGCAATGTGGATCAGATTGCAGGGCCTGATGAATCCAAGATCGGCTGGCTATTGGCTCCAGCCTAACCAGAGTTCCAATGATAGAACCCAGAGTGAGGCAAAAGTAGGATCCAGAGTGAGCTTTGCCAGGATGCCGATACACATTCAATGTAAGCAGGGCTGTGACATGAGTGAAGAAAACACATCTCCCCTTGATGCCTTTACGTCATATCAGAGCTGATCACTTCCTTCATCCTGCGGGATGACTGCATCATCACATACCTGCTA
>NW_022104341.1:44057911-44059876 GCF_000313985.2 Echinops telfairi
CATTGACAAAAATGATAAAGAAAGAAAAAATAAACATGTTACTACAGACAATTCTAAAATAAAAAGGACACTAAGCAACATAGGTGAGAGAATTCTTTGCTGGGGAGTTCTCTGAAAGAGTTCTAGCCAAGTGAGCTAATTAAAATAGTGTTGTGTGTCCTTCCGATTCCAACCTGACTTTACCTACCCTGTCACATACGCCCTCACACACATGCATACATGTTTAAACTTTGTGGTTAGGTGCCACTGAGTCCGTTCCCACAGACTACGCAAAACAGAAGAAACAATGCCAACTCCTGTGCCATCCTCACCATTGTTGCCGTACTTGAGCCCATTATTGCAGCCACTGCGTCAATCCATCTTCTCCCTTGAGCTGCCCTTCTTTACCAAGCATGAAGTCCTTCGACAGGTCTGGTCTCTTCTGATGACATGTACAAAGCATATAAGATGAAGTCTCCCCATTCTTGCTTCTAAGGGGTACTCTGGCTGACTTCTCCCGAGATGGATTTGTTTGTCCTTTTAGCAATCCACAGTGCTTTCAATGTTCTTCACCAGCACCATATTCCAAGTGCACCAATTCTCCTCTGGTCTTCCTTATTCAGCGTCCAACTTTCACATGTATATGAGGAAATTGAAAATACCACTGCTTGAGTCAGGCACACTTTACCTCAAAGAACCTCCTTGATTTCCCACACTTCAAAGAGATCTTCTGCTGCAGGGTTAGCCACTGCAGTGCACATATTTTGATCTCTTGACTTCTACTCCCACGAGCTTTGATTGCACATCCAAGTGAGATGAAACTTTTGACAACTTCCATCTTTTCCTCACTTATCATGATGTTTTTTATTGGCTGTGCAGATTCTGGTCTTCTTTCCATTGAGTTGTAAACCATACTGAAGGCTACCACTTTTTAATCTTCATCTCTTCACTTTCAACAAGCAAGGTTGTTAGTAAACCTTCCTCCAATCATGATGCTCCATTTTTCTTCATATAACCAAGCTTCTCTGGTTATTTGCTCAGCATTTAGATTGAATAAGTATGATGAGAAGATACAACCATGGTGCACACCTTTCCTGAATTTAAACCATGCAGTGTCCCCTTGCTTTGTTTCAAAGACTGCCTCTTGACCCATGTACCAGTTCTGCATGAGCACAATTAAGTGTTCTAGAATTCCCATTGTTGTGATCCGCAGAATCAAATGACTTTCCATTGTCAATAAAACACAAGTGAATATCTGTCTGGTATTCTCTGCTTTCAGCCATGATCCATCTAACATCAGCAATGTTACATCCTCTTTGAATCCAGCCTGAAACTCTGGTAGCTCCCTGTCAATGTATCGCTGCCACTGTTGATGGATGATCTTCAGAAAATGTTTACTTACATGTGGTATCACTGATATTGTTCTAGAATTTGCACATTCTATTAGGTAATCTTTCTTTTTTGAATGGGTACTAATACAGATCACTTCCAGTCAATTGTCCAAATAGCTGTCTTCTAAATATCTTGGCATAGACAAGTGGGTGCTTCCAGTGCGACATCAGCCTTTTGAAGCATTTCAATGGATGTTGCATCAATTTCTGGAGCCGTCTTTTAGGATAATACTTTCAATGCAGCTTGAAGTTCTCTTTTCATCACCATTGACTCGCGTTCACATTTACTTCCTGAAATGGTTGAATGTAGACCAGTTCTTTAAGTACAGTAACTCTGTATTCTTTCCATCTTCTTTTGATGTTTCTTGTATCATTCAATATTTTGCCCGTAGAATCTTTCAATCTTGCAACTCAAGGCTTGATTTTTTTCTTTAGTTATTTTAGTTTAAAATATGCTAAGTGTGCTCTCCCTTTTCAGCTTTCTAACTCTAGGTCTTTGCACATTTCATTACAATATTTTACTTTGAATTCTTGAGGTAACCTTTGAAATTTTCTATTCACGTCTTTGATGTCATCATTTCTTCCCTTTGCCTTA
>NW_022104341.1:44060334-44070779 GCF_000313985.2 Echinops telfairi
GTGGAGTACCTGTTTGCTACATCTGGGATTCCTCTTTGTAATTTAAATATCAGGAATAATAAATTTTCCACATGCCATTTGCATATTCAATTTCATAAATGATAACAATTATTTATATAACTATATTAATAATTAATCTCCAATATTTTCCTTTGTTTAGCATCCATTCTATTCTTACATCACTAGGGTTCAATTCTTTTTGTGTTTTAAAATCATTTTATTGAGGGCTTTTACAGCTCTTATAACAATACATACATCAATTGTATCAAGCATATTTGTACATATGTTGCCACCATTATTTTCTAAACATTTGCTTTCTATTTGAGTCATTGGTATCAGCTCCTCTTTTTTCCCTCCCACCCCCCCTTCATGACCTCTTGACATGTGCATAAAAAATATTATGAATAAATATCAGCATTAAAAACCACAGCTCTTGCATTTCTCTGAACAGTAAATTCAATACACATTTCTACTGTATAGCTACCATTCAATTAGATTAAGAAACACCTTCAAAGATTATACCTATTATGGCTATGAGAAGTTATAGAATTATCACACAATCTTAAAATTCCCAAATAAGTGTCACATTAATTTGTTTTTGCAAAGTTTGGGATATCAGATTTTCTCAAACGTACTCCCCATGTGTGGTCTTAGAAATAAATACATTGTCAGTGGGAAAACACAGCTTGCCTTCACTGCTCCTCTTACAATAAGGAAGCATGCAACTTGTCAAAGATTGTATTCCAAGAGTAGAATGGGGACAAAAATACACTACCTCTAGCATCTATATGTTACTAATGCAGAAATTCTGACACAAGCTCCTCTTATCACAAGCATAACAAACAATTATCTAATAAATACACTCTTATAGTCACACCATGGGGCATCAAGAGTAAGGATTATAGACTCAGTGGAGTCCTGGATCAGAACACCAGTTCAGTCACCTATTTGTTAGATATTTGACTAGGTTACATAACCTTGCTGAGCTTTAAGCTTGCTACGAAACTTTAATATATCAGATGCTACCTGTGTTATCTCATTTAATCCTCAAAACAACTGTGTAATAAATCAATAGGATTGTAGAACTTAAAAATAACTATGTAAATAAAATATATCTACCCTGGTGCTTGGAACATAATAAAATCCCTAATTAGTTCCCCTCCTCAGCTGTGTGAGTCCTTGTGTGCACAAGGAGAAGAAAATGTATACGCAGATGGGCAACTATGAAAATACTAGTCTGGTTCTAATAAACAGGTTATCCTGCCTACAATTAACATTTATATCACAAAGAGATGGAAAGAAATGGGGGTGCCTAGCCTCTGCTCCAAATTAGCTTTTGCTATCAATATCAAGTCAAAACCAGAAGGTTCATCAGAAAAACCATAGATGAGTGAGTTTAGTCACTTCATCCACCAGCAGATCCCTCACTTTCTTTTGGTGTTTCTTCAAGGGAAAAGAAAGTTTCCATTTTAAAAAGGTCCACCTCCCACTAAAAAGGCAGGGTGGGCTTGGGCTTCCTCTGAGTCCCTCCTTGATTATCCCTTTTCAATAATGCTTTTGTTCATTTTGCTTACAGCTGTCTGGAGGGTGAGTGACTGCCTACACTCCCTTTTTTAGGCAAAAGGGAAATGCACACAATAATATAATTGGGTAGGAACACCCAAACAGAGACAAAGGAATTCTCCCCTGGAGAACAAACAGACTGCAGTGTTCCTGCAAGGAGCTAGTTAGTAGAACATTCATGAAAAGTCATTGTACTGAATGTCTTTGTTTCATTGTTTTCATCTTCAGGCATTACATTGTTAGTCACTGACTCACAGCATGCACAAATGTCCCTAAGAGAGGACACTGATGAACTGTAGTACTCCAACAAACACCCAGGCAAATGCTCTCTTCAACCACCTCACTGCAGGCACCGGAATTTTCGTCCTGGGGATCCTCCCATTCCGAGCACCCATGACCCACATTGGCCAGCTCAGGGTTTTCATTTTGCTGCAGAGATTTCTTCTATGGAGCTCCTGATGGTGAAAATTTTCCGTCTGAGATTGATCAAATATACAATCAAGATACACTGATAATTATTGGAGCTTGGAATGCAAAAGATAGACACAATAGTTAGACAAAAGGAACAGTAGTTGGAAAATATGCTCTGGATGATAGAAAGGAAGATGGACATCACTTGATAGAATTTTACAACACCAATGACTTGTTCTTTGTAAATACATTTTTCCAACAATACAAACAGCAAGTATACACATGGATTCTTCAGATGAAATACACAAGAATAAAATTGATGGTATTTGTGGGGAGAGACAGTTGAGAAGTTCAATATTAGCAGCTAAAAGGAGGTAAGGAGCCAAGTGTGGAACAGATAGCCAATTGTCCATAGGTAAGTTCAGGTTGAAGTTGTAGAATATTAAAACCAGTCCATGAAAGTCAAAATATGATCTTGTATTTATCTCACATGTCAGATGCATTGAACACTAATGCAGAAGACCTGATGAGATGTGGGAGGACATCAAAATACATTAGCTATGAATGAAGCAAACCATCATTTGGAAAACAGGAAAGAAAAGATAAAAATGGGTATCAGAAGAGCCTCTGAAACTTGCTCTTAATCATAGAGTATCTAAGGCACATGGAAGAAATGATGAAGTCAAAGAGCTGGACAGAAAATTTCAAAATGCAGGTCAAGAAGACAAAGCAAAAGATTATCATTAAATTATAAACTGAAAGAATGCAAGAAAAATTTCAAGCTTCAATTAGCAATATTGAAAGATATTGAGCAAAACATTGACTGATGCAAGCAAGTAGCATCCAAATAAGACAGAAAATACAGTCATTGTAGCAAAAAATAAATAGATGAACTAGTCAACATTTCACCTTTTTTAGAAAGTGGCATATGAGCAAGAACCAGTGATATTGAAGGAAGAAGCTCAAGCTGAACTGAGAGTATTAGCCGAAAACAAGTCTCCAGGAGTTGAAATATCCCAATAAGCTGATAAAGAACTATTTGGCCAACTGACTGAAAAAGATTCATATTTGTACTCTTTCTAAAGTAAAGTGACCCAATAAATGTTTAACTTATAGAACAGAATCATTAATATCATATCCAAGTAAATTGTTGCTTTCCATCATCCAACAATAGTTGCAGCAGTACATTGCCAGGGAGCTGCCAGAGGTTCAGGATACATTCAGAAGAGGGTATGGAACATGGGCTAACATTTAGATATTATCACATGAATCTTGACTGAAAGCAGAGAATACCAGAAAGACATTTTACTTGTGTTGAATTGACTATACCAAGGTGTGTTAGTCTGGGTACTTTAGAGAAACAAATCGACAGAAACTCATGTATAAGAGAGAGTTTTATATCAAGATTAAGTGTGCACCAAGAAAACATCCCGACCCAGTGCTACTCACGCCCACAAGTGCAACATTAACCCATATGTCCAACACCAATCCACAAAGTCCTCCATCTCACAAAACAGACACAATAATGCTGACTGCAGGAGGGAGGTGAGTCGGTGAATGTGTAAGCATCTCAGCACTGGCAGGGGTCTCCACATGGCTGCTCCAGCACCCAGGGCTGCATCAGGGTAGGTCCATGTGGCTTCTCCTCAGGGATGTCTTGCAGGAAGTGAGCCTTGCAAGCTGAAGCAGGGAACTGCTAAACCAGCTGCACCCTGGTGCGACCATCACAAAGCAAGAGACCCAAGAGCTAGAAAGGCGAGGCTCACCGAACCACTTATCCCTCCACCCTTCAATTAACCCCACATCTGTTTATCGGCCAGGTTGGCACAATTAACTAACTATCTCACAAGGCATTCAATCATAAAGAACTATGGATAGGCTTGAGAAGAATAGGAATTCCAAAACACTATATTTTGATCATGTGGAACCTGTACATAGATCAAGAGGCAGTTGTGCAAACAGAACAAGGGTATACTGTTTAGTTTAGCTTCAGGAAAGGTGTGTGTCAGGGTTGTATCCTTTCATCATGCTTAATCAACCTATAGGCTGAACAAATCATCAGAGAAGCTGGACTATATGAAGAATAATGCAGCTTCAGAATTGGAGGAAGGCTCATTAACAACCTGTGATATGCAGATGATACAATTTTGCTTGCTGAAAGGAGGATTTGATGTACCTCTTGATGAAGGTCAAGGACTGCAGCCTTCATGTGGATTACAGCTGAAAATAAAGAAAATACAAATCCTCACAACAGAACCAACAGCCAACGTCATGATAAATGAGCAAAAGACTGAAGTTGTCAAGGATTTCATATTGCTTGGATTCACCACCAATGCTCAAGGAAACAATCAAAACATCAAAAGATGCATTGTATTGGATAAAGCTGCTTCACAAGACCTCTTTAATGTGTTGAACATCAAGGAGGTTACTTTAAGGTAAGGTGTGCCTGACTCAAGCCATGCTATTCTTCATACGCATGTACAAGTTGGACATTGAATAGGGAATGCCAAAGAAGAATTGATGAATTTGAACTATGGTGCTGGTGACGAATATTGAAAGTACCATGAACTTCCCAAAAACAAATTAATCTCTCTTAGAAGTAGAGCCAGAATGCTCCTTAGAATGACAAGACTTCATCTGACATAATTTGGACACGTTGGCAGGAAAAATCGAAGGTTCTGGAGAAGATGGATTGACACAGTGACTAAACAATGAGCTCTAACACAGGCAGATGTGAGATGCAGGACTGGCCTATGTTTCTTTCTGTTGTGCATAGGGCTGCGATGATTTAGAACTGACGATGGCATGTAACAACAAGTCAGAAACTCAAACATTTTAATAAGATTGGACTAGTGTGGGATAATCTTAATTCAACAACCTTGAAAGAGGGCATAGTTCAAGTCACACTCTTACTCGAGTCACACGCTGTTGGAAAGCTCTTTCTTACTCTGCATCCTGCATCTGACTCATTATTATATAGCACCTGGTTCTCAGGACTTGAGCTAGTAGCCTATCATGTGATCAGCAGATCCTGGATTCACCAGCTTTTGCAAACCAAGATGCTGTCATCTGAACTGTTGATTGGGGGTTAATCAACCCCTGCAAACACTTGAGTCATAATACCTCCAGCATGAAGGATGCATGACCCATGGATTGGGGACTTGCTAGCCTGCATAACCGTATGAGCCATATCTCATCTCTGTCTCTCTCTCTGTCTCTCTCTCTCTCTCTCTCTCTGTCTCTTCCTCCCTCCCTGCATGCGCACACACACGAACACAGACAACCACCACCAGTTTTCCTCCTCTAGAAAATCCAGTCTAAGATTCTCAGAAAGAAGTAAACAGAATGGTGAATTTTCCAAAACAAGCATAAGAGTTGAAGCGTAATTTATACTTGTTTTGGGAAGTTTGTTTCTAAAACAGGGGCACAAAATGCAGACACCGTTTCAACCATAGCAAATACAAGACAGTTGGGGAATATGCTGATTTTGGCATCAAAGAAACGAGCTCTAACCTTGAGGTGACTGCTGTAGAACTCGGAAAGAAATCCAAGGAAGCAATGTGTCTTCACTTTGTGGGAAATTGCTTTAGCCAGAAACTGCAGAACAGGGACATCCAGAGGGCTCTTCTCTTTGAATTGAGCAAGTAATCAGCCTTTTGTAGGCACAGTGTTCTCTTTGAAATCAAATAGAAACTTTTCCCCTCATTGTGTCAGTGTTGCTTTTTATTTGAAATATATTACAGTATAGAAGAAAGGTGTTGCTCATTCAATGAGTGGAGAAACCACTATATCATTACCTTTGTACAGTCTTTTCAGTGGTAAAATGAAATTATCAAATAATAGTGTATAGAAAATTATTTTTGCATTTAAATGTTCTGGCATTAAAGATTCATTTGGAATGAAGTAAATGGAATTGGAATTTTATACTACTAACCTAGGTGAATTATGGCTTATGAATATTTATCAGGTGCAATTGTAGACACATACTATGTCTACTCCATACTTTGATCTAGTGATACAAAAGAAACATAGTCTTACTTCTTGAGCACACCTGGGCTAAGAAATAATGTTAAATCGGGAAAATAATTTCACAGTTTATGAGTATTCTCAGTATGCAGCTAGACTCCTGGATCAGCTCATACAATTTTTAAAATTTTCATTTCAATTTCAAAATGAATCTTTTATATTTGCACACAGTCATTTATTTTTAACCTGAAACCTCCTTTGTATGATTCTCTTTAGAAAGCAAGTGGACATTCCTTGCCTGTTGGGAAAGTATAGCAATATATTGCCTCATTTTCTGCTACTGTGGATAGGCATCAGGTTTATATACAATGCACAGGTTGAACTCTTGCCAAAAGAGACAAGCAAGAGTGTGTATATGGAATCAAAGTTACCTGTTCACTGATGCTTCTTTCTCCAATTTCTGGCTATGTCACTTTGGGAAAATTATTTGACCTTAATACCTTAGTTTTTTTCTCATCTGTAAAATAGAAAATAGATGGAAATAAGAATTATTGTAGGGTTATGAAATCAATGCTTGTAAAACATTTTGAGTGGTCTGAAACATATTAAATACTCCAAAAACTTAGCTGTTTTATTGTATTCCTTTTATAGTACTGGTGGCAGAGTGGATTAAGCTCTTAGCCACAGAGTTTTTGAGGTTGTAATTCTGAGGCTGATAATATTTACCCACGCTTACCTGACAGCACCACCAAGCCTGATAAAGATTTCAGCCTCAGACACAGGGTTACTTTGAATCCAACTTGATTTGTTGGTAGTGGACTTGCTTTGGGTTTTGGTATAATTCAGAGAAGAAGCCCTGGTGGTACTATCAGGTAAGCATCAGACTAAAACAGCAAGGTCAGTGGTTCAAGCCTATCTGTTTCTCTTTGAGAGAGGCGCTCTGCTCCTTTAAATTTTACATCATTGAAAAACCTCTATGGAGGGTCAGTGTGGGTCAGAATGACTTGAAGGCAGGGGGTGGGTTTTCACTTTCTCATTCAGAAGCTTTACAAAAACTTGGATTACATCGCAAATTTAAGTTCATTGAAATGGACAAACATAGCACAATAGTTCACCCGTTTGACTACTAATTAAAAGGTCAGAGGTTAAAGTCTACCCAGAGTTTTCTTGTAGGAAAGCCAGGTGATCTATTTCCAAAATATCAGCCATTAAAATCCCTATGGAACACAGTCTAACTGTGACGCACCTGGGAGCCCCCATGTCCCACCTGAGACCACCATGAGTTATGGTCCATTCATGTTGTGCTGGGTTCAGAAGTTAAGAAATGCCAGCCAACACCGGAAGCTACAACGGACAAGCCATAAATTTACCCCAAAGAGCTCTAGAAGGCGTGTAGCCCTGCCAACACTGTGATTTAGTTCCAGTGAATCTCGTTTCAGACTTCCGGCCTCTAAAACTGCTAGCAAATGAGTTTCTATTTCAAATCACCCAGAGTCCTTTGTTACAGTAGCCACAGAAAACTAATACAGGAGAGTGGGAGGTGTGTCTACCTCACAGATAGCTTTGAAGATTAAAAAGTATAATTACTAGTTCACAGTATCTAGGAAGAACATAATAAGTGGTAACATCAGAACAAACAAACAAACAAACAAAACCCCTCTAAACGCAATGTCCTTGTATCAACCTGACTCATAGTGACCCTGTAAGACAAAGACAGACTGATGCTTTGGCTTTCCAAGACTGTAAATCTTTATGGAAATAGAAAGCCCACTTCTTCTTCCAAAGAGCAGCTGGCAGTTGCAAAATGCTGCTTTTGTAGTTATCAGCCCAACATGTAACCTACTAAGCCACCAGGACGCCTAAATAAATGGCAGATATTATCATTTATGACTATGGCAATAGCAAGGAAGATACATGTTCACATTTTAGGCTCCATAACATTAAATTCTTCTTTGTATGACTAGTAAGCTTCACAGTGCAAACTTAACGTGGATAACAATTACTTTCAAATACTAATGTTAAATACTTCCAAGTATTAACATATTCCATGACCTAGTCAATCTGCGTACATTTCTATTTCATAACAATTCTAAAAGATTTATACCTGTCTCACCAGTTTATAGATGAGATGATCAAGGCTCCAAGAGTGAAGTTACATGGTAAGATCGCATGGTTATTAAGTGGCAGAACCAGGATTCCAACCTAAATTCATTTAACTCCAAAAGCCTTTCCACTCATCAGTCTGTTTCTATTATGGATATTTTTATTAATAAAGTAGAATTTGTAGAATTATTTTCCAAACCTGTTCTTTCTTCTTGAATCCTCACAACACCAAAGAATTGTCTTGGAATTGCTATGTACTTTTCCCACAAAATGAGCTCTAGCAGCATAGCGCGTTCTGAGTTGGGCTGCTAACCACAAGGTCAGCAGTTCAAACCCACCAGCCACTCTTAGAGAGAAAGCTGAAGCTGCTCCCTCTGTAAAGATCTGTAGCATTGGAATCTCTGTACAGCAGCGCTCTTCAGTCCTCCAGTGTTGCTTTGAGTCCGACTGGCTTGATGGTAATTGATTGGGAGGCTTGGGAGTCCAGTAAGAAGCAGCCTGGTGGCACATTGGACAGCGAACTGAAAGGTTGGGGATTCAAACCCACCACCACTTCTTGGGAGAAAGATGAGCTTGCTTTTTCCCATAAAGGTTTAAAGTCTGAGAAATTCTCATGATCAATTCTATTCTGTCCTATAAGGTCACTGTGAATAGAAATGTGCTTGACGGAGCTGCATTTGTTTGTTTTTCATTGATTTCTACAAAAACAGCCCCAATGATGCAACGGATAAACGCTTGACTACTAAACAAAAGTTCCAGTGGTGGGAAACCACCAGCCACTCCAGCGGATAAAGATATCACAGTCTGCTTTCATAAACATTTACAGTGTTCCGAAGCGGATGGCGCTATTCTACACTGTCCGCTAGGGTCGCTGTAGTTGTAATCAACTTGATGGCACAGCACAGAAATCCCTGGGTGGAGCAGAGTTCAAGTACTATACTGTTATCTAAAGTTTGGGGATTTGAACCCATCCCGAAGTACCTTGGAAAAAGACCCGTCAGTCTGCTTCTGAAAAGAATCAGCCCGTGAAACCCTTCGGAGCACCGTTCTACTGTGGCACACACGAGGACACCAGGAGTCGAAACCACGTCCACGGTAGCTAGTTAACTGTTCCTCCTACAAACCCGTGTCTCCGTTGTTAGCTCCAGAGTCAGTCGCCAGCTCATGGAGATCTCGGGAAAAGCAAAAAGGAATTTTTTTTAAAATGAAGGAACCAGGTCCTGAACCACAGCCATGATCAATTACAGATCGGTCTATTATGATCACACATAGTGATTATTCAGCGTTATGTTGATATCAGAGAAGTGGAAGGTAATTTTACAGGACAAAATATTACGTTGCCAGCTTAATGTTTGTCTCTCCCATTTTGTCTCTTATCTAACAGAAACCAAAGGGCAAACTGCTGCAGGAATCAGAAGTAGGGGCTCCCTCTCTCCATCAGCTAGACACATGCTCACCATCTTGTGTTGCTGGACTTCTTCTCTCGTGACTGAAAAGACTAAGGAAGGCAACTTTTAGGAACGAGACCAAAAGGGTCACACACATTGTCCTACAGCAAATGGAGAATATGAAGTGTCTTCCATAGGAAAATAATTATAGTCAAAATTGACACCCTCTTTTCTGGTGCATGCCAGCTTCCAAACTGGCAAGGTACCATAATCCTTCAGGGGTACTTTTGATGTTTCAAATGTTAGTAGTCACAAGAAAGTTGGTACCAACTCATAAAAGATGGAGAGAAAACCTGAGTAGTTATCCTTAAAACAAGAAGACTTCGAGCATCTGAGGCATATCCATTATGTACAAAATAAAAAACTTGTGGTAATTTGTCTGAATCAGATGGCATAAAATTAAGTCAATATGATTTAATTAGTTATCCCATTTTTTTGGTAATTTACATAGTGATAATGATAGAAGCAACAATTCATTTAAATATTCAAATTTGCTTTTCAATCTGATTTATGGCATATTTTATGGATTAAGCAATTTATTATTCACCAATGATACATATTTTTTTAATCATTTTATTGGGGGCTCATCGTACTCTTATTAAAATCCATACATACATCCACTGTGTCAAGCACATTTGTACTTTTGTTGCCATCCTCATTCTCAAAACATTTGCTTTCTTCTTGAGCCCTTGGTATCAGCTCCTCATTTTTCCCCTCCCTCCCTGCCCACCCCCTCATAAACCCTTGATGATTTATAAATTATTATTATTTTGTCATATCTTACATTGTCTGACGCCTCCCTTTACCCACTTTTCTGTTGTCCATCCCCCAGAGAGGAGGTTATATGTAGACCCTTGTAATCGGTTCCCCCTATCCACTCCACCTTCCCTCCACCCTCCCAGTATTGCCACTCTCACCACTGGTCCTAAAGAGATCATCTGTCCTGGATTCCCC
>NW_022104341.1:44071262-44073840 GCF_000313985.2 Echinops telfairi
TTTGTCTTCTGTGATCGTGTAGGGAAGGTGAACATCATGGAATGCCAGTTTAATAGAACAAAAGGTTCTTGCATTGAGGGGGTACTTGAGTGGAGGCCCAATGTCCATCTGCTACCTTAATACTAAACCTATAAATATATGCACATAGATCTATTTTCCCATCTTCATATATAAATATATTTGCATATGTGCATGCCTTTATTTAGGCCTCTATAAATGCCTTTTGCCTCCTGGTTCTTTCCTCTATTTCCTTTGACTTTCCTCTTGTCACACTATCATGCTCAGCATTCATTTGGGCTTCAGTAATTCCTCTTGGTTTTATTACCCTTGATCAAGCCCTACCAGGCCTCCTACACCATCCTCAGCACTGATTTTGGATAACTTGTTGTTCCCTTGTCCCTGGGTTTGTTAACACCACTTCTTTCCCCCCACCCCACCCCTATAATACATATTTTAACACCTTACCTAAATGCAGAATCAGTTCTGTCTTTAATCTGTTCAGTATTCAGTAATCATAGTGGGGTTGGAGTGTAAATAGCCCCAGAGGTCTTTTGCCCAGTCATTCCAATGAGTCCCACAATCTTAACCAGAGCTGATCCAGCCAAGCACATATCAATATAATTAAACACTGCAGAGACTTGGCAGGTCGTCATGGTGTTGTCTGAGTATTTTCCATTCGGCAAAGCCAGCTCTACCACTACTTAGCTACTCCTTACAATCAAAACCCTAACATCTGTAAATAATAATCTTAACTTTTAACATTTTGGTCCTTGGAGGGCTAATAAGAGTATAGAGAAACTAAGAAGCCCCCAAGGATGTCTAAGTCACAGAAATATAAGCTGTGAAAAACAGCTTATTTCCCCTACATTTGTAGCTAAAAAGAGAAAGCAAAAATTAAATACTTGCAGGGTTCTGACCTCGATTAATGGTTCCAATGTCTTACAAATCAGATGAACTGTACTAGCACTTGTAGCAAGAGCAGGACTGTCTGCCCATTAAACTCTTAAACACTCCTTCAGGGAAACGTCATTTGCTTTTTCAACCCTCTTAAAACTTAAGTTTTAATTGACAGTAAATCATCTTGCTCTCCATGCTGAGAGTAGTATGAGGAAAGAGCAAAGCCTTTGTCATCAGACAGATTGGAGTTTTAATTCCAGTTCTTATTGGCTATGTTATTTGGGACAGATTATTTAACTCCCTGAGCCTATGTCCCCTCCTTTGTAACACAAGTTTAATAGATATATGCTACACATACAAATACGTGAAAAGTAAATGGTCCACTATCTAGTCTAGCATATTGCCTGGGACATAGTAGATCTTGAGCATATATTTGTTGAAATAGAACTAAAATACGAGATCTGTATTTATTTGTGACAGATAGAATCGTGTCCTCCAAAGTAAGTGTCAACTTGGCTAGGCTATGTTTCCCAGCACCGTGATGCCTCGGTAGTTTGACTCCATTCATTTCGAATTCAGATTCCAACACTGAAAATTTTGTGAGTGGAATATATTTTTCCCATAATAAATAGTAGAGAACCAAATAATTGGTTCTGAGGCCCCAAAAGTACACTTTATATTCATTTTTGTAGAACTTTAACATATGGTTCCTTAAAACATCTAAACATAATAAATGTCATATAATAAATATCAAAACATAATACAGTCAATGAAGTTAACTTATTTTTCAGTATTTTTTGTTATTCAAAAACTCATGAGCTTTATGAATAGTACACTAACATGGTCTTCACTTTAAAATACCCACTGACATTTCCATATAACCGAGTGAGTCTATCTTTCATAGGCTTGTGGCCTAGCGATTCCTTTTCCTCCTTAGTAATGAAGACCCATTTTCCCCCAAAAAAAGTCCTCTTTGTCAGAGTTGAACACTTGCTGGGGAACGAAACCCTCAGCCTCCACATAGTCAGCAAGGTCGGCCACAAGCGTGTTGGACTCGTCTTGATTTGCACGCCCCCATTCACTGGGTACCTCTCATTGCGCTGGGTCTGCCTGTTCTCTTTTTGAATTTCTCAAACTGGCCATGGCTGACTTTGAATACTCTGAGCTGCTCAGCACTTGGTCCTGTGACATTTTTCATCAAATCGCTATGGGGGCTTTTCACCTTCTTGAACATCCCGTCTCAGATATGCTATAGACAGCAAGTTGTTTCTGACATCCAAATTAGCACTCTCCGATGGTCTGGGTTCTTTATTTCATGGTGAACGATTTCACACTTTTCTCTACATTAGCCACTTTAATCGTTTTTTTCCTCAGAAATGTTCATAATGTTGATGTAGCCATGTTGTATTCAGCTGCCAAATCTGACAACTGGCAACCTGATTAAATTTCACAGTGATTTCTTCTTTTAACTCTCTCGTGGTTCCCACACTTTCCCTCTTAGCTTTCCTGCTGTTGTCACTAACTTTTTTTGGCAACATGGTTGGCATTTTATTCAAATAAAGCACACACAGAAACCTCACAATGACAAATGTTTTAATGCACAAACACTATATGGTGTCTGAGCAAGAGCAGTGCTTAGACTGAAGGCTCACCACTTTGTGTCCACCGCAAGATGCGATGC
>NW_022104341.1:44074288-44075737 GCF_000313985.2 Echinops telfairi
TCGGATCCCCACCCTAATCCAGATAGTTTTTCCTGGGTATAGGCTACATGGCCTTTTACCTTACAAGAAACAAAATCACAGAGAAGCAAGCAGAAAGGGAGAGGTAGCACCTTCTTGAGACCTGCCGTCCTTGTACTGAGAACCCCTAGGTCTAAGAGATCCATAGTGGAATAAGATAGGTGCTATTCTATATGCCTGTTGTCCTGGGAAGAAATAATGAATAATTCTAGCCCCAATCCAAGAATATTTAGTCCTTGTGATATGGCCCTGATCGATGCTCACCCTCATGAAGAGATCATTGAAGATACAGGTGCTAGAGCAATGTGTGATGAAGAAAGCAGTTATTTCTTGGCTATCAAAAATAATAGCATCTACAAGGCACCCCTGTGGGACATCCCAGCCCCGGGGCTCCCCCGCTGGGCCACCCCCAACCACACAACTCACCCATGGCTCCCCATGGTCCCCCAGGTAGCTCACTCTGTGGTTCTCCTGGTGACGAAGCCCAGCTATGACATCTTCTAAAACAGTGGTCCTCAACCTTCTTAATGCCACGACCCTTTAATACAGTTCCTCGTGTTATGTGACCCCCCAAGCATAAAATTATCTTAGTTGCTACTTCATAACTGTAATTTTGCTACTGTTATGAATTGGGCAATCTCTGTGAAAGGGTCATTCGACCCCCCCAAAAGGGGTCACGACCCACAGGTTGGGAACCGCTGTTCTAAAAGAAGACTGATGCCAAGATACATGGAGAATTCCAAAGGACACCAGACCCCTTAGATGTTTAAAGCCCCTTGGCAAAATAATGAAGACAGGTGTATACCTAGGGTTCAGGATCAGTACTTGAAGGAAGGTAAAGTTTACTCCCAACCTGGATAGGGAGGACAACTTAAAAGAAAAGGAAATCTCCCCAAAACTGAGGACAGCAAAAGGACTTCAAGTTCTGCAGTTTCGAGATCCGTTCAGTGTCCTTCACTAGCTTTTGTGAGCACAGTTTAGAGAACCGGGACACACACAAAAGAGCTGGAAGACTGGAAGAAATGGCAACACTGACAGCAGTCCCATTATCAACGTAGGTGGATCAAAACAGGCAGGAGAAATCATAGCCCAAACTCAGGCACCCTCAAGATCCATAGTCAAGAGAGCCAAAGAAAGATGCTAATAATTATAGAATAAAACCATCAGCCAGCCTCACCATGCTTTTGGTTACTCCATGATTTGATGTGGTTAGGGTAAGCAAGGACTATATAGAAGAATCTCATTTTATTTAGCCCATTCCTATTCAGGTTGGGAGTCTTAACATGGATTCCACTTCTGATATACATTTTCAGAAAATAAGTGCCTGGAAGTTTTGGTGTGGACCGATTGAATAATGGATATGAAAAGACAGAGATGAGGATATGAAATCAATCACAATCCCAGCACTTTCTCCAATTAACTTGAATGAAG
>NW_022104341.1:44076626-44083804 GCF_000313985.2 Echinops telfairi
GTTTTATAAATACATTAAATAAGATAAATGTTTAAATAAAAGCAATTATATAGTGTTTTAATTATCCTATCCATATTCCTGAATCCTCACTTCAAAATAAAAATTTAACAAAATTGGTAAATGTGATGTGGCCCGTGTGAATCTTGCTTGTTGCACCAAATGGCCCGAGTTTTAATTGAGTTTGACAACCCTGGTTTAGAGGCAGATAATGCGCAGGAGGGCGGGGTACTTAAAAAGAGCCACGTGAGCAAAGACATCTGGGTATGACAAGGCCTGATATGTGCTGGAACACGCAAGGAATAGTGTTGGCTCCAGCCTAGGGCACGTGAGGAGGGCGTTATTGTAAGGTACGGTGCAGTGGGTGATGACTCATAGCGACCATATGCACAACAGCAGGAAACACTGCCTGGTCCTGCACCACACTCACCTTGTTCCTGTACTTGACAAGGCCCATTGTTGCAGCCACTTTATCAATCTATCTCACTGAGAGCCTTCCTCTTTACCACTCCCTTTCTACTTTACCAGGCATGATTTCCTTCTCCAAGCACTGTTCTCTCAGAATAACTTGTACATGAGACGGCATAGACACTGGAAAATTAATCTAGAATCAGTACAAAGCCATATAAGGGATTTGCCCTTTCTTCATTAGGCAATAAGAATGTTATTCAAAGTTTTTAAGCAAGGATATTAACCTGAATATATAACTGTTTTCGAGAGCTTATCCCAGCAGTAAATATATGAGACCATTACAAAATTTTTAAATGCTTATATTTAGCATGAATTATGTGTCCTTCAGGAGTTCTGGTGGCCTAGAAGGTTAGGCCTTGGACTGCTAACTATAAGATTGATGGTTCAAAGCCACCAGCAGTTCCATCAGAAAGACTAGACTGTATGCTCCAGTGAAGACATAGTCTCAGAAACGCTATTTAGAATCACGATAATTCAAAATCAGCTTGATGGCAGTGAGTAGAGTATTAGTTATTTATAATTCCAACAGAGCAGGAAAGGTGGATGTCTTCTTCATGGATAAATTCTAGTACTCAATATTGCCTGTCACAAGTCAAAGATTAATAAGTAATAATTAGTTCACAATAAATAGACTGATTTATTTATTAGTTCACAATAAATAAGTAAAACGATTTGTGGATCAAAACTTGCCTGACAGTTTGTTGGACTGTGATGGTTGTGTGTTGCTGTGATAAGTAAGGAAGATGAAAGAACAAGCGATGTATTGGAACCATAGTTCTGGGGAAGACTAGTGAAAGTAGTGAAGATGTTAGAAAAACAAACTGGTCTATCATGAAGAAGTAGGACCAGAGTGCTCCTTATAGGCAAGGATGGCGAGACTCCATCCTACATACCTTGTACGTGTTGTCAAGAGAGACCAGTCCCTGGAGAAGGACATAAGGCTCAATGAAGCAGAGATGTATCAGGAAAAGAAGAGCCTCACTGAATTTCATTTGACACAGTGACTGCAGCCATGGGATCAAGCATAAGAACATTCGAGAACATGGCGCAGAACTGGACAGTGTTTGAATCTGCACAGAGTCACTATGGGTTGGAACTGAGTCAATGGCACCCAACACCAACTATTTTCAGAAGATATGATCCTACACACAGAAAATTCCAAAGATTGAGCAAGAAAAATATTGAAATAAATCGAAACATTCAGCAAAGTGGCAAGTTACAGGAACACAAAAGTTAATTGGATTCCTACACACTATCAAAGAAAACTCTGAAAACGAAATAAGGAAATGTAGACAATTTGTAACAGCCACCTCCCAACGGTCCTCCACCACCTTCCCAATTTTTCATATGCTTGAACCTAATGTTTCAGCCACTCTGTCAATCCATCTCATTGAGGGCCCTCTTCTTTTTCACTCCCCCTATACCTTACCAAGCATGACGTCCTTCTCCAGGCCCTGGTCTCCCATGACAACATGCCCAAAGTATGTAAGTGCACCATCTTTGCCTAGAAGCAGCTCTCTAGCCATATTCCTCCAAGATAGATCCGTTTGTCCTTTTGACAGTCCATGGTACTTCCAGTACTCAATGTTCTTCTCCAGCAGCACAATTCAAAATGCATCCTTTTTTTTTTTTTGATCTTCCTTATTCAATGTCCAACTTCAGATGCATATGTGGCAATTGAAAGTAGCATGGCTTGAGGCAAGCCCACCTTAACCCTCAAAGTAACATTCTAACTTTTCAACATTCAAAATAACTCTTGTGCAACAGATTCAATCAATGCAATGCATATTTTGATCTCTCGACTATTACCTCCATGAGCATTGATTGTGGATACAAGTAAGACAACGTCAGTGTTTTCTCCATGCATCATGATGTGAACTGTTGGTCCAGGTGTGATGATTTTGATCTTCTTAACCTTGAGATGTAATCATACTGAAGGCTACAATCCTTGCTCTTCATCAGCAAGTGCTTCAAGTCCTCCTTACGTTCAGCAAGTAAGATTTTGCCATCTGCATATCAGATTGTTAATGAGCCTTCCTTCAATCTTGATGCCACATTCTTTTTAATATAATCTAACTTCTCTGATTATTTGCTCAGCCTACAAATTGAAAAGGAGTAGTGAGAGAATGCAACCCTGACACACACGTTTCCTGATTTTAGACCATGTGATATACCCTTATGTTCTCACAACTGCCTCTACATCCATGTAAAAGTTCCTCATGAGCTCAGTGAACTTTTATGGAATTCTCATTCTTGTCAAGATTATCCACAGTTCATTATGAATGTCAAATGTTCTGAAGTTGAATGTCTGGTATAGTCAATAAAACACAATTAAACATCCTTCTGGTATTCTCTACCTTCGATCAAGTTCCATCTGACATCAGTAATGATGTCCCTTGTTCCACATTCCATTTAGATCTAACCTGAGCCTCTGGCAGCTCCCTGTCAATGGACTCCTGAAATTGTTTTTGGTTATCTTCAGAAAAATGTTACTTGCATGTAATGTTCATATTATTCTATAACTTGAGCATTCTGTTGGGTCATCTTTCTTTGGAATGGGTTCAAATGTGGATCCATTCCAGTCAGCTGGTCATGTACCTGTCTTCCAAATTTCCTGGTATAGACTAGTGAGTGCTTGCAGTGTTTCACCAGCCTGTTGAAACATTTCAATTGATACCATCTATTTCTGGAGTCTGGTTTTAGCTAATGCTTTCAGTGCAGCTTAAACTTCTTTCAGTATCACTGGTTCTTGTTTATGTGCTTCCTCCTAAAATGGTGGAATGTTCATACTTCATTTTGCTCCTGGGATTTGTAAGCAATACCTGCCTCCTCTTATCTCCTTATTTTTAATGTGTTCCTATCTGAGTGCTGAAACTTTTTCTATGATTAATAAAGTACTTTTCTTTTGTATTGTGTTTTGATTTTTTTTATAGGGATGTTGTTTTTTATTACAACATCAAATTTTAGATCTTAAGCTCTATTTGTTTATAGATGACTCTGTTTGTTTATCAAGTCAATTATCTCCTCCTGGTACAAGATATTTTAGAACTTACGAAGCCTTAATATCACTTAAAATTTTGTCACACAATGTGGCTGTCCCATTATTATACCTAAAGAAATTTGTCAGAGATAAACTCCTCAGGACCAATAATGAGAGAGGCGATACCAGGACGGGAAGGGGAAGGTGGAGGAGAAAGGGTGAACTGATCACAAATATCTACATATAACCCCCTCCCAGGGGGACAGACAACAGAAAAGTGGGTAAAGGGAGACATGAGTCAGTGTAATACATGAAAAAATAATAATAATTTTTAATATTTGCAAATTTACTATGAAAAAATGAAACCTCATTCTTGTTTTAATTTTCATTTCTTTGATTATTATGTCAAACATTATTTCACATAAAATGCATTCTGTTGTACATGGTATATCATTTGTGTTTCTTCCTTTAAAAAGTTTTTCAGAAATTCTGCTCATTTTCTTTAACCATCTAATATGGGGATATCATAACTTTTATGATTAATTTCCATATATTATACAATACAAAGTTGAATAATATTACTTAATCATATTTGTAAAATAATACTTTCTATTATTTCATTATATTGTGTCCAGGTATATTGAGACATTTTAAATTTTAGTTATTCAAATGCATAGTCCCCTATTTTTTAAGCAAAATATGTTTTTAAAAGAAATTTTGTCACACTCCTCCACAAATTTGTGGTTAAAAAACAGTGGAACATGTTCTTGACATGCTGACATATGTAATATGAGCTCGTATTTTCTTTGACTTGGACAGAGTAATCCATCCGCAAAACAAGGCTCCAACAGCGGGCCCCAAAGGCTCGAGTATCATCATATAGAATCCCAGTCAACGTGCCAGATCAGTTAGCTAACCATTTTCTTAAAAGTAGAGACAGCTGCATGCCCACTAGTACTTTCCAGATTTAAAAATCTTACCACTGTTTTTCTGGTAAATCTTGCCATTCCAAAGGACCACAAACCACTTCTGGGCCATCCTAATCGTTGGAAAATCATGCCAGCACAGCTTTGAAATTCACTGAACATAAATCCAAGAAAATAATCACAACAGGATAATCACACACCACCATCAAAACGCTTACTCATCTGATGATCAGGAAGACAAGGTTATTCTAGAGGCAAGACTATTTCATTTCTTCTGTTTGAAATCGCTGCCTCTTTCATCCCTGTCACCTCCACCATTAAAATCCCTTAAGGTGTAGGTAACTGTGTCCTCTTGCTGAAGTCTTCCCAGTTCACTTGTGCTCAATTTATTCTCTAAGGTCCTTATCATATAACCCACGTAGGTGGCCTTTATCATAGAACGGTGTTTCCTGAATTCTTTGCACCCTTATGTACTTCTTATAAGACGCACACGACCACCACCACCAAGATCCTCACCAATTCTAGTTTGCCCTAAGACAGTAGCTTACGAACCTCTGTAGTCCCTTGAAAATAATAAACCCTTAAGGAGTTTCAGAATAGTTTCTGAATTTGTAAATAAGTAACTTCAAATAGTTTGAAAGCACTGTTATTTTTCTATTTCCAAACGCTCAAATACACAATGTGAAATTCGCAAATTACCAAAAAAAAAGGTCCCTGAGGAGAAATGTCAGTTCTTCGGTCATTTTTCTGTGGCCACAGTCACTATTACCGTTGATATTAAAAGGACTGAGAGACTGAGCTCTCCCTGAGGTTTGCATCTTCCATAGGAGTGCTCTTCACGTTACTGTGCTGAGTTATTGCTGACAATAAACTTCCTATAGAGATGACCAGAAGTACATATACCGTGGTTAAAATGTCTTATTTAGCTTAGCAAGTGTTTTAAATGAGAATACATGTTCTTAGATGTTTCCTCCTCTCCCTGACTAGTAGTCACCAGACCTTTCAAAGCACTGACAATGAGGTCATCGTCTCTCTTTCAAGATCCCCCTTCCGTCCTGTGTCTTCAGTATATTTTGCTTTAGCTTTCTCGGGCTTTGCAGACACAGGGCCCTTCTCTGCCTGTCCAAGTTCTTAGGGCCGTCTTCCCTGTTTTAAGTCATGTTACTCGAAGCAAGCAGAAGTTTAAGTCTCTGAAATTTCTCTAGAAAGAATTTTGTTTTATTAACTACGATCCCACCCAGCTTCTCTGATTAGGTATTCTTCTTTAAACAGTCTTGTACTGTATTTCTACAATGATTTTGATATTATGAATATAAAGGGGTGTGTGAAGACCCATGTTGTCTTAGCAACCTAATAGTAATGGGGAAAGCAAACATCTAAACAATCTAAGAAGATGAATCAGTGGGAAATGGAATGGCCTTAATATGTTTCTTTTCTTTTTGCTCACCAGCAAAAATAGTGTCATCTTCCTTTTCTAAAAGGAGGCCTCTGGATTCCAGTGTGAAGTCCTTATCTAAGGGGTAGGTGATGTGTGTGCTTGTGTGGTAGTTTGTGTTCTTAGAAGTGAGGAAACTCAGGAATACAACATAGCCAGATCAGCTGAGAGAACAATAAATGGAAGCAGATTTCTCAGATAAGTAACCAGTACAAAAATTACTTTAGAGCATCACATATTTGTCCCTTTTATTATTATTGTTTGTTTATAAGGCAGATGGTGCCAGGAGAAGACAAGAAGGAACGAAAAAAGAGCCATAAACGTGATATAAATGGCAAGCACTAGTCAGGGTTCTACCTACTTAATCCCAAAAATAACATTTACAGGAAATCACAACATTCTTCTTTCACAATTCAGACTCAGGGACAGTAAGTAGGTTGGTTGTCAAGGTCAAAGTGGGAAACTCAGTGTCTGAAAACAAGCTGACTGCTTCCCCCTCACTTTGTCATCTTATGAGTTAATGGCACAAAGTTTTGAACCTAGACCTGTTTGACTGCAATGCTTAAATCTACTGCTATTCTGATGAAGCACAGAGCACAATCTTGGAAAAGAGTCACCTAAACAGTTCTATCGTGTTTCATCATTTCACTACATATTTGACTTAGAACAGAGTTCTATCGTTTTCTTGTCTGGACTTTATCAAACCCTTCAGGAGGTCCCTACATTAGTTCTAGGTACAAATACCAAAAATGCATACCAGTAAAGCCAATACTTGAAAATCTTATGACTTCATAACCATAAAAAATTATTATGTCGAAAGAGTAATTTCATCTAATATTCCTTCTAGTGTTGTCACACTCTAGTGTTTAGCTGAAACCAAAAAGCAGAGAAATCTACGTAAGGACATCCTCTCAGAGCTATTTGTCACTAAAGACAGATGACTCAATAATAAGGAACCGGAAAGCACATTTCCATTTTACAGTGTGACAGGAACACTCACTGATGAGAACGTTTAAAAGTCTGTCAAACTGCGATTTGATGCCCGTCATGAATTATACAAGCAAAACCCCACCAAGCCAAGGCAGCCATGTTTTTCTATATGTTCCAGGTTTCAAGTGCATTGACAGGAAATTCAGAGGTTTTAAAAGAAAAATTTAAAAGACATCACCTTCCAGGAGCCTTGTTTACAGGTTTTAGAGAAACAAATATACTATATAGAGTGGCAATGGGAAGGAAGCTTTGGATTCAGGTTTTCCTTACTAAATAAGTCAGTTGCACCTAATGTAGCTAAAGGTGCTCATAAAATTCCATATCATCTAACCAAGTGCCTAAAATTTTCCAGAACTCTCCACATCTGCTGAGTCACTTG
>NW_022104341.1:44084683-44095742 GCF_000313985.2 Echinops telfairi
AACTTCTATCTTTCCTCCTTTATGAAGATGGTTCAGTGGTTCCTGCCATACAATTGCTCTTGATACTAGTCTAAGTTCTGCATGAACACAATGAAGAGTTCTGGGGTTCCATTCTTCTCAAGGATATCTATAATTTGTTATGGTCGACACATTACAATGACTTTGCAAAGTCCATAAAACACAAGTAAACATCATGCTGGGATTCTCTGCTTTCAGCTAAGATTCACCTGACATTAACAATGATATCTCGTTCCATGTTTTCTGAATCTGGCCCAAATCTGTCAACTCTTGGTCAATGTACTGATGAAACTATTGTTGGAAGATCTGCAGCAAAATTTTACTTTCATGTGACAATAATGATATTGTTGTATAATGTAAGCACTTGATTGGGTCACCTTTCTTTGGAATAGATATAAATATAGTTTTTCTCTAATTAGTTTTCCAAGTAGTGGTCTTCCAAATTTCCTAGAATTGAAGAGTGAATGCATCTAGAGTATTATCACCTGTTGAAACCTATCACCTGTTAGCTATCAATTCCTGAAGTGTTGTTTTTATCCAATGTGTTCTGTGCATCTTGAACCTCTTGCTTCGGTATCATTGGTTCTTGTTCGTACGCTACCCCTTGAAATGGTTCAATGCCAAATAGTTCTTTTGTGGGCCATGATTCTGTATTATTTCATCTTCATTTGACACCTCCTGCATCCTCCACTATATTGGCCCTAGTATGTTTCAATATCACAACTTTAGGCTTGGATTTTTCTTGAGTTCTTTCAGTTTGATATGCTGAACCTGTTCTATTTTGGTTTTCTAACTCTAAGTGTTTTCACATATAATACTTTATTTTGTCTTCTTGAGCTGCCCTTTCGAAATTTCGGTTCAGCTCTTTTATTTGGTAATCCCCCCCCCAATAACTTTATTGAGATAATTTGCATATAATACACATACAGTTCAGTTGTATTTTTAAAAAATTGTACATACATCACCACAATCAGTTTTAGAGCATCTTCTGCCTCCTGTATTCATTATTTGCTACCCCATTTCCCTCCAATCCTTCCCTGATGGATCCCCAATTCACCATAACACCAATTATTGTCTCCATATATCCAACCCTTCTGTACTTCATAAACTGGTAAGCATACAAAAAATAGTAAAGATATCTATAAAAGAAAGAAAATACCACTGACAATATTGTAATAAACCAGAGATATAACCTCTATCAAGAAAAAAGCAAAAACCATTTATACTAGAACGCATCCAAAATGGGTCAATAGGGAGATCAAATAACCAGGTAGCACATTATAACCAAGTTCCACCAACCATAATCAAGTTTACAATAGTCTTTGTCTGATAGCAAGGTTATTCACATCCCTCAACTGGTTAGAGGGGCTCTATCAGAGGCTTAAATCCATGTAAAGACCTGGCAAGTGGACTTGGGGCTCCCACTGAAAACTGGGTGTTCACAATTTAAGCTCTAATGCCATTACCTACATCATATTTGGATTTTGTTACTTACCAACCTTGGATCACAAAGGCTGGTATGTTTCTTTCATGTGGAATTAGTTGATGCCTCACTTAGATAGCTGTTTGTTGGAATGCAAGCCTTTAAGAACCTAGGTGCTATTTTTTTATCATTTTATTGGAGGCTTTTATAAATACTATAACAATCCATAAATCAATTACATCAGGCAAACTTGTACATCATCATTCTCAGAACATTTTCTTTCTACTTGAACCCCTTGCTATCAGTTCCTCTTCATTCCCTCCCTCCCCCACCCTACCACCCTATATGAACCCTTAAAAATTATTATTTATTATTATTATTTCATATCTTTCATCACCCAGTATATCCATTCACCCACAGTCCTGTTATTTGACTCCCTTGAAGGGGGTTATACATCCATCATTACTATCAGTTTCCCCTTCCCTTCCCCCTCCCTTCCTATTCCCTCATGGAATCATTACTCCCATTATTGCTTCTGAGGATTTTATCTATACTGGATTCCATGTGTTGAAGGCTCTTATCTGTAGCAACATACATAAACTGCTTGTCTAACAAGATTTGTGAAGTCAAACTGAGGCCATGATAGTGGGGGAAAGAAGCATTAAATAACTAGAGGAATGTTGTGTGTTTTGTCGGTGCTACACTACACCATGGATGATTTCTCCCTTCCACGTGTCCCTTCTGTGAGGGAGTTTCCAATTATCAATGGATGGCTTTGGGTTTCCACTCTGACCTCTCTCCTTCAAAACAATATGATTGTTTTTGGATATTCTGATACCTGATCTTGTTGATACCTCACTCACACAGACTGGTGGGCTCCTTCCATGTGGACTTTGTTGATTCCCTGCTAGATGGCTGCTTGTTTAACTTCAAGCCTTTAAGACCCTAAATAAGTGCTTCTCAACCTTCCTAATACCAAGACCTTTTAATACAGTTCCTCATGCTGTGGTGACCCCCCCAACCATAAAATTATTTTCATTTCTACTTCATAACTATAATTTTGCTACAGTTATGAATTGGGCAAAATGGCCGTTTGACCCCACAAAGGGGTCATGACCCACAGGTTGAGAATCACTGCCCTAGATGCTATATCTTTTAATAGGCAGGCATCATCAGCCTTCTTCACCACATTTACTTATGTGCCCATTTTGTCTTGAGGGATCCTGTCAGAAAGGTATCAAACAGTGACACATTATTAGAATAAAGTATTCTTGTGTTGAGGGAAGACTTAAGTAGTGACCTCAAATCCATCTACTAATTTAGTGCTTTACCATATAATATATATACATAGCCCAATACCCCTTTCTTTATATATTAGCATATTTACATATAAACGTGGCTATAATTATACCTCTATACATAGCTTTTACCTCCTAGTTCTTTCCTCTATTTCATCTTACTTTCCTCCTGCCACACCATCATGTTTAGCCTTCATTCAGCTTCCAGTAATTCCTCTCAGCTGCATTATAATTGATCAAACACCATCAGGCATCCTACATCCTCCTCATCCTTGATTTTCAGGTCATCGTCTACCATATATACTCGAGTATAAGCTGACTTGAATATCAGCCGAGGAACCTAATTTTGCCACAAAAAAATGCATTATAAAAAAATATGCTGAAAACTCAACTTATACATGAAAATCATAGAGTTCTGTTCTGAAGCCTCCTGTTGAGCTTATTTCCCTGTGTTCTTAGATAGATTAAAGTTGCCACCTATGATTGTTGAGTCTGTGATTTATTTTTTCATCTTTTGAAGAATTTGGTTGACGAATTTCGCAGGTCTCTCATTGGGCATGTATATGTTTATTATGCCTACTCGTTCTTGGTCTACTGAACCTTTTAGCATTATATAGTGCCCATCTTGGTCTCTTGTTATGGTTTGCACCTTGAGATCAATTTTGTCAGAGTTAGGATTGTAACTCTGCTTTTTTAAAGCTGTATTTGGCTTGGTACATTTTTTGCTAACCCTTAATTCTCAGCCGATTTTTGTCTACAAGCTTAAGATGTGCCTCTTAACAAATTGATGGGTTTAATTTTCTAAGCCAGGCTGCTAGCCTTTGTCTTTTAGTGGGTGAATTCAGACTATTGACATTTCGAGTTATTAAGTTCATCTGTGAATTCTTTGTAGTCATCTTGTATCTTCTGAGTTGGGTATTTTCCTATCTCCTTCCACACTGGTGCGCTGTGTATATGTGTGTGGCTTCATTCTTGCCTTCCTTTCACCATTGAGGCAGTGTTATCTTGGGGTTTTTTTCGGTGTAGTGACTTCTGGGTGAAGTTGCGCTATGTGGTGGCCTCTTATTTGTGCTTGGTGAATGTTAGTCTTCTGCCCATGGTGAGTCAGCAAGAATTTTTTTGGAGAGCTGGGTTTCTTTTGATGTATTCTTTCAGTTTTCCTTGTCTGGGAAGACTCTAACCTGTCTGTCTATCTTGCGAGATAGTTTGGTGGAATAGAAAATTCTTGGATTGGCTTGTTCTCTTTCAACTTCCAGAGATACTACTGCACTCTCTCTTCTTCAGGGTATCTGCTGATAGGGCTGAGCATACTTATCTAAGTACTTTTATATATGACTGTCTTTTTCCTCTAGCTGCTCTTATGAGTTTCTCCTTTTCCTCAAAGTTGAATAATTTAACTATTATATGCCTTGGTGTGTTCTCCCCGGGGTCTAGTCTCATTGTGTCCTCTCTGCTTCCTGTATGATTGTCTGATTCTCATTCATTATGTTTGGAAAGTATTCTTCTAGGAATTCCCTCATAGCTTTTGCTGTTGACTTCTTTATTGTGTCTTATTCTGATATCCCAATTATTCAAATATCATTCCTCATCATAACATTGGTCATTGCTCTCAAATTTTCTTCAGCTTCTTTGACTATCTTGTTTCACTGTCTTTCTCATTGAAATCTGCCTGGTTTTCCTCAAGATCACTGGTACATAACTTCTCTTCTTCTAGTCTTTTGGTGAGGTCTATTATTTGCTCTTTGCTTCTTTTGTAATTTCCTTTGGTGCATGGACTTTATCTCCTCTATTACTTCATCCTTTTTTTCCCCTGCATTGCTTCCCTCATGTACTGTATGACTCCAAGCAGCATTCCGAAGATTTATTTTTGGAACAGATCAATGCCTGCTTCTTCTATGTTGTTAGGTTCAGAACTTTTTCCAACGCTACATTTTGTTGCTCTTGTTTTCTTATTGAGGATGTTGAGGCAATTATTGTGTGCATATCATTTTGAACAACTTTGGTGTCATTTTCCTGGGAGCCAAAGAGGCCTGCGCTTTCTCTCTGTGGGTCTGGTAAGAATGCTTCTGAGGACTACCTATGGCCAACTGTGCTGGGGGTTCAGGCTACTGCTTTATTTCACTAGGGGTCCATGCTTTTCCTAGTCAGCTGGGATTTCCTTTTTTAGAGGGCAAGTTAGATGGTTGCACATATACTGATCTGCCGGTAGGCTGAAGCCAGTGGCTGTAAGTAGGCCACTGGGTGGGGCAGCCCCACGGTGTTGCTAAAAGACCAGTCTGGACTGGTGGGAAGCCATGGGTCCAAGTTGTGTACCAGAGGAGCTACAGAATTGAGGCTAGTCAACTGGGAGGTAGTGAGTCTGGGTCAGATCATCAGGGGAGCCACGGGGCCGGGATTAGCCAGTGTGGGGTTCGCAAAGCCAAAGTGAGCCTGTGTGAGGGGCCGTGGGGCTAGGGCTGCCAAGTGGGGTAGCTGTGGGTCTAGGACAGGCCGGTGGATGCATCTCAGGTCAGGGCTGGGCTGGCAGAGGGGATCTCATAGCCAGGGTTGGCCACCAGGGTGACCACAAAACTGGGGTGTCCCACCTGGGGGACCATGTGGAGCCAGCTGACCTATGGGTGAGTTGTGTGGTTGGGAGTGGCCCAGCAGGGGAGCCCCGGGGTTGGGAAGTCCTGCGGGGGTGCCTTATAGATGCTGTTATTTTTGACAGCCAAGAAATAACTGCTGTTTTCAAAACACTTTGCTCTATCACCTGTATCTTCAATGATCTCTTCATGAGGGTGAGTATCAATCAGGGTCATATCATTAGGACTAAATATTCTTGGATTGGGGCTAGAATTATTCATTATTTCTTCCAATTAGCACCCAATTTATTCCACTATGGCTTTTTGTTAATCTTCAAAAATTCTATTTCTTGTCAGGTTCACTTTAACTGGAGCATTTGAATAAATCTTAATGTAATTGCCCTTGTTATTTCTAAAAATACCTATAGCCCCTTGTGATATACTTTGTAAACTTCCATAGGATTTTCAGTGGTTTGGGAGTTAAGATTTACTAATCTCCCATGCTGTACTCTAACACAATGCAATCACCTCCATAATAATTGTTCAGCCAATCAGTCAAACAAGGATTAAGGTGGGGTGTAATCTCCTTACTCATACCACAGCTATAATCCAATAAATTGAAAGGAAGTTTCCTCAAAGTGTGATCATGCCTAATAAGTGGATACACTGGCAAATTTTGCTTGCTACTTGCTTGTTCTGGAACCTACAACTAGTTCATCAATCTCTGGTTCTTTGGACTTACATAACAACCTGCCATATTGACTGCTGATTCTGGGAGTCATCAGCCGACTTTCATCTGACCTGCCAACCTTGCAACCACAAACCTAATGTGCTGACCTCATCTTCATCTCTGTAACCACGTGCCTGTTGACTCATCTGTATTCTTGCTGATTTTGACTTCATCCACCTCCATGTCTATGCAATCAGAAAAAGCCTGTACTTTAACATCTGACTCATGGACTTGGAACTGGACTAGACTTGAACTTATCTACTTCTACAAACATAGGAGACATTTTCCTGCTAAAAATTCCTCTCCTCCCTCTAATCTCCAAGGACTATAGATAGATAGATAGATAGATAGATAGATAGATAGATAGATGATAGATAGATATAGATATAGATGATATAGATATAGATGATATATATAGATAGATATAGATATATATGTCACTAGTTTTGCTTTTCTAAAGAACCCAGTCTAAGATACTCATCAAGTTGATTAAGCTTCCAAGTCAATTTTTCCAGCTAAGTGATCAAGAGGCAATTTCAGATTTATACTTCTGTCACTAAGTTTCTGTGTTAGTCCAGGTAAACTAGAGAAACAAATCCAGGGCTCTGGCTGCCATCAGCATGACTATGTGGTTTCTCAACAGGAAAGTGAAACAGAGTGTGTGTGTGGTCCTCTTCCCAAGAGAAAAAGAGGAAGTCCCCAGAATTCTCCTGGTGAGTGTTATCTTGTGGACCTGGTTAGTAGACTAGACTCCACCCATTTGCTCAAGTTGACAGGAGATTATGTAACTACTATTAATTAATTTACCAGACTTTTAGGATGGGAAGAAATTTGTATTGATGAACTAATCTATTCATTCCAGTATTTATATGCAAATGAGAGCACCAAACTATAGAGAATTCAAATTCATATGTAAAGATCATGCCTAATAACAGACTTCTGAACCATATCGCTCTACATTCCCAATGCAAATAGCACAATTTTAAAGTATGGCTTGAATATTCTGAACTATTTACATGGAATTTTATTTTCATCAAGCTTAAAATTATTGCCTTTTAAAACATTTGGGTATTTCTTTTGAGCTTTTATGAATTATAACGGTGTTTGGTCTTTTTTATTATTTCATTGTTATGTTTTGCTTGGGTTTTTGTTTGTTTGTTTCCTTCTTGAGTAACCCTGCTTGGTTAGTGTCACCAAAGAAACTTTTATGTTTGAGCTATGTGACTTCAGAAACATTTTTCCGCTGTGGTTGGTTAATAATTGGAAACTTTACAAAGAAAATATCAAATGTTATGGTTTCTAGAGATATGTGGTCTCTTAAAGTGTGAGATAGATCACTATTACATTATTTTGTGCAAAGGTGTTTGCTCAGTGTGTTAGTCTGGGTTTACTAGAGAAACAAATTCATAGGCACTCACATGTGTGTCATAAAGAGCTTTATATACAAGAGCAATTGGATATTGAGAAAACATCCCATCCCAGGCCAGATCAAGTCCATAAGTTCAATATTATCCCATATAGCTGATACCAATCTATAAATTTCTCTTCAGACTCGCACAACACATGCAAGGACACCAAATGTAGAAAGATCATAGGCAAGTGGGTGGAAAGTCTGGTGGATCAGTGCTGGCAGGGGTCTCCACATGGCTCCTTCAGCTTCAGGGCTTTAGCATAGTTCCATTTGTCTTTTCAACAGGAATGTCTCACAGGGAGCGTATCTGTGTCCCACCTCCAGAGATCTACTTATCTCCATGGTGCCCCAAAATTAGGTCATAAAGCTGTGACCTGATTCACAGGCTAGACACCATCCCTCTACAAGTTGACACCAGATTATGTAACTACCACACTCAGTTTTTATATTAACATAATGTAACTACCACACTCAGTTTTTATATTAACATTAACATAGAAAAAATAGCTGCATTGATTGTTCTGATTTCCATATGGATTTAATCTTCATACAGTCTTCCCTTACTGAGATTGCCAAATGACCTGTGATAAGGATCCAATGTCCTTTTGTCCTCATTATTAAATATTTAGCAATAACATAGAGCCCTGATGGCATAGTAAGTTATGTGTTGGACTTTAACTATAAAACCAGTAGTTCAAAACCACCTGTTCAGAACCAGCTGTTCTGATGAAGGAAGATAAGGATTTCTGCTCCTGACTCTATGGCAGATAGTTTGGTTATTAGACTAGCATGACACTGTATCTTACCACATTATGCATTACTCTTAGGATAAAAAGACCCAATGAAAATATGCTTTTTTTAAGACTCCAGTCACATACCATAAAATGCACCATTTTAAAGTATACAATTCAATAGTTTGAGTACATTCAGAACTCCCCCATCATTCACTTCCAGAACATCTCATCACCCCGCTCCAAAATTGTGTCACATTCACCTGGTAAGAAATTTTCCTACATAAATGTTACGTTAAAATTGTAGCACATAAACCCCCTTCTTATCAAGGTGTTCTCTGTACCACAGTTGATGTTAGCACATTTCCTTTAAAAAACTCATCCAATAATTTCAAATGCAGTACTAGAACTTCAAATGTAAAGGAAATTTATTGTCTCCTAGTTACCATCAGTTGTTAGTACCAAGCACTTATTTATCTAAATGTTATTATTAACCTGTAAATTATACTATAGTTTAAAACAAAACATTTGTGATCAAAAGCTACCTAAATATACTGGGATATAATGCAAATTTGTTAAGTAAAACCGACATTAGTGGTGTTATATTGTTAGGCAAATGAAAAGCAACAATCTTATGTTATTGCTGTATCTTGTATCTTGCTGCTCTTACCATCTCCCTATCTCACTCACCTAGTGCCATGAGGCAATGGCCACTCATAGCAATCCTATAGTCCAGGGTATTCCTGCCTCTGTGTGCTTCTAACCATTTAGGGGAGTAGAAAGTCTATTCTTTCTCCCTCAGAGCGGATGGTGATTTCAAACTGCTAACCTTATGGTTAGTAGCACGACATGTAACCACCATACCACCATGGATACTATTCTCCCTCTAAGCTGACATTAAATTATATGTAGAAACTCATTAAGAACACAAACATATAATTCAACCAACAATCTTTGTTGAATATTAAAATAGACATATACTTAGCATTACTTCATTTTCAGCAACCACTTCTAATCTAGTCCATGGAAATCCAGCTCAGTTCATGCTTCCAGTAAAACCAGCCTCACCCACAGCCCAAACCTAGATTTGAGCACACATTACCGTGTTTGAACAGAGTATTCAATTTCCTTAACCACAAGTGATTGCTTAAAAATGGGCAAGTGGCCAAAGCCAAGACTGCTTGAGTCCTCTCTGAAACTTTTGAGAAGGTTAGTGAAAGAAAAGACCTAATTCTGAGTTGCAATCTATAAGAATGAGATATGCCTGGAGACTGTAAACACATTCCTCGCTGTCGTATGGCAGATCATACAGAAAACTAAGTTCAAGCAAAGCTAAGATGTGTACTTGTATTTGTAGTTTGTTGACTATGCAAGGACATTCAACTCTGTGGATCATAACGAACTATGTTTAGCATTGCAAGAACTGGGAATGCCAGAGCATTTCATTATGCTTATAAGGAACCCATACACAGATCAAGAGACATCGAAATAAAACAAGGAGATACTGAAGAGTTTAAAATTAAGAAACATGTACTTCAGGGTTATTACATTCTCTCACCATACTTACTCAATCTGTATGCTGAGCAAATTATCTGAGAAGTGCAACTATCATAAAAAGAATGCAGCATCAGTATTGGAGGAAGACTCATTGAAACCTATGATGTGCACGTGACACAACCTTGATTGCTGAAGTGAGGAGGACTTGCAGCACTTGCTGATGAAGAACAAAGACAATAGCCTTAAAATGGATTACAAGTAAAAAATGATTCTCACAACGAATAGACAACATCGTGATAAATGGAGAAACGTTTGAAATGGTCGAGGATTTTATTTTGGTTCACAATCAACACCTGTGGAAGCAGCAGTCAAGAAAATAAACTGCATATTGCATGGAACCAATCAGCTGCAAGGTTGTCAAAGGCCAGAGATGTCACTTGAAAAATCAAGATATGCCCTACCCAAGTTATGGTATTTTTAATTGTCTCATATACATGTGAAATCTGGGCAGTAAATAAGAAAAAGCAGAGATGTGTTGATGCATTTGAATTATGATATTGGTGAAAAACATTGATTTCACATGGGCAAATCTGTCTTGAAACAGGTGGAATCTTCGAAGTAAAGATGGTAAGAATTCATCTCAAGTATTTTGGACAAGTTATCAATAGGGATTCCCTGGAAAGAGACATCATGCTTCATAACGTAAAGCATCAGCCAGAAAGAAAAGAACAACACATTTAAGGTTATTGACTGTTACAGTGACTACAACAATGAGCAAAATTGTGAGAATGGCACAGGATGGGGCACTGTTTCATTCTGCGGTATATAGGGTTTCTATGAGTCAGAACTGATGAGGCAGCACCTAATAACAACCGTCCTAAGAGATGGAAAGAGAGACCATCTAAATACATAGCCGATATTCCTGAATACGCTATAGCTGAAGATGCATCCCTACTTGTAGTTTACATGAACCAACATTTAGCTTACATGCTTAACTTAGATCCAACTGGATTTCTGGCAAAATTAACCAAAAGAACTCTGTGAATCAGTATTTTTTCCATATTTTTCTGACAGAGACATAATAAGAACTTAGATTGTTAGCTTATGGACCTAATTTCACACACTCTGATGCAGTTTCTGAGACCAAATCTGATACCATTTCTAGAATAACAAGAATAGGTGTTCAGAATGCTGATCATCAGGTAACACCTGACCCTGAAATCAAACGCAAAAGACAAACCCACATGTAATTGATTTTGACACATAGTGACTCATCAGATTAAATAAAATTGCTCCTTTAGGTTCAGAAACTTTGAGTTTTGTGGAAGCAGACAATCTTCTTTCTCTAATGGTGTGGTTGGTGGGTTGAAACCCATGGATTTGCAGT
>NW_022104341.1:44095842-44097162 GCF_000313985.2 Echinops telfairi
CTCCTTTAGGTTCAGAAACTTTGAGTTTTGTGGAAGCAGACAATCTTCTTTCTCTAATGGTGTGGTTGGTGGGTTGAAACCCATGGATTTGCAGTTAATAGGTCAGTGTGTAACCCACTATACCACCAAGGCTCTTACCTGACCCTGAATTCTCTTCTAAACCATTGCAGAATACAGAGGGAATATCTTTCCCAAGAATGGTACATTAGGGGAAGCAGTGTGCCCCCATATGTGACACTGAAGTCTCATTAATAAATCAGCACCTCAGTTTTCTCTTGGGCATTAGATTAACTAAATTCTAGGGGCAAAATTGGTAAGAATAGATGTGTTTGTAACACTATCTTAATTACTTATGGTTGTTATAACAAATGCCACAAGTAGAAGGTTTAAACAAACAAATTCATTTGCTCACAGTTTAGGAGGCTAAAATCCAAATATAGGGTGTCAACTCCAGGGGAAAGCTTTCAAAGGAAATCTGAAAATCTCCTCCTGGGAAATCTTCATGTGATTTGGCTTCTTTCTTTCCTCAACCCTGCTTCTTGGATTCTTGTTTAATTTTTTCCTGTCTCTAATGAGATTGACTCAAGACACAGTCTAGACTAATCTTGTGTCACTAACATAGTAAAAATAATTCATTCCCAAATGTGATTATAAAAACAGGCATACAGTTTAACATTTAGAGCACACTTTGGGGGTATACAATTAAATCCATAATATTCTACCCTTTGCCCTTCTCCCTAATTCATGTTCTTGCCACTCATCATATCATTTTGGAATCTTAACCTCAAAATCGTATCTTCTGAATCCTCTAAATCAAATATGAGTGAGATATTAGTAATATCCCAATTTGGGGCAAAATTCCTGTGCATCTAAGAATATGTGATATCTAAAATACAGGGTGTTTTCAAAATGCAATGGTGGAAAAATCACAAGGTTCACATTTCAATTACAAGTGGAATAAATTGAAGGGAAAGAAAGGATAAAGGGCACCAAACAAGTCCACAACTTTGCAGAACAATATGTATTGCCACTCTAGTTAGAAAATAATTCTCTGTTCTGGGAGGCCATCGGGGCACCTTTAAGACTCTGGGTTTTGGCCACATTCTCTGTATTCTAGGTAGAGATCCCTTATCCCTGTATTTAAGCTTCAAATTGCAAGCCCACTGAGACAGCATCTCTGCTTCTGAGGCTTTGGACAGCCCAGTTCTTAGTTCATCTCTGTAGCAACCAAACATCTAAGCCCCTGCAAGCACCATTTTCCTCACTTTGGTCATGGCAGCCCCAATCTCTTAGCTTTGGATGGCAACCCCCTGGCACACC
>NW_022104341.1:44097262-44133438 GCF_000313985.2 Echinops telfairi
GCACCATTTTCCTCACTTTGGTCATGGCAGCCCCAATCTCTTAGCTTTGGATGGCAACCCCCTGGCACACCTTAACAACAGTCCCAAACTCTGAGATTGAATTGGTGAAAATCCAACCCTGCAGTTTGGGGACTGTGGCCCCATCCATTAAGGTCATAGAGATTGGCTCTGAAACTCGCAGGCCAAATTTCTAGGCATACACAAATGAATGCTTCCAAAGCTTCATAAGTTTGTTGGAACATTGTGATTGCTTTCTATTGATTCTTGGAAAATTTTTGTGTTGTCATTGTTTTCCACTAATGCCTTCGGTGAAGTTTGGACTTCTTTCAGGACCTGATGCTAGCTCCCAGGCTACCTCTTGAAATTGTTGCATGTATCCCAATTCTTATTGGTATAGACACTTTGTATTCTTCCCATCTCTTTTATACAAGGGGGTACTGCTCCCCAAAACAGAATTCTTTTTCAAAGCTATGTATTTAAAATTTTTTTTACAAAACAAACCTAATCACCTTCAAAGTACTCTTCATTACACTTATTACATTGTCAAAACTTGATTCTATTCTTGGAAACATTTTTCAAATTCATCTGTTTGGATGGCACAACCCTCTTTTTTTTCTTCTTCACCTATGTTGTCAATTCACTGTCCTTTCATGTCCCTCTTCATTCATGGAAACAAAAACGAGTTGCACAAAGCGAAATCAGATGAGTAAGGTGTGTGGGGCAAGAGAGACATGCTGTTTGGGGCCAAAAACTGGTGCACTGAGATGGCCCCTTAAGCAAGTGCATTTTTGTGGTGGCAAAATCAGTCCCCCATCTGCCACAAATCAAACCTTTTTGTTGCACAGATATACAATCTTTTCAGAACCTCTAAATAGAAAGCTTGATTACCAGTCTGACCTAGTGGAACGAACACCAAATGCATTACCTTTTGTCCGTTCAGGAAGTTGACGATGTCTAGAATGATGTTTGTCATCATTAGACACTTTTTTGAAGCCAAAACAACCACTTGTACACTTGAGCTTTTCCCATAATGCTGTCCTTTCTACAGCATTTTTCCCAGAGCAGGAAACAAAATTTCACAGTTGCACACTGTTCTCTTAAATCAGCCATCACCAAAAATAAACAAGATTTGAGTGAAACTGCTTCTATGAAAAAATTCACTGTGACCAAAAAGAACCTTCTAAGGCAATGCCACTGGGTGCACTAAGTTAGAGAGAGTTGCACAATGCTAGCCTAGAGAGAAAACAATGTGTTCTAAAAAAGCTTCTCCCACTGGAGCTTTTTTCCATTTTGCGGGGGACACCCCCTCATATATATCATAAATTCCATAGGTCAGCCACCTCAAGAAGGATTGTACAATTGCTATCACAATCAGTTTCTGAGCATTCTTTTTTGACATGAACTCCTTGACATTGTCTTCTCTTCATGCCCCCTCCACCACTGTACTGCCCTCCCTCTGAAACTCTTATTCTACTTGCTGCCTCTATAGGTTCATCAATTCTGGGTTTCATATGCCAGAAAAAACAGAAAAAACATATAACACAACTCTAAGAGGGTGACCCCTAATGACATGACACCTCTGAGATACACCCTAATATATACAAACAAAAACTAAATAAAAAATATAGAAAATTTTGGAAACCAGATCAGATCCAGCCTGCATCATAGAGGGGATCTTGTGACAAAGTTTTAACTGTTCAAGTCAGATTGACAACTTTGATCTTTCATACCCATCTCTCCAAAGCTCTTTGGTTAATAACCTCTTTCCTCCCATCACTCAATTGTAAGCAGAAGTGAGTTTTCTGGAGACTTATTTACTATGCAGTTCCACAAACGAATCTTGGGCTCCCACTCTCAACCACAGCCTTCTGTACAGTGATTCTCACAATTTAAGCTCTGATACTAACTAGTCCCTCCTTCGACTTTGGATTATATGGTTTACCATCCTTCAGTGACTGATGATGGTATGCTTCTTCCATGTAATCTTAGTTGACATCTCACTTAGATGGCTGTTTGTTTGGAAACAAGCCTTTAAGACCCCAGATGCTATTTTATCTGCAAGACGGGCATCATCTACTTTCTTCACCACAAAGCAGCCATGTCTTCTCTTTTTTCTTCCTGAAGGTGAGTATCGAGTAGAACCATGGTGTAAGATCTAATTGTTCTTAAATTGGAGTTAGGGTTTAATGTAAGCACAAAACCTATTTCTGGTACTGGATCTTTCTTTCTTTCTTTTAAGTTGTTATTACTTTGGGGTTAATACATATGTCATATCATTGAATAGTTCAATCTTGACAAACAGAATTGTACAATTGCTTCCATAACAGTAGCAACTTCAACCTAATTAAGACATATTCTTTGCCACTGCATAAAAAGCATTGCTCTTCTTTCATTGCCCAATCACATGTCCATCATGTTCTTTTAAAGGCTCATGAGAATCATATTTAATGGCCACATTTCTAGCAACATTCTATTGCTCTTGTTTGTACCAAATATCTGAAGCTTTTCTCTGTGCCTCTCTTCACCTCATTCTGAGCCCTCAAAAATTGACTTTGATATCCTTAATTCTACCAACAATCTCTTCATAACGGCCTAGGCTTTTACTATAGCTACCTTGAAACTCTTCCAGCCTCAACTCATTACTCAATTCTAAAACCACTTCCACATTTTAGGTCTGTTAGAACAGCACCCCACTCTTCTGGTATCAAATTCTACCTAATTTATTGAGTGCGCTATAACATAAGTAACCCAAGTAAATGCCTTTAACAAACATCAATTTACTTTCTCACATTTTAGGATGCTAGAAGTCTGAATACAGGGTGCCAACCCTAGGGATCTACTTCCTGTGTTGGCTCTGAATGATAGCTTTGTCTCTTCTAAGCTTCTGTTCCTAGGCAATATTTATGTGCCTTAGCATCTTTCACACGTACCTCTTCCCCATCTCTGCTTTTGCATGCTTATCTAATATCTTTTATATCTCAAAAAAGATTGACTTAAAACACACACTACACTACTCCTAATTTACATGACAAAGGCAATCTATTTCCCATTGGGTTTATAAACACAGGCATACAGTTTAGGATTTATAACATGTATTTTGAGGTGGCACAATTCAATCCATAACCAACACAGTCCTTGTAATTATTAAGGCAGAAAATCAAGTTAATACAATTTTAAATATATTCAACAAAATGGGTTTTTTCATAGGTTGTTCATGCTGCTCTCTTTCAAAGATCTATGAAACTTGGAAGTTTCATCATTCCAGGGTCTTTCTGATTTGTTCCAAGACACTGATGTTTGGAATGTTGTCACTATTAGGTGCCATTGAGTCATAGAGACTCTACATACAACATAATGGAGCGCTGCTCAATCCTGCAATTGCTTTTATGGCATCTTATCAAAGTCTCCCTCTTCTTCACCGACCCTCTACTTTATCAGGCATGATGTCCTTCTTCAGGCACTCGTCTCTCCCGTCAACATCTCAAAGGACATGAAATGAAGTCTCACCCTGTCCTTGCCTCTAAGGAGCACTCTGACTGTACTTCTTGCAAGACAATCTGGCTTTGTTTTGGTAGTCCATGGTACTTTCAATATTCTTCTCCATCACCATAATTCAAATGCATCAATTATGCTTCAAGCTTCCTTATTCAGTGCCCAACTTTCACATGAGTATGAGGTGATTGAAAATACTCTGGCTTGGGTCAGACACACCTCAGTCCTCAATCTAACATTCTTGCTTTTTATCACTTGAAAGTGGTCTTATTGCAGAGGTCTAAAGTTGCAGATTTACCCAACACAATATGTTGTTTGTTGTCTTAACTACTAATTGCATGAGCATTGATTGTGGAGCATTTGATTGTGGATACAAGCAAGACAAAATATTTTTCCTGTTTATCAAAGTGTTACCTATTGGTACAGTTGTTAGGATTCTGGTTTTCTTTACATTGAGAGGTAATCCACTGAAGGTTGTAAATGTTTTGAATGAGTCTTGTATTTCAACAGTCTCAGTGTGGATATGCTATTCAACAAATATCTGTTGAGAGTATTCTATTTGTTTTGCACTATAATAAGCAAGGTGAATTATCAAGGTAAATACACTGCTTTCAAAGAATTTAAATCCTTATGGATGTGAGATGACATACAAAATTAGAAATCAGAAAAAAAATAAGAAATTGTCTTACATAGAATAATAGAATGAGTATTTACGGCAAAAGTTGTAGGCAGTGATCAGAATAAAAATATTCAGACACAGTCCAAAGGAAGGGATATAACGCAAACTTATTTTAAGATATTGTCATGAAGTTTATGTGCTCTACCTGCCAAAAATGAAGTAGCATTAATAGAAATTCTCATGTATTTTAAGGAACCTTGGTGTTGGTCTAGTTTAAACAATGGGCTGCTAACTTTGGGTCAGGGGGAGAATGATGAGGCTGATAATTATCAGCCCTCCTTGGTCTTGAATACCTGTGAGCAATCTTGAGTAATGTCAAGTTTGTTTGAATGCCTACAACACACTACTAAAAGATTATAAGTAGGTCAGAGGTAATAAAACATAATTCGGTTGTCAAGAGAAATTTCTATTTAATGAGAACACCAAGCAGCACCATTGACAAGGAATCCAAACTACTTAGGGGAAATAAACATGGAACACTGAGCCAAACTTCCCAGTGTTTGTGAAAACAAGCAACGTGTGATATTAGCTCAGTCTTCATTGCTTGATATGGAAAAAAAGGTCTAGAACTTCAGATGATTTCTTGTTTCGTTTCCAGATGATTTCACAAGAGAGTACAGACAGATCATTTCTACCTCAGACAGATGGCCAGACGAACAAGATTGTATCATAAATTTACACAAAATTGAGTAAAAGCCACAAGCTGTTCTAGCAAGTCAGAGGATTATTATGCATTCACCTTAGTTAACACTACAATCCTAAGCAAACTAAAGCAATCCAATCCTAACTATAATGGAAATTAGTAAATATAAGTGTAAATATGAATGCACTTGAATTAGGATGCTGGTGAAGAGTGTGGAAAGTATCATGGCCTCCTGAAAGCACAAACTGATCTGTCCTGGAAGACATACAGCCGGAGTGCTCCTTAGAGGCCAGGATGGTCAGATTTCCTCTTACATACTTTGTACGGACTGTCAGTAGAGACCTCTTTGGGAAAAAGATGTCAGGCTTAGTAAAGTCTAGGGACAGCAAAAAAGGGAGGAAAGGCCATCATGCGATGGATTGACACAGTGGCTACAATGGTGGGCTCAGGCACAAGGCTGGCACAGGACGATGCAATGTTTGTGCTGTTAAGCAAATGTTCTGGCTGCTATGCGTCAGAAGCAACTCGATGACATCTTACAACATTTACAATTTCACATATACAGAGAACCCAGAGGTCATATATTAGAGAACGAAGAGGCTTTCTAGTCCTATAAATCAGGGGTTCTCAACTTTCCAAATGCACGACCCTTTAATACATTTCCTCATGTTGGGGTGATCCCCCAACCATAAAATTGTTTTCATTGCTACTTCATAACTGTCACTTTGCCACTGTTATGAATCAGGCGACTCCTGCAAAAGGGTCGTTTGACCCCCAAAGGGGTCATGACCCACAGGTTGAGAACCGCTCCTGTAAATAGTTACAGTCTCAGAAACCCACAGGGTCTGTTCTCCCCTGTTCCACAGGGTCGCTCAAAATTCGACTTGACTGGCAGGCAGTGAGATTTTGCACAGGTCCTATGTATGAGGAGCCCTGGTGGTACCCGGTGTTACACTTGTGCTGCTAAGCTTGGAAACAACCAACCACTCTTTGGGACAAAGATAAAGCAAGCTGCTCCAGGAAAAACTTACAGACTTGGACAGAGTAGTTCTCTGTCCTATAGGGTCACATGACTCAAGATAACAGTGGTTGCCTCTTTGTCTGTTTGTGTGTGTTTAGGTCATATAACTCTATTATTATTATTATTTTCTACAGGGAAGCCAGGTTTTACAAAATAATAAATATTCTTTTCCCTTTGTTGTCTATTCATACTTTCCCCTGTACCATAGTGGGAAAAACCTAACCAAAACACAAAACCGCCATGGACGCAGTGCTGACTCTTAATGACCCCTTGTGAGTTTATAAGATTGCAACCAAGAACAGAAAGTTGAATCTTTCTCCCGCGACGCTGTTGGTGGTGTCGAACCGTCTACTATGCAGATCACCATCAAATACATTAACCACTACGCCACCAGGGCTCACCTAGACAGTGGACATGAGGGGAGGAAATCCATGAAGGGGGATGATAAATCATTGGGCCCCTTAACCCAAGCTACCTAACCACCCACCTGAGATTTAGTCTATCTGTTAGGAAACTTCTTTTTTTTTTTTTTTAAACATTTTATTAGGGGCTCATACAACTGTTATCCCAATCCATACACACATCAATTGTGTAAAGCGTATTTGTACATCGTTTCTCAAAACATTTTCTCTCCATTTAAACCCCCGACATTAGGTCCTCATTTTTCCCCTCCCTCCCCGCTCCCCCCTCCCACATGAGCCCTTGATAGTTTATAAATGGGTATTTTGTCATATCTTGCCCTGTTCGACGTCTCCCTTCATCCACTTTTCGGTTGTCTGTCCCCCAGGGAGAAGGTCACACACAGTTCCATGTAATCGGTTCCCTCTTTCCTACCCATTCTCCCTTTACCCTCCCTGTTTTGCCACTCACACCACTGGTCCTATAGGGCTCATCCATCCTGGACTCCCTGTATTTTCAAGGAAACTTCTTATTTGGTCATCTTAACCTCTAATTCACTTGAAGCGATTGTAGCTTTCATATTAACGTTTAGGGACATTCAATTACAATGAACATGGCTTCAGCATTGTTGGCAGCTATGACAGTGATCACCTGACTAAATTGGGCCTGAAGTGGAGTTCTTGGAAGTTTGTAGATTTCCCAGAAATTCAAGACTACCAATTGTCCTTCACAGAAATACAAACCTAAGTTTCCTAATTGACACCATGGCTAAACTATGGGCTCCGCGTAGGAACAATCGTGAGGCGGGTGCAGGGCTGGGCAGGACAAGGGCAACAACATCATTTCACAGACCCATTCATTCAAAGCAATGGACTTAACCTGGACACGTAAATGTGAGTAAGAAATAGGTGTCAGAGGTCCTCAGTAGTGAAAACCGTGAATGCTTTTCTAATAAGCATAACACTAACAGTTTGAAACCGGCCTAGGAAGAAAGACCTGGTAATATATTTTTGAAAAATTAGCAATCTGGCACACAGCGGGTCTTCACCAGTCTGAGCAGACTCAGCAGCAACTTGGGGGTGGGGCTGGGGGTGGGCACGGGAATCTGTTCAATAGGCTTAGATGCACAGGGACACAAGTAATTCCAGCAAAGCACAACATGCAGTTATTACTACAGCCTGCCGGCCAGGGGATGGACGCATCAAGAAGGAGGTGTCCTTTACTCTAGGTTGAGGTGAGATGCAAGAATCAGGAGGGACCTCCTAGAGATCATGGTGTTTTTGTGGCATCTTCAGGCAAGTCACCGTTTACCAGATTAAGAAGAAGAAGTAGAGACGACAACATGAGCACAGGCATGCCTTCGCTTATCATTTCTCAGTGAATTTGACCCCATATGGAGTTGGTTTCTACGTTGTTGCTAGGAGCATTGTTTATTCTATTGCCTGATGTTGTTTTTGTAAAATACTTTTGGACTATGTTGTTGGCATAGTTACTAATCTCCCATGTACTGTTAGATCAAGTACAAACTGATAATAGGAAGTGGAGGCTCTGTCACATCCTTCCCACCAATGCACACCCCAGAAAAAAACCTACCCCTGACGCTGTCAACTCAATTCTAACTCTTAACCACCTTATTGACATAAACACACATGCACAACAATGCATACATGTATATATACATGGGAGCATCTTGGTGCTGCAACTAACCCAATGGTTAGAAGTTTGAATCCACCTAGATGTGCCTGGGAAGATAGGCCTGGAAATCTACTTTTGAAAGATCACAGCCAATAAAAACCCTGCAGAGAGCAGTTTTACTCTGAAACACAGGTGGTTGCCATGTGCAGGAATCAGCTCCATGGCAACTGGTTTCATTTATAATGCATATGAGTAAGTGCAGATTTCCCATTGTATCTGATAATAACCCAAAGATTTCAAGCATGGAGAATTGCAAACAATATCACAAATGCTTCCCTTTTCTACATGTGCTCACACTAATGCTTACCCCAGGCAGCTATAGACAGTTTTACTCCCTACCACATGCTATCTAAAAGAGAAAGAAAAATCAAGTATGAATACAGAGTAATTTATTCTGTGAAAGAAAACAAAAGGCAATAATATTATCAATTTATTACATAAAAGTTTTGCATTTGCCTGGCCAGCTTTCCCATCTGGAAAGCAGAAGATTAGAGATTTAAGATGTGAGTCTCCGATTATCTCAAATCTCTTCTGTATCCTGGAACTAAAATTTCCCACCTACTTGAATAGTATGTGTTCAAAACAGTGCCTGATTCTTAGTAAATACGAATTACATATTGGTTAGCAAGTTTATTGTTTCCTTTCTCAAAGTGCCTCTCTCTTAAGACTTTGAGTTCACACAAAGCCAATAAAGTTTTTGTTCTATTTTATTTTAAACAAAGGTCTCTAACCCAATTAATTACAATTTGGAAGTCAGAATATTACATTTCATTCACAGTTTTACCTTATTCACAACTTCACTTTTATCACATATGCAAAACACTCTAATTACATGTGTGAAAAGTACCCCTCTGAAATAAATACTTTATAAATAACAACTAGATGCTGTGGCAGTTACATCATTCCATGTCAACTTAATATGGAAAAGTCTAGGGAATGAGTCTAGCCTGTCAATCAGGTCACAGCCTGATGGTACCTCCTTGTAGGCATTGTCTTCTCCTAAGGAGGGCCCTGGGAACTTGCCCTTTCTCTCTCTACTTTCACCTTTCTGCTGGTGAGCCACACTGTAATCTGCCCATCATGCAGCCACTACCATCGGATCCACACAATGAGGCACACAGCAGCCTGTGGTCTTCCTGCACTCTACCTCGTTGCCTGTGGCTGCGTGAGTCTGAAGAGGGACTTATGGGCTAGTATCAGATTTATGGACTTGAGTTGGCCTGGGCTGGGATGTTTACTTGATGCATGATTACTTCTTGATCCAAAGCACTTCCTATACATATATGCATGTCACTGAATTTGTTTCTGTATCACAGTCTAATACAGATGCTTTCAATTTTCCCATTTTATATAGACAAAGACAATATGAACTAATGAAACAATTGCAGATTTCCATGTTAGAAGGAGAAATTTCTAGTTTAAATGGGATCTACCCATTAATAGCTGGGACAAAATAGAGGTTTTTTTGTTGTTTTGTTTTTTTCTGATCCCAACTGTTTATATGAAAAGTAAGGGCTATCAGAATTACTTACAAAGTTGTTCGTTAGTATCCTAGACAGTATATGTAAAGAGCATAACACATGAAACCCCCAAGCAAGCTCAAAGGAAACTAAGAATATGTTATGTGCTAATTTATGTTAGCACTTGATAGATTCAATATATGGTAGCACATTTTTTTAATAGTAAATGGCTTTTTTTTCCACATTGAGATTTTATTAACTCTCTGTATGAAATGTTATACTTATTTTCTTATATAACTAAATATATTTTATGTATTAAATTAATATAGCTGTAGAGACATATAAATATAATCTTGTGAAATGTATTTCTATTATATTTAGAAAAACATGGTGTGTGGCAGCAATTTTTTTCAAGTTTGAAAATACAACAGAGCTACAGCAGGAAGGTAAAATATTATGCAGAAAAATTGTGCATCTTAAAAAATAAGCAGAATTATAGAATCAGGCCACAAAACATTTAACCAAGAACAATGTGATTTTTATAGAAAGTACTAGTGGGAAAAAATAGCAATTTTGTACTTGTCAGACACTTTATTGTCAAGATCAGGTATGCACAAGACAAAAAATGAATCTGAAAATCAATTGAGCAATGTTGCTGACTATAACTTTTAAAATTAAAAAAAGAAATAGGAAGCAATCCATCAGATACCATTCCACTATTGACTCTGGTATTTGTAGGGTTCATTATGCTGTATGTGGGATACTCACATCACCCATGGTAAACTCTCCAATTGAACTGAAATCCTCAAGTCAAATCTAGTAGCAAAATTCGGGCCAACTTGCAATAGTGTACTAAAGTACAAAAAGCACCATTCTTTCTTGTAAATGGTCCTCACATAAGACCTGTCCTCAAGTAATTTGAACAAGGAGGAAGTCACAGCAATTAACTTTCATACCTGATGAGTTATTCTTAGTTCACGGAGCTTCATGGCTCAGCCAGGATATGATAATGTGTTCCTTCTGATGAGAAGAAAGCTTAAGAAGTTACTGACACTGGAGAATTCCATCAGCATCTAAAGGTTTTAACACCTGAACAGAGCTTCAAAGATAAATTGACAGAGTTAAGCCACGACTACTTCCCTACCCAGAAAATACCTAATCCATGAAAAGAAAGAGGACGATGGCACCTTTCCACGGGTCGAATGGACCCATTGACCTCAGTGGCATGTGCAGTGAACTGTCAAAGACATTGAAGGTGCCTCATAGGTGGAAAGATCTGCTGGCCAGGAACAAATGGGACTCATTTTCAGCCTATTCTTAGATATCTAGTCCTGCAGAAACAGAAATACTACCAAGTGGGTAGCTTTAACTAAGGGAAATGTGTTTTCTCACCATGTAGAGTCAAAAAGGTTAAAATCAGGATGCCAGTTCATGTAGAACTTTCTCTCTCTCTCTCCTGCAGTGGCTCTAAACCTTCCTAATGCCATGACCCTTTAATACAGTTCATCATGTTGTGGGGACTCCCAACCACAAAATTATTTTCGTTACTACTTCATAACTGTAATTTTGCCACTGTTATGAATCATATTGTAAATATCTGATATGCAGGGTGCATTTTCATTGTTACAAATTGAACATTATTAAAGCATATATTGTAAAATATTTGTGTTTTCCAATGGTCTTGGGCCACCCCTGTGAAATGGTCATTCGACTCTCAAAGGGGTGATGACCCACAGGTTGAGAATCGCTGCTCTACTGACTCTGAAGAAATGGCCCTGTCTTTTTCAGTTTCTTCCTCAACAACTTTCATTTGACTTGGTATCTCTCTTCCACCGTCTCGACTCCCTTGCTAAGCCTAATCTGTATAAAAAGTGATCCATTTAAAACAACACACTTACTCGGATAGGCCTCTTAATATACCAAAGAATTCGATCTCCATATGAGGTTATAACCACAGATAACGGGGTTAGGATTTACAAAATATTTTGAAAAAACTGTCTAGTTACTTGAAGTGTTTCACATTTGAGCACAATCCACAGTGTTTTTCAATGGAGAGTTAAAGGACTCATCGCCAGGAGCCAAGCAATTTTTCAACATTGTGCTCACCGTTATCTAGTCGATGCCGACTCATAGTGAACCCTGTGGGTTTCCGAGACTGTAACTCTTTACCAGAGAAGAACGGTCTCGTCTTTCTCAAGCAGAGCTACTGGTAGTTTCAAACTGCTGACTGTGGTTAGCAGCCACATGTAACCACCACGCCAACAGGGCGCCTTTCATTTCTAGGTGTTATTTAATTGCACAATTCCTCTGTCAGTTCGTCGTGTTATGAAGACTTGGGGGTTGCTGTGATACTGGTAGGAATGCCACCGGGATTTAGTGTTCCAGCACGATGTGCCACGATGGACAATTCTCAGCTGCTCAGCGATAGACTAGTCGCTCTAAGTCTGCCTCCAAAGAGGGAAGGTATGAGAGAATGAACGCAGAGAATGACAGTGCAGGGATTGTGACAGAGGACTTTATTAAGGATTTACTTATATGGCAATACCCTGGGCAGCAGCGGAGCCGACTGGTGTCTCCACATCACACAGGGGAAGGCAGGAGTCTTTGTGGCTTTTTTTAACAAAACTTGGCTTCCTGCCACATCTCTGAACCTTTAAGGCTACCTCAGTAGGAGTTACATAAATGTGATTTAGTTGGTGGAAGTGAGTTAGCAAAAAACAAGGCTGAATATGGCTACGCTGCCTCCAAATGATAAAACTGATGTAGTCGTTAGAGGTGCATCGAAGAAAAGGAAAAGTCCTCGATTGAAACTAAAGTGAGACTCATAATGTTGGAAAGAGGTGAGATACCATTGGTGACTGGAAAAGGCTTGGTCTGAAGTCAGGCAATTCTTGAGAAGAATTTAAAAGGATTGAGTAAAAATAAAGCATATGAAAGGCTGTGCCCCAGTAAAAGCTACAATTATGTTCGCCTGTTGTTGAGTATCATCGCTCAGCCAAGGAATTTCAAGACACTCCTTGACAACACACCTGCATATCCAAGCATTTTGTGTGACCAGCCAGCCAAGGAGTCATAGTCTGCTTTATGGCAGTCTTTCTAACAAGTAGTCAGGGTTACCCAAGAGGCTTCAAAGAGTTCTGGAAGAATTTTGACAACAATAATGCCATATTGCTTGCTTGTCTTTGGGATAAAGTGAGGCATTTAAATATGAAAGGAGTGAGAAACAAATTGTGCCACAATTCACTAGGGCTTTGCAGGGGTTAACAACTTATGGCATCCTTAAAGCCAGACAAGCTGTGGTTGATACTGGTAGTGTTGTTGCTAGGTGCCCATAGATGGAGTTCTGACTGCTAACAACCCTAGGTACAATAGAACACTGTCCAGTCTTGCATCACCCTCATGATTCTTCTTATATCTGAGTCCATTGTTGCAGCCAGTATCAATCCATCAAGCCATCTAGTCAATCCATCAAGCCTCTTTTTGGCTGCCCCTCCACTTTACCCAGCAGGATGTCCTTCCCCAGTACATGAGACCCCATCTTGCCATCCTTGCCAGAATGTAAGGAGAATTCTGGCTATACTCCTTCCAATATAGATTTATTTATTTTGTTGGCAGATCATGGTAGTTTGAATATTCTTCACCAGCATCATAATTCTAATGCATCAATCTTTCTTCAGTCTTCCTTATTCAATGTCCAGCTTTTGTATGCAAATAAGGAGATTTAAAATACTATAGCTTGAGTCAGATGCACCTGAATCCTCAAAGTAACATTGAATATTGATTGTGGATCCAAGTAAGGCAAAATACTTGACAACTTCAATCTTTTCTCCATTTTTCATACTGCTATGTATTGGATAAATTCTGAGGATTTTGATCTTTTTCACATCGTGTTGTAATCCACGGTGAAGACTACAATCCTTGCTCTTTGCCAGCAAGTGCTTCAAGTCCTCTTCATTTTCCAGTGAGCAAGGTTGTGTCATCTGCATATCACAGGTTGTTAATAAGCCTTCCTCCAATCCTGCTGCCACTTTTCTTCATATAACCCAGCGTCTCTGATAATTTGTTCAGGAAACAGATTGAATACGTGTGGTGAGAGGATAGGACCCTGATATACATGTTGCCTTTCTTTGACTTTCATGAAAGATTTTGCCTTAAAATCGATTTTACAAGAAATTAATATTGCCATCCCCACTTTTTGCAAGAGCCATTAGCTGATATCTTTCTATGACCCTTTGATTTTAGGTCTATATTTTATCATTGTACCTAAGATGTGTCGCTTGAAGCCAGTATCTAGATGGGTTCTATTTTTTTATTTAATTTTATTTTTATCCATTTTACTACTCTCTCTTGACCAGTAAATTTAATCTATTTATATACTTAAAATACATGTAACTATCAATAATTATAATATTTTGCCATAATTTTTAGCATGTGTTTGTGGTGTTTCAGTCTTACATAATGGTCTGTGCTGAGTTCATTTTGATTGTGAAATTTTCTGTTATTTTCTTTATTGCTGTTATAGTGTATATCAAATCTATATGGTTGTCTTTGTTCATATTGATGTAATTTATTCAATTTCTTTGAGGTTACTATGAAATTTATTAATTTTGTCTCAAGTGTAAAACGTTCTATTCTCTCTTGAAACCTATTTGACTTCCTCTCCATTTCAAAATTCTGTAACTACACTATTATCTCTACTTACTTTTTATTGTCTTAAATAGAAATTGATATCTCTGATTTCTTATTTCAATGTTGCAGTTTTGAAGAATTTCATCAAAATCTCCATCTGAAATTGATCAAATATACCATCAAAATGCATGGATAATTATTGCCGATTTGAATGCAAAACCTGAAAACAAAGAAGGATCAGTATATGTCCCTGATGATATAAATGAAGCTGACGGTCACATGATAGATACTTTGCAAGACCAAAAGCTTTGCAGCACCAATACTTTTTACAACAACATGAACGATGACTACGGACTTTTCCAGATGAAATACTCAGAATTCAAACTGAGTTCATCCGTGCTAAGACACAACGAAGAAACTCAGTATTAGCAGCCAGAACAAGGCCAGGAGGCGACTGTGGAACAGACCACCAATTCCTTATGTGTAAGTTGAAGTTGAAGAAAATTAAAACAATGCCAAGAATGCCAAAATATGACCTTGACTATATTTCACTTGGATTTCAATAACATCTCAAGAATAGGTTTGATTCATTGAACAAAAATTGTAGATGACTTTATGAGCCATGGGATGACATCAAGAACATAATACATGAAGAAAGAAAAAACACAAGAGAGGAAGAACAGATCAAGGTACCTGTCCAAAGAGATTCTGTAACTTGCTTTTGAATATAGAAGAGCAAAAGCAAAAGGAAGAAATGGTGACGCAAAAGAGTTGAACAGAAAATTTCAAAGTGTAGATCAAGAAGACAAAGTGAAGTATAATGATGAAATGTGCAAAAATATGGAGTTAGAAAACCAAAAAGGAAGGCCACACAAAGTACACAGTAAACTGAAAGAACTAAAGAAAATAATCCAGTCTTGGGCTTTAATATTAAAGGATGCTATGGGCAAAATACTGAACCATGAAGGAAGCATCAAAGAAAGATGGAGTGAATACCATAGTCACTATATGAAAAAGAACTAGTCGACATACAACCATTCCAAGAGATAGCATAGGCTCAAGGACCGACAGTAGTGAAAGAAGTCCAAGCTACACTGAAGGAGTCAGTGAAAAAGAAGACTGAGAATTGACAGAAAACTGTCAACTGAAAGGGTCCAGCACACTAATGAAACACTAGAAACACTCACACATCTATGCCAAGAAATGTGGCCAACTAACTGAAAGAGATCCATAACTGCATCCATTCCACAGAAAGGTGATCCCACAGAGTGTGGAAATTATTGAAATATGTCATCAATCACACACGCAAGTAAAATTTTGCTAATGGTCATTCAACAATGATTGTAGCAGTACATTAACAAAGAATTGCTAGAAATTCAAGCTGAATTCATAAGAGGATGTATAACAATTGACATCATGGCTCATGTCAGATGGATCTTGGATCAAAGCAGGGACACCAGAAAGATGTTTATTTGTGTTTTGTTGACTATTCAAAGTCACTGGACTGCATATTTCATTGAGAAAACGGGGAATTCCAGAACACATCATTGTGCTTTGGAAAAACCTGTTCATTACATGGACCAAAGTACAGTTGCTCCAATACAACAAAGAAAGTGTTGCGGTTTAAAATCAGGAAGGGTTTAAGGCTGACCTGCCCTAGTGTGAGAAGAAGCAGATAACCGCTCTCCCAGGGTTAGGGAATTGGAGGTTGTTGGACTTTGTTATGTATCTCTTGCTTTGAGATGCTTAATGGATGGTGGCCTTGGACTACCACATATTTACTATTGAATGCTCTCTTGCTTTCTTATGACACGTTTTAATCTGGTGGACATGATTCTGCCATTGTGAATGTATTTTATGGACTGCTTTGTCCTATCACCAGCCCAGCCACTGAAGAGTTAAATCTGTACACGTCAACAATTCATATATGGTGGACTGAAACTAGACAATACCCTATATAATTTCCTTTTCTAAGCAATGTTTTAAATTCTATACCCTTGGCTAAATTAATGAAACTATCAGAATTAACTTCTAATTGCATCTGTACTGAAGAAACCAGATGGTCTTAAAGACTTGTCTTAAAACAAGCAGCCATCTAAGTGAGGTGTCAACTAAATTCACATGAAAGAAACATACCAGCCTTTGTGATCTGAGGATTATAAGTAATAAAGTCCAAATCTGAAGGAAGGAATGGGATCATAGCTTAAATTATGAACACCTAGTTTGCAGAAGGCTATGGATGACAGTAGAATCCCAAAATGCATTTGTAGGATCCCCACATGGGTTAAACCTCCAGTGAATCCCCTCTGACCATAGTTCAGGGATGTGAATAACCTTGCTATCAGACAAAGAGCATTGTAAAGTTCATTGTAGCAGATGTAGTTAAGTTAAAATGCAGTACCATATCAATAGATGCCTCCTTTGACTCAATTTAAAGTTGTTAATTTTTAATATGTTTTGCTTTCTTTTCTACTGAGTTTTTTCTCTATTTTCTCTAGTCATTGCTGTTGGTTTGGTTTATTTTGTATGATCTTCCATATATGAAATCCAGGATCGGTCAATCTACAGAAACAGTAAGTGGATCCATCTGTGTGTATTCCTACCATCTTCTTTTGATATCAATTGTGCTGTTTGGAGGCTAAATTATATAACTCAAATAAAACACACTGTTAGCACAGAGCACTGCTCAACAGCTGTTATATTGCTCAAATGCTACCCCCGATTAACTATCAGACAACTTGAAAGTGTGTGATTGCCCCTTGATGATCTGCTAAACTCCAATATTCTGGATTTGCAGCACTAAAGACTAGCCTAAAACCTCTTGTCTCTATGACACCACTAGGTCATAAGCATCGGTGGTTCAGTAATGGAATTCTTATAGTCCATGTGGAAAGCCAGGGTTAGATTACCAGCCAACACACCTCATGTGCAGCCACCATAAGTCAATGGAGGCCTGTGGGTTGCTATGATGTTGGACAGATTTCAGTGGAGCTAATAGACTAAGATAAACTAGGAAGAAAGGCCTGGTGTTCTACTTCTGACATTCAGCAAATGACAATGCCATGGTTGGCAAACAGTCTGATCCTGCTGTGAACGGGGTCACCCTGAGTCAAGAATAATAGTAAATAACATCTTAGTCAAACTATAAACCAACTGAATTTTGCCCAGTTCATAATTTCCACTTCAGCGAGTTTTCCTGAATGCCCTGCTATATCGCGTAGGATTTCAAGTTATCCTGAAAAATGTTCACTTAGCTTTGAAAAACAATTGCCTCCTATGCCATTAGGACAGACTATCTAACGTGGCATCTTGGTAAGAGCCTGCACATATATACTAAACTTAAAGTCTGTTTAACAAAAACACTCGGATGGGAAAAACAAGAATAAAAGACTTGGACCAATCATATCAGAAATTACTGTTACCACAGGGCTGGGGAAATTGGGAAGAACTTGTGAAGTCCTTTCAATATGCCTTTTCATTAGACTTGATTCACATAGCCCCAAACTCCCAGTATTTCATCCAGTGCTCCAAGTGCAAGTTCACAGGAGCCAAACCACACAACCAAAACACTGAATTTCATGTAAAGTGAAACGCAGAATGCTCTGCCAGCTGAGACTCGGGCCACACTTAGAAAGACGCCAGATCAGTGCAAAAGCGAGCGTGAAAGGGGGGTTTTCAGCATTTGCTCGCCCTGGTTATTGGTCTTGCCAAGTCTTCAGCCACACATTGAAGTTCTGGAAAACGTAGAGTCCTTTGGGATTCTAGAGTGCCCTCATATAGCGTTGGTCTGTTATTTTGGGCCACTGAGTATATCTTTCAGTTATCTTAATGGTGACACTTAAGACTTTCGAAAAACCCACTGTAGATAATTCTCCTCTAAAAAAAAACATTACTGTAATCTGTTTCTCATTATATGTGTGCTATTCAGATCACGCATTCCAATAAAATCGCAAAGAGATGCAAATAAAAGAACTGAAAAAGCATAATGGTTTTCCATACTCACAAATAGACAGTTACAAGGATATACAGCTATAAATGGTAAATATTTTTAGATCAAGGTCTAATTATTTCTATCTACAAGAATAGACACAAATGAGATCTCTTCAGAGAGCAAACAAAATGTGAAGGTATTTTAATGAGCAGTTCAGTGCATGGACAAGGCAGATATGCACATCGTTGGAGTAACCTCTTTTTGTATGATCATGATCTCACACAGGGCAAGGTAAGAAACGTTACCAATTCAAGTTCCATTTGGGGAAAAAAAATGGGAGAGAGAGTCGTAGGCTCTCCAATCTGCTCCATTATTGCCTAGCTCATGCCTTACATTGTCACAGTAATTCAATCTCTAGGTGGCACAAATGGTTACGTACCCCACTACTGCGTCGGAAGACAAGCAAGGCTGGTAATCTGCTTCCAAAAGATAGAGAAGCTGATCTGCTTTGAAAATCCTATGAAGCAATTCTACTCTGCAACCACGTGGCTGTTGTTAAGTGTTATTGTGTTGGCTTCCACCCACAGTGACCCTCTCCACAACAGAGTGAAACACCACCTGGTCTTGTGCTGTGGTCCCAGTTGTTATGTTTGAACCAATGGCCACATCCACTGTGTCACTCTATTAAAGGTTCTCCTCTTTTTCGATGGCCTCTACTTAACCAATTATTCTGTCCTTCTCTAGGGACTGATTTCTCCTGACAACAGGTCTAAAGTACATGAAACAAAGTCTCACCATTCTTGCCTCTAAGGTGGATTCAGGCTGAACTTCTTCCAAGACAGATTTGGTTGTTCTTTTGGCAATCCATAATACTTTCAATAAACTTCACCAGAACCACAATTCACATGTATATATTCTTTTTCGATCTTCCTTATCCAATGACCAATTTTCCCATGTATATGAAGTGGCTGAAAATATCATGACTTGGGTCAGGCACACCTTAGTCCTCAAAGTGGCATCCTTGCTTTTCAAGACTTTAAAGAGGTCTCCTGCAGCAGATTTTATCAGTGCAATATGTGATTGATCTTTTACTGGTGTTTCCATGTGCATTGATTGTGGATTCAAACAAGAAAAAAAATCACTGACAACTTCAATGTTTTCTCCACTTATCATGCTGTTACCAATTGGATTAGTTCTGAGAATTTTTGTCTTCTTTACATTGAGTTGTAATATAAACTGAAGGCTGCAATTTGACCTTCATCAGCAAGTGCTTCAAGTCCGCCTCATTTTCTGCAAACAGTGTGGGTCATCTGCATATCAAAGATTGTTAATAAGCCTCCCTCCAATCCTGATACTACATTCATCTTCATATAATCTAGCTTCTCTGATTATTTGCTCAGCAGAATGATTGAATAAATATGGTGATAGGACACAACCTTAACACATACATTTCCTGATTTTAAACCATGGAATATTATTCCCTTGTTCTGCTCACACAACTGCCTCATGATCCATGTACAGCTTTCAAATGAGCACAATTAAATTTTGAGCACAATTAAATTTCCCCCCTTGTTCTCAAAGTTATCCAAACTTTGTTATGATGCACACAATCAAAGGTCTTCGCACAGTCAATAAATTACAAGTAAACATCTTATTGGTATTCTCTGCTCTGAGGTATAATCTAGGTGGCATCAGCAATGATATCCCTTGTTCCACATCTTATTCTGGATCCAGCACGAACCTCCAGCTGCTCTCTGTCAATATTCTGCTACAGCGATCATTAGATGATCTTCAGCCAAATCATACTTGCAGGTGATATCAAAGATATTGTTCTATGACTTGTGCATTCTGTTGGGTCAGCATAGGTTGGAATCAACTCAATGACAAAATATAGATATGATTTGATCTTTAAAAAGAGATGTTTTGTTAAGCATTGCTATTATCTGTTTGACTTTATTTGGAAGCTTGTTGACTTTAGTGTGCTCATAGTCTGTCATAAGCGATCCCAATAACTATATGTAGAAGAGAACATGTCTCTACTCCTTTATGAGTTGCCATAGAGTTGATTGTAACTGGTGACACCCCCTTATGTGACAGAGTGCAATTGGGTCCCATAGGATTTTTTGGGAAGTAAATCACCAGCGCTTTCTTTCAATATTTCTTTGGATGGACTCGAATTGCCAAACTCTCAGCTACTGAGAACATGAATCATTTTCACCACTCAGGAACTCTGTTCTTTTTTTTTTTTCATTCCCTAAAACTGTCCTTATTTCTCTCTATTCCATTATTTATTTCACTCCAATAGAGATAGGATGGTTTATAGAAAAGATTGAGCAATACTTTACTTACTTTACGAAATTAAAATAAATAGTTATTCTGTTTAAATCTTTGTTGTTTAAAACAATAAGTTTTTGTACTTTATCTGTTTATCCTTAGTAGAATATAAACTCCACATAGGCAGGGGTCTGTGTCTGTTTTAGTCAATGATTCCATAGCACTTTCTAGAACAGTGCCTAGTACATAATAGGTAACCAATAAACATCTGAGTATTTGTTGAATTAACTTGTTTAGAAGGTAAGAAGGGAGAGTCCAGTGTTTACTAGACGTCCTTGGAGATCCCCAAGCCCCCTCATATACGGATGTTTCATACGTGTTTGCTAAGTGAATGAATAAATTATTTTCTCACCAATCATCCCATTGCCATCAAATCAATGCTGACTCATAGCAACCTCCTGTGGGTTTCAGAAAGCGCAGTCTTTCTTACCTAGAGCTGCTGATGGTTTTGAACTGCCGACCATGCAAATTGCAGCCCAATGTTTAACCGCTATTTGTGTAAATCTCATTAATCTGTGGCTCAAACCACTTTTATCCCTTCAGGACCAGTGGTGTGAGTGGCGATACTGGGAGGGTAGAGGGAGAGTGGGTTGGAAAGAGGGAACCAATTACAAGGAACTACATGTGACCTCCTCCCTGGGGGACGGACAACAGAACAGTGGGTGAGGGGAGACATCTGATAGGGCAAGATATGACAAAAATAATAATTTATAAATTATCAAGGGTTCATGAGGGAGGGCGAGGGGGGTGGGAGGGGAAAAATGAGGAGCTGATGCCAGGGGCTTAGGTGGAGAGCAAATGTTTTGAGAATGATGAGGACAATGAATGTAGAAATGTGCTTTACACAATTGATGTATGTATGGGTTGTGATAAGAGTTGTATGAGCCCCTAATAAAATGATTTAAAATTTTTTCAAATCATTTTATTAAAAAAATTATGGTTTAAGACATAATGTTTTTCCTGTATCTAACATAATAGTTTTATTTAGCCAAAGACTATGAATTTTTCTGATTATCTTAAGTTACACAGCAAGCACTCAGTGCTAAGTCTAATTACATCTACACCCCGTGACACTCCTTTACCTGGAGAGTGATTTTACCAGGTCTAATTAGACTTCTGTTGGGAAATTTTGTGTATCCTTATGTGCTCCCTGAGTGAAAACTGTCCTGAAAAAAGTACATACTTATATTTTAACTAATAGATCTCTTAACTCTTTAAGATTCTAATCTAAAGGTTTTCATTTTGAACGTAAATAGCAAGAAGATAGGATCATGTAAATTTAGAACCTAACAAATAATGATGTGAAATAACCTTGTTATCTTTATTTTATTTTTTTATGGATTTTATGTAATTTATTATTTAAGAAAAAATGGGAAAGTGGGGCAAAAGAAAAATAACTTTTCTCTTATTCAGAAATCAATCATAAAACAATTTTTGTTAATTAAGATGAAAATAAATATCCAAAAATGATTTTATCACCTATGAAAAATTTTAAGATAACATTCAATGTCTAAAAGTGTTCTTTTTTTATATTTGCAGTTACTTGAGATCAATTTATCTGATTTTATGTTTAAATTAATTCAAAATCCATATAGGTTTAAGAATTATGAGACATTTGGCCAAAACTCTTTTAGGTCTTAATAAATTTAAAACTGCCAAGAAATTCCTTATATGCAAAGAAATGAAAATATATTTCACATATCTAAGTTTCACAGTAGTACTAAGTTGCTTAATAAAATAAATGATTCTAACAAGACATGAGTTTTGCTCAAGGTTTCGAAATAGTTTCTTATGTTGTTGTTTTTTATGACAAAACAGTGAAAAGCAATCACTTGACTTCTCAATATGTTCTTTGAGAGTCCAATTAGATGACTCCATCAGTTTCCCAGGGCTGCCAGAAGAAAACGCCACAAACTGAGTGGCTCTAAACAACTGAAAAATATTATTTCAGCGTTTTGGGGGCTGAAAGTCAGAAATTAGAGTGTCAGCAATGTCGGGTCCTTCTCATGACCCTCGGGATTGGTTTCTTGCCATTCGTCTGGTGACAGTCAGCATTCTTTGATTCTTGGCACCATAACTCCAATCTCTGCCTCCATCATCACATGACCTTCCTCACAATGTGTCATTGACTCTTATGAAGACATCAAGCATATGGGGTTAGGGTCCACCCCACTCCAGTATTCCATCATATTAACTAATTACCTCTGCAAAGACCCCCCTTTCCAAGTAATCATATTAATGGGTGCTAGGGGTAGGATTGCAACACGTCTTTTGGGGGGTACTTAATTCAATATACAATGGTAGTCAAACATTTTCACCAGATCTGTAATCCAATAAAGTAAATGAAAGTAGAGATAGAAGAGAGGGGGAAAATATAGAGTTGGTTGTAGCAGTTAAATGAGTAGTATAAAATATATTTTCAGAGTCTAATGAAGGAATGTGTAGAATAAATAGAAGGAAATAACGTCAAAATCTGGAGTTAGTGAAAGGTGAAAGTTTGAGAAGAAAAACAAATGATAGAAGAAACAATGTCAGTGGTAAGGCTACTGAAATTGTCCTAAAGAGAATCTTCCCCATTCCGTATCCCCATTCCTCTACGCTGCAACACCAGAAGCAGAAGCACTCACCAACAAGGCTAGAAATGGGTTAATTTCTACCCTAAGTATTTGTGGGCACAAGGGTTGCTATTTATCTGGATTTGTTTTGCTTGCTCTTCTCCTCCATAATGTCATTCTCTTCTTCCACCAGATCTGTTCCCACGTCTCGTAATACACTAAACAATGAGAGAAATAAGATCAAGCTTTGGTCTTTATGGCAGATTAAATGTGTCAGTGAAGATTTTGACACTATTCCTATAGAAAGGTGAGGACTATGTCCCCTAATTGTATATGGGTAGTCTCTGTGTCTCCTTCAACCCACAGATTATGGAAGCAATACGATGACAGTATCCAGGCTCAGGCTTTCAGAGACTGGCAGTTCTACTTCCTGCTTCTTAGAATACTTATTCTTGGAACCCAGCTACTATGCTGTGAAAACACACACACACAAACAAACAAAATGCAGAAGACAAGAGATCCCCAGCCTCATTTTCCAACTGAGCTACCACCCAACAGGAAGCATCAACATGAAATATTTCTTATTGGAAGGAGCTCTACCAGCCCCAGTCAAACAGTGCCAGTCAATCTCTTGTCGAAGAAATGACAGTCAGCCCCACCAAGCCCTGCCCAAATTGCAGATTTGTTAGCAAAATAAATAGTTTCATCTTAAGCCACTATGTTTTGATGTGGTTTACTTCACAGCAATAAGTAATAGAAGCATCCCTCAAGCAGAATAAACACATTGCACATTAACAAAGTATTTCTCGAAGTAGGGAAAAGTTGAAGGAAGGACATTTGAGTACCTAGGTGAAATCTAGAAGCTCTACTATGTCTTCAATCTTTAATATTATGAAAGAAAAAAGAAAGGAAGGAAGTTTGATAAATGTTAGCCTTCAGCCAGAACCTTGTGTGCTTGGTTGCATGTGGTCCATTGCCTCACATAACTCTTTGAAACCTCAAAACATTAGAAACAATGACTCAGCTGAACAACTGAGGAGAAGCTTGCCAGGGGCTCCCAGGATGCCTGTTGGCCTTTTTTTAGATATAGTTTTTATTGTGTTTAGAAAATTCATACTAAAAGCAGCATTCCTGTCAAGAAAGTATAAGTTAATTATTTTATTCTAAACAGATAATCAAATCTGTTTGAGCAACTTCCTGCACATTTGTGGATAACCCATTTTTTTCTCTTTTTACTGGTTATCAATTTGAAAATCGGTGCAAAGACATCAAGCTAACCTGCTAAATTCATTCAACAGGTTATGTAGCGGTTGCCTGTGTAAACACTGGCCTCTGACCCCATCACACAGAACCACAAGATATCTGTTATAACACTTCCCACACTACCCTGCAGCATGTCTGTCCCTCAGGAGGGTCTACACCTGAAGTCACCCTTCCTTTCTTGCTCTGCCCTATTCTTAACAGTGCTTGGTATATCAAAAAGTACTCAATAAAAGTCTATAATAAAATAACTGAATACAATGAATATTTAAACATTATAGCCTAAAGCTCTAGCCAAAGCAGATTTAGTGCTGAGAAAGAGATAAGAAATTGCTTTTTTATTCCAGAACTTTTCCATTTAGACCTTCTTTGAACTGAGATATGATTCCTCTCCCTGACTCAAATACAATCAATATATTGGATTGGATTTTATTTTGAAATTAAATTTTGTGACTATGATCAATGTACAATATTTACTCTCGGTAATATGTAATTTTAGAAATTGGAACCACTGTGCTCCAACCAGAGCCAGAAAAAATGAATTCAATATATGAAAAGAAAGTCAGGAAAGAGGTCTACACTTAATAAGCCTTCCTCCAATCCTAATGCCTCCTTCTTCTTTCATGTAGTCCTGCTTCTCAGATACACAGGATACAGATTGAAAACGTACAGTGAAAGTATACAATTCTCATGCCCACCTTTCTTGAGTTTAAATTACACAGCATTCCATTGTTCTGTTCTGATGACTATTTGTGTTCCATCTACAGGTTCCACAGACATGCAATAAAATGTTGTGAAATCCCCATCCTTCTCAATGGGATACCTAGTTTGTCATGATTCACACAATCAGTGGTCTTTGCACAGTCAAGTAAGCAACACACAAACATCTTTCTGGCGTTCTCTATTTTCAGCCAAGGTCCATCGAACATCAGCAATGATATTCGTCTGGCCACATCCTCGTGGAATTCAGCCTGAAATTCTGACAGCTCCCTGTCAGTGTACCACTACAACCTATGTTGAATTATCTTCAGCAACATTTTACTTGCATGTAATGTTAATAATAGTTTTCCAAAATTTCCAAGTTTTCTTAGGTAGACCTTCTTTAGGATGAGCCTAAATATGGATCTCTTCAAGTTGGTTAGCCAGGTAGCTGTCGATCAAATTTCTTAGTATAGACAAATGAGTGCTTCCATTGCTTCATCAGGTTGTTGAAACATTGCAGTTGGTATTTTATCGACTAGAACATTGGTTTGTTTTGTGGGGTTTTTTGGGGGGGTTGTTTTTATTAATTGCTTCAGTACAGCTTGGAATTCTTTCTTCAATTGGTTCTTGATCATATGCTACCTCTTGAAATGGTTGAATATCAACTGGTTCTTTTGGGTAGTGTAACGCTGTGTATTCCTTTTATCTTCTTTTGATGCTTTCTGCATCATTCAAAACTTTACCCATAAAGTCCTTCAATATTGAAATTTTTTTGTTCTTTCAGCTTCAATTCTGCTAACCATGTACTTCCTTGTTGGCTGTCTAACTGCAGATCTTTGAGTATTTCATTATAATGTTTTGTCTTCTCAGGTTGCCCTTAGGAAATTTCTATTCAGCAATTTCACTTCTTCATTTCTTCCATTTTCTTTAGCTCCTCAACATTCAATAGTAACTTTCAGGGTCTTTCCAGCATTCACTTTGATCTTTTCTTTCTTATGTTGTTTGCTTTCTTTGTGTATGATGCTCTTGCTGTCATTCCACAGCTTGCCAGGTCTTCTTTCAATCATATTAAATGGGTCAGATATGTTTTTGAGATGTCCTTGAAATTCAGGGTAATATACTCAAACTTTGGCTTTCATGAACGTGATTTAATTTTCTACAGCTTCAGCCTGAACTTACACATTGCCAATGGATGTGGATGGTCCATTCCATAGTGGCCCCAAGCCTTTTCTTCTTCTTCATCTTCATCTTCTTTTAATATTGAGGTACTTCATTGTCTCTTTTCACAGATGTAGTCAATTTTTTTGTGTGTATTCCTTCTGGTGAGGTCCATGTGTACAATTGCCATTCATGTTATTGAGAAAAGGCATTGGCAATGAAAAACAGCATTGGTATACAAAATGTCATCATGCAATTCCCAGCTTCATGTCAATTAAAGGCCATATGTTCCAACTACCATTTCTTCCTCTTTGCTTCCAACTTTAGGATTCCAATCAAAAATAATTATCAATGCATTTTAATTTCATGATTAATAAATTTCTGACTGAAGAAGTTGATAGAATACTTCAATTCCTTCATCGCTACTTTTAGTGGCTGGTGCATAAATTTAAATAACATATTCCAATTTAAATTGGACTTTATTGTAGGCATATAGACATTACCCTATCACAGATAGTATTATACTTCAAGATAAATATTGAAATGTTCTTTCAATAACAAATGTTGTGCCATTCCTATTAGATATTTCATTCCCAGCATAGTAAATCATATGCCTGTCTCATTCAAAATGGCCGATACCAGTTCACTTCAGCTCACAATGCCTAGATTATTGATAGTTATGTGCTCCATTTCATATGTGAGTATTTCCAATGTTCCTATAGTCATGCTTCAGACATTCCGTATTCTGATCATTAATGGATGTGTACAGCTCTTTCTTCACATTTTTGCCTCTCAGCAAATGGAGGTCCTGACAGGTCCATCCATGTCATTATGGTCCGCTCTACTCTTAGAAAGCAGTTCCTCCTCAGTTGTCTTTTGAGTGCCTTTTAACCTGGTGGTCGCATCTTTGGGATTGTATCTGACAATGTTCCACTAGTATTCATAAGATTTTCAGTGACTAATCCCCCTGAGATGGACCGCCTACCCCTTTTTCATAATACAATTTTCATCTGGAAGCTCTGTTGCAAACTGATCACCTTATGTGATCTTGCTGGTATTTACCAGTGACATAGCTTCCAGCAGCACAGGGACACACAAGCAACTAAAATCGAACAAACTGACAATTAGTGCTCTTCATACAAAATGGTTTATATCAAATTAGATATATTGTTGAAATTGTTTGACTCTACCCTAAAGTTCCACTATGTATTTGTCATATTGTCTAGGGTGTTGTTTTGAGACAAAAAGCTGCACTGGTCACTCAGAGAACAAGTTTCAAAGGAGTGCTGACCTATGAAAAAGAAAATAGAAATACAGCCCAGAGGGATCTGCTTCCAACTATTAGCCAATAAAAAATCCTAAGTATCAGCCAGAACTGTTTTATACATAGCACTCTCTTATTTGGTCATGTCATCAAAAGGGAGAATTACTAGAAGGCCTTGTGTTTGGTGAAATAGAAGGCTGTAAGGGGGTTTGGAGACCCTTGGTAGGATGGGTTGTCATAACCAAAACACAACACTCAAAAACACCAGAGATGGTGAGGATGACGCAGGACCAGTGGCATTTGTTTCTGTTGTTCTTAAGATCACCATGAGTCAGAGGTGATCCAAACAGAGCTAACAACAAAAATCTAAAGTGTTTGCCTAATCGTTCTTCCATTGCCCTTGGAATGCTACCAGAAAAGGTACCTTAAAAGAAAGGCTCCTTCAGGGATGCCTTTTGAATTGAGGTTCCTGTTTCTTTTTTCTCATCACTCATCCTCTATAAAGTAGAGTACTTCTTAACTAATTCACGACTTCAAGAAATAATTTTAACTAGACACTCAATTGAAAGACAAGAATAGCTCTAATTCACTGAGTACCCATTATGAGTCAGGCACATCTGGGCTAGCGCAATTGCACTCACTTTCTCATTTTCTTCTCTTAACAACTCTGAAGAGGCTCATTTTTATTCGATCTTATAAATGAGCAAACTAGGAGCATTTAGATAATTTATTCAGTATCTAGCTACAATGTGGCTGAGCTGATACTCAAACCCAGGATTTACTATAAATCCTGCACTGTTTCTCCTTACTCTTTCTCCAAGACATTCTAGACAACTGTATACTTGATGATTAACTAAGGTTTCAACTCCAAATATCTACCATCACATTAGATTCTTTGCTATTGTGGTCCATTTAACTTAAGTTATAGACTAAACAGGTACTTTTAGAAGCATTATCCATCCTTCCTTTACCTTTAGTCAGTATCTGGTAACTCTTGAGGAGTCCTAGTGGTGCAACATATAGTGTTTGACTGCTAATCCAGAAGTTGGCTGTTCAAATCTACCAAGTATTTTGCAGAAGAAAGATGTGCTGCTTTCTGAAAGATTTACACCCTTGGGAATCTATGGACTGTTCTACTCTGTCCTAAAGTGTCACTAGGAATCAGAAGCCACTCAAGCAACTCATAACCACTACACCACCAGAGGACAAAACCAAGTGAAATAAAACAATAATCCCAATACTGTTGAGTGGGTTGTTACTTCACTCCATAGTTTTGAATATTTACTATAAGGCAAATTCATAAACTAGTTTGTTTTAATGGAAGAACAGTTAAATATTAATTCTATCTTTTGGACAGTGTTACTTACGCATGAAGTAAAAAGATTAGAGACACTATTGAAATTCATACATAGTTTGCATTTCATAATGCATTTAGTATTATAAATTTATGTCAGAGAATGGAAAGATAATGAGATTTGTTATAACGCCAGTTACAAAAAAAAGTGAAATTAAACTGAATCTTGGTTTATGTAGCTAAAGAGAAAACACGGATATTCTCAACTGGGATGCTGTCTCCCGAGAGGAGACAATATCATCACTTCTGGAGATGGGGCAGAGATGGTTAGTCAGGTCTGCTTCACAGATCCATCTGGCCTTTCCTCACTGCCCTCACTGGCTCCTTAGAAATGAGACAGGGAGACAGTGGGATCAAGCTTCTCTCCTTTTGTGCTTTATTCGCTGTCTCCCTTCTCTCCAGGGTTCATAGCCCCCACTTTCTCCTGACTGGGTCACCCAAACAACCTCCTACCTGACTGTCCTGCTTGGCCTCTTGACACCCCCAAATCCACTCTGTACATGAATCAGAATGATGACCCATAAATCATGCCCAGCAGTCTCTACGTATATGAACAGGCTGCAAAAAAAAGTTTGTGGAAAAACAGAATTAAAAGATAAAAATAGATATATAAACTTCATTTCTCAATATAAGTTACATAAAGTTCAAAACCCTTTTGAAATGTGTCAAAAGGATAGCAGGCATTTAGTCCAGTCCTAAAGCACTGAGACGTCTAAGAATTAGCGGTGCCAATACAGTCAGTTTTACCTCACTAACTGAAGAAAACTGAGCTGCCTTTAAAGAATTTTTTGTGATTAGGAAATAAAATGAAGTCAGGAAAAGACCAATCAGGACTGTAAAATAGATGCCTGATGATTTCCCATCAAAATCCTGACAAATCTTCCTGGTTTGATGAGGGGAACAAGCAAGAGGTTTGCCATGGTGGAGAAGAACTCTCTGGTTTAGTTTTCCTGCGTGTATTTCTACTGAAGCTTTGGCTCATTTTCTTCAAGTACGCTCTTACTAAGCAAATGATGTTGTTCTTTGGCCCTCTAGAAAGACAGCAAGCAAATGTCTTAAGCCTTCACAATAATACTGCCCTGAGCTTTGCTTGAGACGGCTCTACTTTGGCGTGGATCGGACCACATCCGTTTCCCAGGAGCTGTCGCTGTGCTTGGGGGTGTCTTCAGAACCAGCCTGTAAAGCCATATTTATTTTCTGTTATAATTTGAAGATATGCTTCAATACCTTAATGCCATTTGTTTACATTTTTCTTTGAAAGCTCTGCTCCTGTCCACAATGGATCCAAGCACAATCGTCTTGACACCTAGAGAGTAGAAAGTTCTCTCAACTTCAATTTTTCAGTCAGAATTGTGTAAGCTGAACCAATTGAGATGTGTAATATATGGACTATTTTTCCTGTGCTAATCATCAATCCTCTTTGATTAGGGCATGAACAAGATTGTTTCTTAACAAATCAATGTGAGTGCTCTACTGCTGCGGATTTTATATTCAACATGATCTCATTTCTTAAAATGAGTTATCCATTTGTAAACTTTTGATTGGGTGAGAGGGGGGCATCATTTTCCCCATAAACTTTTCATAGAACGTCAGTGATTTCACCTTCCTTCCACACAAGCTGCGTCAAGAGCAATGTGATGCTTGTCCTTGCTGCAACTTTAGCAGAAATTATGTTGCTCTCCCAGGGGCTCTTCTCAAATTGTCTTCTCCCGCTGAATGCCTCTCAAACTGGACCCTATTCAGACATGTTCTCAAATGTTAGTAAGATTTTGTTTTGATACCAAAAAGTTAGAAATGTATGCATAGGTTTTTTATAACATACATTTTTCAAGAGTTTTTTGAAAATGCATATTCCATTCACCCATAACCTGGCTTAAATCCCTCTCAGTACTATCTCGCAGTGATGTTACTTAAAATAAAATTCAAATCTTTTTCCTCAGCTCCTAAAATCCAACATAATCTGGTTCTTGCCTATTAACCTAACTTTGTCCTATGTCACATTCTTCTTGTCCTAGTAACCAATCACAATGAACTTTGTCTTCCATGAGCACACCTAGATCTACAACTTGTCCACCAATTCTCTCAGCCTGGCGCACTTCACTTGTTGATCTTTTAACAAGTGGCTGCTACTCATTACCTACCGCTCACTTCAAACATCACCTCCTCTGAAAAGTCACTCATGTAGGATTGCCAAACTAAGAAAACAAAAATATATAGGTCTCCCAGATAAATATAAATCCCAGCTAAGCAACCAGTAATATCGAGTATAATTGCAACATTTATATTATTTGGGAAAGTTTCTACTAAAAAAGCATTTATTATTGACCTGAAGTTCAAATTTAACTAGGAGTCCTGTATTTTATCTGGCAACCATAGTTCGTTGACCACCCAATCAAAAATACTCTCACTTGGGGTTACTCTCCATCAACTCCTCTTGTTTTACCCTAACTAACCTGTTCCTTAACTCATCTCCTCTGCTTATTATCTGTATCCCTCTCCATAAGTTTTTGGTATTGAAAATTCAACTTCCCTACACTCAATCAATTTCTCTCTATCACACATTTTCAAGCTTTCTTTTTGTCCAGGACTTGTTCAAGTTTGAAACCATAATACAAAAAGATAAAATGATCAAAATGCATGAGTCTAAAAGTATAAAACAAATAATCACATTCAAATCACCATGGAAAGCACCTTAGATAACTTTTCACCTGATAAAATCTATATTTTACTTATAGAAATTATAAAACTGAAATTCTCACTCATTATTATCAAGTTGATTTCATCTCTTAGCGACCCTAAAGGACAGGATAGAACTGCTCCTGCGGGTTTCTAAAGCTGTAACCCTTTACCAGAGTAGAAAGCTTCACCTTTCTTCCCAAAGTTGTAATTGTTATTGCATATGTCAATAAATAATGTATATTGAATTATATATGTATATAATTATATCTAATTCCATTCTTGACATGTAACCGCTCCCCCAAAAAAAGTATGTAATATATCATTTGTCTAAATGGGAATAAAAAGAAGGCATGCAATACAGTCAGAACATTTAAAGACATTTAAATGACATAATCAAATCGAACCAGATAGTTCATTTACACTTAAGTACCCATTCATTTTCAGCAGCATCATTCTATTTTTCTGAATATAAAAAATACATCTAAATAATTCTAATAATGTAGCAGAAAGAAAAATAATTAAGTGATATTCCTTAGGTAGAATCTAGGAAATCAATGTATAGATTGAAGAAAATCAAAACAAAAGGCAGGTGGATAAAATTCTACTGCTACAAAAAGTGTGCAAAGGAAATCACATCAATGAGAAAGTGTCCCAAGGTAAACAAGGCGGGTTTTCAGTGAAACAACCACAGAGCTGTTCACTATAAAAACTAGAAACTGAAAGTGCAAGGAATAACGTGGTTTTACTAAGTCAGATTTTAGTTCAAAATCATAAAGTGAGATTGATACTCTAAAAATATAGTGGGATAAATACACACATGAAGACCATATCTATTTACAGACCCAAAGAAAATTATTTTCAAACATAGCATAACCCTTTTTTTGTTTCTATTTCTTCTTCTTTTTGGTTTTAATTGTTTTATTAGGAGCTCATACAACTCTTATCACAATCCATACATACATCAATTGTGTAAAGCACATTTGTACATTCATTGCCCTCATCATTCTCAAAACATTTGCTCTCCACCTAAGCCCCTGGCATCAGCTCCTTGTTTTTTCCCCTCCCTCCCAGCTCCCCCTCCCTCATGAACCCTTGATAATTTATAAATTATTATTTTGTCATATCTTGCCCTGTCCAACGTCTCCCTTCACCCTCTTTTCTGTTGTCCGTCCCCCAGGGAGGAGGTCACATGTAGATTCTTGTAATAAGTTCCCCCTTTCCACCCATCCTCCCTCCACCCTCCCAGTATTGCCACTCACACCACTGGTCCTGAAGGGATCATCCACCCTGGATTCCCTGTGTTTCCAGTTCCTATCTGTACCAGTGTACATCCTCTGGTCTAACCAGATTTGTAAGGTAGAATTGGGATCATGATAGTGGGGGCGGGGGGGAGCATTTAGGAACTAGAGGAAAGTTGTATGTTTCATCATTGCTACATCGCACCTGACTAGCTCATCTCCTCCCCGAGACCCTTCTGTAAGGGGATGTCCAGTGGCCTACAAATGGGCTTTGGGTCTCCACTCCACACTCCCCCACCTCACTCACTATGATACGATTTTTTGTTCTGCTGATGCCTGATACCTGATCCCTTCGACACCTTGTGATTGCACAGGCTGGAGTGCTTCTTCCATGTGGGCTTTGTTGCTTCTGCGCTAGATGGCCCCTTGTTTACCTTCAAGCTTTTAAGACCCCAGATGCTATATCTTTTGATAGCCAGGCACCATTAGCTTTCTTCGCCACATTTGCATAGCAAACCTCTTGGCTTACTTAAAGACCAATTTTCCATCATTAGATTAAGTTGGTACTGGCAACCATTTAAGTGGATGGAAAAACAATGCAACTTTTTTTGTATCCATACACGTGAAAGTGTATTTTGATGTTTTTATTTTGACATAAGATGACTAAGTATACATGTAAAAAGGATGCTATTGTCATTAGGTACCCTTAAGTTGGTTCCAACTCAGAATGATGTTGAGATTGAAGAGACTGAAACATTGTCTGCACCACCTCACAATTCTTGTTATGTTTGAGCCCATTGTTGTAGCCACCATCTCTTTGAAGGCCTATCTCTTTTTTGCTAACTGTATTTTACCAAGCACGATGTCCTCCTCAGCTACTGGTCTCTCCTGATTACATGTCCAAGTGCATGAGACATTTAAAGTGTTGCCATTCTTACTTGTAAGGGTATTCTGGCTGCACTTCCCCTAAGAAAGATTTATTTGTTAACACAATGATTCAAATGCATCATTTTTTTCTATTCTTGAAAAAGATGACTAAAAATCGACAAGGCTGTTTAGAAGGGACACATGTTCAGATCGATGGGGGTTGTGTGTGTGCTTATTTTAAAATATCTTTATTACAAAGTGAATTTAGAATTGAAATTACTTGAGAATAATCTCGATTTATTGCTTAAGAGCCCCTTCTCAGTATGAACAATTTAATTTATGACATAAACACTTTTATCACACTAACAAAATTTTTTAAAAAGAAAGAAATTAATATGAAATTCCTGTTATCTTCGTGGTCCTTGAAAAATCAGATCAGTGGCCATCATAACCTATGGACTATAAACTGAGTTCAAATTCTGAATCCATCATTTACAATCTCTACAGTGGATGACAAAATATCTATTCTTTCCAAATGTCAGTGTGAATGATGAATTATGCACATAGAAGATTTAAGTAATTGATCCTAGAGGGAAATTGCCATTCGTAAGGTTACAAATGTAGACAGTTGTTTGTCTCTGCTCTATTAGGCCATGGCGTCCGGAAGAGTAGAGACTAGAGGCATGAGGAGAACAATGTAATTAGGGATTTGAGAACCCTGCTTGAGGACTTTTCAAATGAACATGGCTACAAAAGGAGGTAAAGGAACCACAAACGAGGCAGCACTGACTAGGTTTAGTACCCGCCTTAGATAGTTCACAGAGAGTAACCTGATCAAGGTGACCCGTTCTGTGTACTGTAAATACAGCCTGCCCTCTAAGGAGAGGAATCCGGAAGGTGTGTGATAGGCAAACAGAAAACAACTGAATTAGGATCTGAGATTGGGAAGGGTCAGGTAACAAAATAGTCATCCCTCTATAACATTCTTGGTCAAGTGTTTGTCTGGCTCATATTTCAACACTTGCTCTTTAGCTTTGTTTCTTAGGATAATTGTAGAAGGATGTCCCAAGTTGATACCTGTAATGAACAGAAATCCATTTTCTCAGTTTAAGAGGTTAAAAATATGTCAAACTATTCAGCTCTAGGAAAAGGCTCTCTCAATTCAATAGCAGTGGGTTTGAAATGTGTGTGTTATACCTATATGATAAAACAATAAACAAACCCCCCAAATAATTGCAGTACTCATTTCTCTAATTCCTACACTGGTCACATGGTCAAAGCTGATATTTAACTTCTTGCCCTCAGCAAGCACTTGGCTGGTAGGATGACAAAAACCTTGGATTGCTGTAGTTTTCCATGGACTAATTACAGGACATAGTACTAAGAAATATCCTAAGGATTCTATATTCCAGATATTTTTATTTACCTCCATTATGTAATGCCAGTCCAATTTCCCTTGGAAAGCAGGATCAATCACAATAGTCAATACAATAGCTTCCTTCTTTACCTGTTGATCTAGAAAATAAAAAGTAAAATTTTATAAAAGTTCATGAGACTCTTTTATATCTGCATTTCATTTAATCTTCCCCCAAACCAAGCATGCATGTATTATTATTTCATTTTGCAGATAAAGAAAGTCCCTGATATTGTTAGGTTGCTAAATTCATACATGCAAATGTCAGAACTTTACATCAAGTCTGGCTAAACGAAATCCTAAGTTTATATCACTGTATTGTTATGCAGATCGGCCCTTTCAAAAAAGGTCAATATTGAAAAATGAAGCCTCACCTAGTCAAGAGTTTCTCAGTGGTCACCTTTTCCAGGAAATGTATCACTATCGGCTGCATACATAATGCCATTGGTCAGAATGACAAATAGACTCAAAGAATCAAGTGAATGGGTTTGTTTATATGATGGCTTTTTGTTTTTAATGAACCAGTTGTTTCAGAATAATTAAAATAACTTGCTTTTGATTTTTGTGCAGAAGTTTCATCTCATCTATAATATTTGCAGTTTCGGATAGTCTGAAATAAGCACCTTTATGTGAACAAGTCTTCACTTGGGGCTAATAATTTCATCTGAATAATAGGGAAATCTGTGTTTGTAGATTTAAAGTAAACCAAAGATATCATATTGCATGTGACTATGAAACATGTAATTCAGTGTTTATATTCATTCATGAAATGATTAAATAAAATATTTGTTGCCATAGAATTGACAGTTTGTTTTTTTAACTAGTATGCAATTCTTTCTGCACTAATTTGAGAAAAGGGTCACACTTTCTTTGTATTGTTGTTGTATTCTTTTTAAGGTCTGAAAGGAAAGAAGCTTTGTGTTTGACATAATCTGGCTAACAGCATACGTAGTCTCTTTTGTAATACCCCAGACCACTTTGTAAAGAGAAACCTCTGACCCCGGAATTGAAGACAGAGCTCTCACGTTTCCTTGCCCTTGTTGACGCCAGAAGGCAGCCATGCTTGCTTTGCACCCCCTCAGCTTGTCCACCAACATGCTCTGCAATTCCAGCAGCTCTCAGCCTCTCTGGAACTTCAGTTCAAAGTCCTAAAACTTTGAGGAGAAGCCCAGGCTTCAAACAACAGTGCTTACGCTGTTGTACTAACAAGAAGCTGTTTCTAATCTATTCCATTTCACAAACAGCATTCCTTTTATGTGGTGCTGGTGAAGGGCCAATTTTATATTTCTGAGCACTGTTTTTGCAGTAGACAAGACCATAACCTAAGGGTTGAAGGAGGAAGATGTCTTTTATTTTTCCCATCATTCAGGATAGTTTGCTGTAGCTAAATTTTCTAATATTC
>NW_022104341.1:44134867-44139088 GCF_000313985.2 Echinops telfairi
GATGGGTCCAACTCACAGTGACGCTGTGTACAACAGAAAGGAACAATGGCTGGTTCTGGTTCTGTGCCATCTTCACAGTCATTGCTACGTTTGAAACCATTCTTGTTTCTGTGACCCCAAACAGTTTTTGCCCTTTCGTAGCTGCTTATAGATACAAGGTAGTGTTGGAGCACCCAAGAGATCAGAAAATTGAGATTTGCCGAGGATAGGATTTATAAGGGTATTGTGCCTGTTCCCTAATAAATGTTTAACAAATGTCTGTGTGGCCCACTTTGGCCTGATATACTTACAACCTGGTATAACAAGGCAATGTAAAGTAGTTAATCCTCAGCCACCTGAAATCTTCAGCAGCTATAATTACAGTAAGAACGGTGAAGTCTGGAATCTGTGTAAGGTGGAAACCTGTCAGAGAAGGAAGGTTCAAATGTAATAGAGAGCGAGATAGAAATGTGATAAAACTTCACCGTCAAAGGTGGCAAAGCTTCAAGTCAGAAAAACAAGGCAGTTCCATCGAGTTCTGGCTCTCACTAGTTTAACCATAATTACCAGAGGAACCTAATGTTGGGTATAATTCAATTAGCTGAGGTTGGTTTGCAACTGTAGTCCATTTCCCAGTACTCAGCATACATTTGGAAAATTAAATAACCGAGTCTTCTGTTTATTCACACCAGTAAATGAGATTTATGGTGGTAAATGGTAACTGATTAGGCTTTATATTAACAACAAGTAATTTTCTGAACTTTCTCTTCCTAAATTAACTTTTAGGTATTCCACTGAAATAAAAATAACTAAGATCTTTATCATAAACTATAATTTTCAGAATGCACCCCATGGGCACATAAGTTAATAACATGATTATTAGGGAGTCTTCTATTATAACCAGTGAGGGCACTGGTTGTTCAGTGATATCATTCCTGTATGAGAGACCCAGGTTCAGTTGCCAACCAATGCAACTCATACGCAGACACCCCTTCCCCCTGTCAGAAGAAGTTTGCTTTTTGTTGTGATGTTGAACGGGTTTCAGAAGAGCTTCTGTCTAACATCCTGGCATCCTCCTTCTGAAAATCAGCTAATGAACCTCAACTCTCCCTGCTATTGAGTTGATTCTGACTCATAGCAACCCTATAGGACAGAGTAGAATGGCCCCTTGGGGTTATGAGATAGAACTCTTCATGGAAGTAAAAAGCATCATCTTTCTTGGAAGCAGTTGGTGGATTCAAACTGCTAACCCTGTCATGGCCAGCCCAATGGATTCAACTAATCGTGCAGTTAACCGCCCACTATGCCACCAGGGCTCCTAGCTAATGAAAACCAAACCCTATGGATTACTATGGTCCAATCTGCAACTGGTAATGGGGCTGGTAGAGAACCAGAGAGCAATCAATTCCGTTGTTCATGGGGTCACTCAGACTCAAGACCAACTTGACAGCGGCTATAAACAACTTGCCACAGATGGTAAATTAGCCATCACCTTTGTTCAATGTTCTCAGTGGAAAGGTTCTACTAAGTTGATAAGTATGAAAGTGAAAAACCAAAGCACACTGCAGGAGGCTAGGGGAAAAGGGCATTGCCTAAGAGTTACAATATGAGGACGTTTAGCATGTGAAAAGATGTACCAACATTCAAAAGAATCACTTGTGCTACCTGTCACCTGGTTAGTAGCAAGAGAGAGGCAGAAATTAGAAGGCAAACCTAAGCAGGATAAGACATTGTAGACAGAGCCTCTACCTGTGTGAGAGCATCCTGATCATTAAGGAAAAATGAATCTGGAATAGATAATGAAGAACATGATAAATCGGATTTTTCACACGCATGAAAACCACCCTAACAAATGTTTCATTGCAACATGTTGTTTCAATTATCTGTGTTCTGCAATGTTTTAAGGGGAAGTTTCCAGGCAAAATGCCTCTTGAGGGCTACCAATAGGCCATACGGGAAGGATGAACAATGTGTCTGTGTTTGCTTGCCCACACGTGACCCAGTCTAAAGGATTTGATTGATTTTACCACATTTCTAAGTCAACAAGAAAAGCTGTGGAGTCAGTTGTGAGCTTATTTTGCTTCACAGAAGCTAGAAAGAATCTTAAAATCAGCAATTCAAGAATTTGCATTTTATTGGCTTGCCCACGATCACATAGCCAGTTAGTGATAGAGCTAAGAAATCATTCTGTACCACCACTTCTCGACCTCTATTTAACATATCTTTATATTTTGGCAGTTTTCTTTTGAAATGTTCATAATGTTAGTTGTGCTTAGGATAATAATCTAAGACATCTTTCTTCATTTGCTGGCATTTTGAAATCTTTGCATTGTTGAGGCACATTTCCCATTTGTCGGTCTTTGCCAATCATGCACCATCTGCCTAGACTGTCATTGACCCAGCACTCTGTCTGGCTATTTCCCCTCATAGGACCTAGGCTATTTGCTGGACCCATTGAAAAACCTTCAGGGACTATCCTTGGAAGTTCAATTGAACTTCAATGTCACTGCCTTCTGCTCCCTTTGTGCCCGGCACACTCCATCTTAGCATTCCTTATACAGAATTTTAAGCATCTTTATGCATCTATATCTCCTATGAAATCATGATTTTCTTGAAGGTTGTAATTGTTACTGTCTCAGTTTTCTAGGGCTACAGTATCAGGGCACCACAAGCGAGGTCACTTACAATAACAAATATTGAAATATCTAGACTTAAGCAAATGCTTGGAGACAAATAGATACAAGGGGTAGATTATGGCCTCCACGACCTGGGGACTAGGAAGGAAGGGTAATTCGTATTTAACAAGCACAGGATTCATTATTTAACAAGTACAGAGACATGTTTAAATATACTTTGTTAAATGCATATAAGTTCAAACTCCTAAAGCATTAGTTTTTAATTTACTCTGGTGAATTACTTTAATAATTGAAAAAAGATGGAGTCTTTAGATTGACCACATTTCACAAATCACTGATACATTCCATCTTCTGTTTTTTACAGGCCCAGTTTTGCTCATTTGGATCAATTTTCTTATTTCTCTAATGATGGTTATGCTGTAAAGCTAATAGAATGTTAATGCTATCTGGTATAATAATGCAATTACAAGCCACTTCACTCTGAAATATCTGTAGAAATATGAGATGGAAATTTTTAGGATAATTGATGTTTCAAATGTGGGTTGTAAAAGAACCATTATCTGTGGTTGTATTTTATCCCGTCCCTAGGTGGCATGAACAATTAAGTGCTTTACCATTAGCCAAAAGTTCAGAACTTTGAAACCACCCACAGGCACCTTGGAAGCTGAGTCTAGAAACTGGCCTTTGAAAGGTTACCGTCATTAAAGCTCTATGAAACAATTCTATTCTGCATCCATGGAGCCAGCATGAGCTGGACTCTATGAAAATTAACAGTATTTTATTAAAAAGAGAAATGATGTTCTCATGTGAGTTAGCTGACAGTTTTCACAGAGTTTTACAATTATGTATACAAGCACAATAGATAAAACCTGAACAACCTCAGTAACTATGATTGATATTCTGCTTTTCCAGTCAATGGTGGGGAAAATGGTCTCCAAAATGTTTTGTAGACATTTTGCTAAAATAGCTGTCATTTTTAAATGACAAATGTACCTGAGCCTATTGAAGCTTTGTTGCCCTTCAAAGGTAGAGTTTTGTCCATGACTACCCAGCTCCTTTCATAGTTCTTGGTCCAAATTCAAGGATGTAGTTGCATAAGATTGTAAATGATAAAAATAATTGAGTCCTGATTGCAAGCTGCAAATTAAGTCTCTGAGTCTCTGGAACTAGATCAGTCAATATTGGTAATTACTTTCATTTCTAGGCACTAGATCCCAAGTTCAAGTTTTGTTGATCACCGAAGGATTCATATTCAGGCTACATCTTCAAAACATGTCAAAGTCACAAACAGTTGGCATTTATGTAATACATGCTTTCCAAAAGCATTCCCAATTTTTTCTTCAATTTTGCCTTCTCTAAACGTCTTGTCTCACAAAACCAGTAAGACATTGTCAAATCTAAACCTCTTGTGAATCTAAACCTCAAGTTCATCTCTGTTATTGCTGTTATAAATGCCATCAATTTGCCTCCAATTCATAACATCCCTATGTGTTATGACTTGTTAACACTTATTAAATGACTTATTAACTGGTTCTGAGCCATCCTCACATCCATTGGCACACTTAAGTTTATTTATAGTATTTATTGTGTCAACCCATCTCTTAGA
>NW_022104341.1:44140899-44143585 GCF_000313985.2 Echinops telfairi
TTCTATTGAACCCTTTGTATCAGCTCCTCTTTTTTCCCTCTCTCCCTGACACCCTAGTGACCCCTTGATAGATTATAAATTATTATTATTTTCATATCTTATATCTACCGCTATCTCACTTCCCTCATGGTGTCTGTTGTTTGTCCCCCTGCGGGTGGGAGGGAGGTATAGTTATGTGCTGATCATTGCGATCGATTCCCCCATCCTCCCCTTCTCTCCCCACCTTCCTCCTACCCTTCTGGTATTGCTATTCCCATTCCTGTTCCTGGGTTCCATGTGTCGTGAGCTCTTATCTCCTATCTGTACCTGTGTACATACTCTGGCCTAGCCTGATGTGAAAGGCAGCACAGGGGACATGATAGTTGGGGGGGGTGGGGGTGAGGAAGATTCAAGAACCAGAGGAATGTCATGTGTGATATCCATGCTTTACTGCTCCCTGGTTGACTCATCCCTTCCCAGTTATCCCTCTGTGAAGGGATGTTCCGTTTGTCTACAGATGGGCATTGGATCTGAGCTCCAAATCCCTTCATTCTCAACAATATGGTTTTTGTTTGTTCCTTTGTTTGTTATGGGTCTCTAGATGCCTGTTACTCAGTCCCAAGGACACCTCATGAAAGCACAGGCTGGTGTGTTTCTTCCAAGTGGGCTTGTTGCTTCTTTGATAATGGCCACGTATTTAACTACAAGCCTTTAAGACCCCAGATGCTATGTCTTTTAATAGATAGGTACCATCCGCTTTCTTCACCTCATTTGATTATGCACCCATTTTGTCTTCCGCGATTTTGCCAGAAGGGTGAGCATCACAGAATGCCAGTTTGTTAGAACAACGTGTTCTTGCATTGAGGGAGGGTATGAGCAGAGGTCCAAAGTCTATCCACTACCTCAGTGTATTGCCATATAAATATCTGTACATAGGCCAATACTTCTATATTTATGTATTTTGTATATTTATGTATTTTATTTTTATGTAAATTATTGTATTTACATATGTACACACCGATGCTTATACCTCTACCCATAGCTTTTCTTCCTAGATCATTCCTCTGTTTCCTTTTACCTTCCTCCTACCCCACCATCACACTCACCCTACTTTCACCTCTTAGCAAGGTTGTGTCGATTGCATTTCTTCTTCCAAACCTAATGCACATTCTTCTTTATGTAGCCCAGCTTCTCATATTATTTACAAAATACATAAACTGAATAAGTCTGGTGAAAGAATACACCCCTACTGCATACCTATTTTAATTTTAAAACACATAATGACCCTTTGTTCTGTTCAAATGATTCCCTCTGAATCTATGTACAACTATAATCTATAAGCATAATTCAGAATTCTGAAATTCCCATTTTTCACAATGTTTTCCATAATTTGTTATGATCTACATAGTTGAATGTCCTTATGCTTTCAATAAAATACACATACACACACACAAAAAAAACCCTCACTGCCATTGTGTCAATGCTGTTTCATAGAAACCCCTGTGAGTTTCTGAGACTGTAACTGTTTCCTGTTTAACTGGAATAGAAAGCCCCCTCTTCCTCTTGCAGAGCTGCTGTGGTTTCAAACTGCCAACCATGCAAATCACATAACTACTACACCACCAACACTCCACAAGAAAGCATATTCTCTACTTTTGGCGAAGACCAACTGATAATCAGCAATGATATCTCTTATTACATGTTTTCTTCTGAACCTACTTGCAATCCCAGTTGGTGAAACTATACCTTGAACTCTCAAAATCTACCTTTAAATCTGTGATTTAGTGCATCCCTACACTACTTTCAAAATCATCTTCTTACCTTACTTTGAAACGTCTAGAGATTAATGATCATATCATTTTTCAGAGCATACAAAAGCTTTCACAATCAGAAGTAAGCCTATTTCTTTTTTTTCAAGTTTTGATATTTTTTATTTAATAAAGATTTCTATGATTTCAGAGAAAAGGCTAAGGATTTTGTCTTGCTTGGATCCACAGTCAACGCTCTTGGTAGCAGCAGTCAAGAGAAGAAAAGATATGTTAGTCTGGGTAGACTAGGGAAGCAAGCTCGTAGGCATTCATATGTGTAGTATTAAATTAAATTTGGAGGGGTGAGGGCCCAGCCCCACCCGCTGCTGCTAATACTACCCACGGGTTCAGTAAGCACAATTGTACGGTTGAGATATGTAAGTATTATATTAGCGTCATCGAGAGCATGAGAGACATTACAATAATGCAGTCAGACACATTACATGGTAGCATTGCTCACCTCAGCCCAGCTTGGTGGTCCATGTGGAGATGGGGGGAAGGGAAGGAGGGCAAGGGAACAAGGGAGCGAGGACAGGAGAGGAGAGGGGGAAGAGAGGGGAGCCAGAGAGAGAGGTCAGAGCGAGAGGTCAGAGAGCTCTATATTGCTGACCCATACCTATATATCTTTTGGGGGCATGCCAGCGCACTAATTACAGGTAGAGACATACATCACAGGGAGGGGCTGCACTATAGGTTACACAACAATGAGAAGGGGTGGTCTAGGGACATACACCCAATAGGAAGAGGAGGGACTGGGGTATATACACGTGACAAGATGGGCGGATCCCATATTCAGGATGGCAGCCTAACTTCTGATGTCACAGAGCCAGTTTGGCCTGTTCCTGGCCCAACTGATAGAGACCATTATCAGTAGGATGCAAACTCTGCCCACAGGAGCC
>NW_022104341.1:44144198-44159673 GCF_000313985.2 Echinops telfairi
CACAGATGCATTGCATTAGGTAAATCTGCTGTGCAAGACCCTCTTCAGAGTATTGAAAAGCAAGGATGTTGCTTTGAGAACTAGTGTGCACCCAACCCAAGCCATGGTATTTTCAATTGCCTCATATGTGAAAGTTGCACATTAAATAAGGAAGAAAAATAAAATCAATGCATTTGAACTGTGGTACTGGCAAAGAATATTGAAAGTACCATGGAATACTAAAAGGACAAACAAATCTGTCTTGGAGGCAGTATGGCCAGAGTGCTCCTTAGCGGCAAAGGTGGCAAGACTTTGTCTCACATAATTTGGACATGTTGTCGGAAAAGATCAGTCCTGAAGAAGGACACCCTGCCAGGTAAGATGGAGGAACAATGGAGAAGGGAAGAACCTCCGCAAGTTGGGTTGGTATGGCAGCAGCAGTGGGCTCAGGCATGGGGATAGCTGTGAGGATGGCGCAGGCCTGAGTAGTGTTTGGCTCTGTTGTGCACAGGGTCGTTATGGGTCAGAGCAGACTCAATGGTATCTTACAGCAACATTGTTTTGTAGCAACACTTTTTGACTTAACGATATCTCATGATTCTCATTTTAATTCTCTAACTCAAATAATGATTAAACATCCTTTTTTGTAATTACTTGCTATTTATAGATCTTCGTTGACAAAGGTGTAGCTTGCCCATTCTTTAAATTGCCTGTCTTATAATTACTAAATTGTAAGAGTTCTTATATATTCTAGATTCAAGTCCTTTGCTGGATATATGTATGTGAATGCTTTCTCCCAACTCAGCCTATTTCTCTAGTATTACCACTCGTTGTTGACCAAACAAAACTTCTAATCATATGCCACAAATAAATCACATCCTTTTAGTACTTTTGCACATAGTTTCCATATTGAAATATTCTGTCTGACATACTCCCAGTCATCCCTCTAGACTTTGACAGGATATTCTTGAGATGTAATCTCTAGTTTCCCTAAGCATCCAGTGCCTTCGATGTTATTTCTTGTGCTAGCTTCTTTATCATATTTCTTATAATATGAGAAATATTATATTAATAATTATATTAATAAATATTATTATATTTCTCATATTATATTAAAATGATCATTTTACACATTAATGTAAACAGAAAAAGAAATCTGAGACTTCTACTGGACTACTTTTCAGTGGACATAAGTACCAAGCAACTATTTTATTTAATTATTCTATGTTGGGCAGAATATTTTTCATTTTCAAAGTAGTTAATTTTTTCATACACACCCATTTTTGTTCCATTTCTACATGTTTTTACTTTATAGCCCAAATATTATGTTTTGATTGGGTTAGGGGAATAAAAGAGCTTGCTAGATTTAGAAGCAGAAATTTGTACTTTAAACCACTATATGTAAGGTAACAAACATTATTACTACTAATTCATTCCCTGCCATCAAGTGGATTCTGAATAATAGTGATGCTGTGGGATATAGCAAAACTTATCCCTAGGGTTTCCAAGACTGTACACCTTCACAGACACAGACAGACTCATCTAGTAGGTCTGAGCTACTGACCATGTTGCTAGCAGCCCAATAATTAATCCAGTAGGTGGCCACAGTTGATGCTACCAGAAACCAAACTCAATGCTATCTAGTCAATTCCTACATATAGTGACTCTGTAGAGTAGAAGTTACCCCCAGTGAGTTTCTGAGACTGCAAATCTTATTGGACCAGACAGCCCTATCTTTCTCCCATAGAGTGGTTGCTGGCTTCAAACTGCTGACCTTGCAGTTAGCAGCTCAAGTCATAACCCACTACCCTACCAAGATTCCACATTCGCTATTGAGAGGCAAATCAAAATCACAACGAGATAACAATTCACTCTCACTTGGATGGCTAAGTTTAATGAAGAAAAGAAGAGAGGAAAATAGCAATGGATGTTGGTGATGATGTAGAGAAATTGGAACCTTGAATTGTATTTGACAATAAGAAATGGTTTACCTGCTATGGAAAATGATTTGGAAATTGCTCAAAAACTTAAACACAGAACTACCATATGAGCCTGAAATACTCAAGAGACTTGCAAACAATGACACAGACATGTGCACTGATTTTCATTGTATCACTATTCGTAATCGCCAACAAATACAAACAGCTTAAATGTCCATCAACAGTTGAATGAATAAAGAAAATATGAGTACATAAAAGGGGCTATTGTTCAGCTATAAAGAGAAGTGAAGTACTGACTCATGCTTCAACACAAATAAACCTTGAAAGCATTATGATAAATGAAGTGAGTCAATCACAAAATAGCAAAAATTGTCTGATCTCACTTATACAAAATATCTAGAATGAGATTGAGTAAATATATAACAGAACCCATTTCCAGCAAGTAGATGCTGACAAATACTGTGCTTCCAAGGCTTTCCAGGAGCATAAAGCCCCATCTTTCTTTTGTGGATCAGCAGGTCTGTGCAACTTGCTGACGTGTGGTTATCAGCCTACGCGTGATGCTCTACACCAATGTATGTATGTACAAGAAAGATACATGTGTAGGATCAATATTAAGAATCAGGAACAAGAGGGAGGAGGAAGCAAGAATCATTATTAAAGAAGCAGAAATTTCTGTTTATGGTGATGAAGAATTTGATAACAGATATTGGTGATGGTTGCACCAAATGGTTAATGTAATTGGTGTCACTAACTACACGTGTAAAATATTTTGAATTGTAAATGTTGAGTTACCTTTTTCAACCATATGAATAAATAAGTACTATTTATTCCATTTGAATAAATAAGTACTATTCTATTTTAGCTTTTTTTTAAATCATTTTATTAGGGGCTCATACAACTCTTATCACAATCCATACATACATCAATTGTGTAAAGCATATTTGTACATTCATTGCCCTCATCATTCTCAAAACATTTGCTCTCCACCTAAGCCCCTGGCATCAGCTCCTCATTTCCCCCTCCCTCTCTACTCCCCCTTCCTCATGAACCCTTGATAATTTATAAATTATTATTTTGTCATGTCTTACACTGTATGGCTTCTCCCTTCACCCACTTTTCTGTTGTCCATCCCCCAGGGAAGAGGTTATATGTAGATCCTTGTAATCAGTTCCACCTTTCCACCCCACCCTCTCTCCACCCTCCCGGTATCACCACTCTCACCACTGGTCCTGAAGGGATCATCCGCCCTGGATTCCCTGTGTTTCCAATTCCTGTCTGTATCAGTGTACATCCTCTGGTCTAGCTGGATTTGTAAGGTAGAATTGGGTTCATGATAGTGGGGGTGGGGGAGGAAGCCTCTAGGAACTAGAGGAAAGTTGTATGTTTCATCATTGCTACCCAGAACCCTAACTGGCTTGTCTCCTCCCCGAGACCCTTCTGTAAGGGATGTCCAATTGCCTACAGACGGGCTTTGGGTCTCCACTCTGCACTCCCCCGCTCATTCACTACGATATGATTTTTTGTTCTTATGATGCCTGATACCTGATCCCCTCAACACCTCGTGGTCCCACAGGCTGGTGTGTTTCTTTCATGTGGGCTTTGTTTCTTCTGAGCTAGATGGCCTCTATTTTAGCTTTTTAACTGATAATTTTTTTCCCATTATACAGAATAATAGCAGAGACAACCTATTTGACACGGAACCAGAAAGTCAGCAAAAGTTATTTGGACACACCACCTTGAGTTTTCTTTTTAAGTCTAGTTTATGGAAATGGCATTACAAATATGCTTCAGAAGGGATGTCATCAGGGACCCATTATAACCCTGGTTTTGGTTGGAAGTAATATTTTCTAAGCCTTTATTTTTGGGCATTACCCTAAAATAGATGAAGAGTCTAAAACCCCAAAATTGTCCTTCAGTTTTTCATTGATAAATAACCAAAGAGGAAACAAACCTGAAATATAAGCTTTCTTTCCTTGTTGAGCACCTGAAATCATGGATGAAAATTGATATCTTATTTCTGTGGTTCTTTGTTTTGAATATACACCCAGACTCAGAAAGAATTTATATTAGTTATCTATCATTGCAATATAATAAAAATCATTTTCCCCAAAAAGTTAAATATCAGGAATGTATAAGCTTCAAAGTTGAAGGCAGGTTAATTTGCATAATACTATATTCAGGTTCCAGCCTTTTTACTTTTAGGTTTTCATTGATTTATAAAAAATAAGGAAAAATAAGAGGAACAGTTAAATTTCTTGTCAGTTGACTACTTTGAATAGAAAGAGAGCAGAGAGAACGAGAGAATATGATAGATAAGAGAAAAGGAAAGCGTTTACTCCAGGATTTCATCTGCCTGGATCTACAGTCATTGCTCATAGAAGCAGCAGTCAAGAATGCGTAATGGTTATGCACTGGACTGCTAACTGCAAGGTCAGCTGTTGAAAACCATCTGCAGGCAACTCTGCAGGGAAACGATGAAGCTTTCTACCTCTGTGAATATTTTCAGGTCAGAGACTCACAGAGTAAGTTCATCCCTGTTCTATAGGGTCCCTATGAGCCAGCAATGACTTGTGAAAGTGATGTCCCAGGGGGACGATTGATAATGATCTCTAATATACAGTGACAACGATACCTTTAAAGTGAACCAAAGACACATATAAACACAGGTACATGAATGGATTTGGGCATGCACTTAATTCTAGCCTCAATCTAAGAACAACTGGCTCTTATGACATGACCCTGCCTGATGTCCACTGTGATGAAGAGACGAATGCTATAAGAAAAGTGTGGTGAACAAACCAGATGGTGTCCACCTACCAGAAAGAATAGCATCTGGTGTCTTAAAGACTTGTTTTCAACAAGTATCCATCTAAGTGAGGCATCAAATAAATTCACATGGAAGTACACTAACTTGTGTGATCAAAGGATTGTAGATAATAGAATCCACATCTAAGCCAGGAAATAGTATCAGGAATTTAACTTGTGAACTCCTGATTTACAGAAGGCTATGGATTAGCCAACCATGCAGATCCCAGCACAATACATAACCACGACAAGGATGACAGTAGAAAACCAAAATCCATTTGCAGGGTCCACACGTAGATTAAGCTTATGGTGAATACCCTCTGATTAAAGCTGAGTGATATGAATAGCTGTGGTATCAAACAGAGAGCATTGTAAAGTCAATTATGGAAGATAAAGTTAGGCTAAAATGTAATATCTTATTATTTGTTCTCCCTTTTGACCCATCTTAAAGCTGTCTTCATTTTGCTGTTGTTTTTAAGGTGAAGGGAACATCCACAAGGAGTAAGCCCCTGCAGGAACCAGGGATGTGGACGGCTGCCCTATCATGCAGAATGCTTTGGAAAGCTGATTATTACAGATGCAATTAGGTTATGGTTTAGTACGCTGTCATCTAATCTCCCTAGTGATCCATTTGTTTTTTTAGAGTTTTTAATATTTTCTCCTTTCTTCTCAATTGAGGATTTTTTATCTGTTTTATTTTGTTATTGTTGTTAGTTTGTTTTTGTTCTTTTGAAAGTTATTTTCATTTGCTTTTTGTTGAGGGTTTTTTTTACTGTTTTTCTGTATATTAAATCCTGGATAGGTAACTGATTAACTATTCCTTGGAAGGATGATGGGGGGTGCTGGGGGAAAATGGAGAGCTAAAATGGTTACAAGAATGAAGAAAATGCTATAAAACTGATTCGGATAATGATTGTATAACTATTCTTGCTATGTTTGAATTATTGAATTGTATGATATGTTAATAATATGCCAATAAAACTGCTTAAAATTTTTTTAAGAAATCAAACAATGTGTTGCATTGAGTAAACCTGCAACGCAATACCTCTTTAGGGTGTTGAAAAGCAAGGATGCTACTTTAAGGACAAAGGTGCACCTGACCTAAGCTATGGTGTTTTCAATTGCCTCATATGCATGTGAAAGTTGAACATTGAACTAGGAAGACCAAAAAAGAATCCATCCATTTGAATTATAGTACTGACAAAAATATTGAAAATATCATAGACTACAAAAAACAAATCTGTTTTGGATAAAGTACAGCCAGTGTGCTCCTTAGAGACAAGGATGGAGAGACTTTGTCTCACATACTTTGGACATGTCAGGAGAGACAAGTCCCTGGAGATGGACATCAGTCTTGATAAAATAGCGGAGCAAAAAAAAGAGGAAGACGCTCAGCAAGATGGACTGACACAGTGGCTGCCACCAGAGGCTCATAACAGCAATTGTGAGAACAGCACGGGGTTTCATTCTATTGACATAGGGTCACTCGGGCCAGAAGCAACTGAACGGCACCTCACAATAACATGTTCAGTTCAAGAAAGATAAATCTTTAAAATTAAATATAATCCTGCTGAGCATTAATTAAAGAGTCCTAATGGTACAGTTTGTACGAACCCAACAGCCCCAATAGCGAAAGGCCTAGAAATCTGTTCCTACCAAGATTATAATCTAGAAAATTATAGTAAGTAGTTTTACAGGGGGTTAAGACTTTCAATCCGCATGACAGCACCTAACAGCTACAAGGTATAAACTAATAAGTATTAGCTCTCTTATTCCCATTTTGTTACAGTAGGAATTCCCAAGTATCTGTTAAAGTGTTGTTTTTTTAAAAACAAAACGAAACCAAAAAAAATCCAAGCTATTGAAAAGGTTGTTTACTGGTGACTATATAAAAATGGAGAAAATATTTTAAAAGAAAACAAAACTTTGATGGATCAAACAACCAATAATAATGTTATATCTTTCAGATTGTTTGATTCTGATATTATTAGTGAGCTATTTAATCAGGGCAAAGATATTCTCATAAATGGTCATGATTTTATCACAAATATTTGAACAATCCGACTGCCAAGGAAAAAACTCCAATGGCGCACACCTTCTTGGATGGTGTGCATCACAAAGCCCATCCTTCATATGTTCTTAAGCCAAATGTCTGTTTGCTTCTAAAAAAGATTTCAAAATATTGATGATCATAAAAAAGAAAACCATTGTGACCTACTAGAAAATATTAGAATTGTAAGCAAGATGATATATTGTATCTATTTTTATGAAATAAAATCCCAGAAAACTAAGCATTTTGCATCTGAAACTTTTAATATATCACACAGTAATGTTCCTGGAGGGTTTTCCTGAAAATATTTAGCCATGTCCACCTACCCATGGGTATCCAAAAAACTTCTGAGCTGTCTTCTCTCAACATCTAACAATGACTTTACAGAGAAGTATAGGCCAATTTCTCTTCAATAATTCATTTTACAAGGTTTTTCTAGACATCTACAGCATTGAAGGGTACTGTAATAAGTTCTGGAGATACCGTGGTGAATAAAACGGAAATGCATACTAACCATAGTCTCAAAGGATCTGCCAAGGTGAACAAGAAAGCCTGGGGTGGGGAGAGATTTTCCCAGCAAATGACTAGATATAGGTAATCCAAGTGACAGTTCCTTCCTTTCCAAGGAGTCTCCCTCCCTTAGGGCTTTTGGTAATAAGCTCTTAAAATTTATTAGTGTAAGAACTATCTACACCAGAAATGAACTAAAGCAGAAGTGGCAAGTCATCTTTTAATTCATCCTAAACTCTAAATTCAGACAAAATGTTTGTCAGATGGTCTGGAAGCATGAATGAGTCATTTGGTTTTACTCAATAGACTGAGTCATTCTTACCGTAACAAAGTTATCCTATAATGTCATATTTCATAGCTTGCTCCAGATCTATAACAGTCCACTGTTCTTGCAATTTAACTTGTTTGAAGCCGCAATGCTACATCAAGTTTTCCTCAAAAAAATGTTAGTCACATAAAGCAATGATTTCAAATTTTCCAGGCTGTAGATTAGGCCAAGATAGCTCTCTTCTAATTAACCCTGTTCTTTCACTCTCCCATAAATATAAGCACATAAAAATACCTTCCAAGGCAATGTCTAGTCCTTCCTTTGCTTTTTCACTTACTCTGTAGAACAACATCTTCCACACCTGCGGTTTCAGCCACCATCCTTCGAAGATGACTCTATCTTGGATGCCATTCCACCCATCTTTGTCTCCTGTGAAACACTGTGGCTATTGCAAAAGCAACTTGTGTCCCAAGAGACCTGAGAAAGAATTACTAGCTAGCAGCCTGCAACTAAGGTGAGATGTGGCACTATAAGAGACATGATTTACTGGGCACAGATTGGGGCCAAGAAAAATAATAAGCAGGGAGGGGACATTGCGTTTTTGTAACCTCGGTGGGATAATTCAGAAAGGATCTCAATACTGCTTGTATATGAAGCATATAATCAATGGCACTGGATTATACATATAGAAGTTGTCCCGTTGGAGAATGTTTTGTTGTGTACATGTTTGCCACAATTTTAAAAGGCAATTACATGAATAAGGAAGAAGAAAATGTCCTAGAATTGATTATAGTGATGAATACACAATACTTCTTTATATGATTGAATTATTGAATTGTGTGGCATGTGGATGTGAAGTCCTAATAAAACTTCTTTTTAAATCATAAGCATAAATTAATATGAAATCAGGATGAGTTATGAAAACTTCTGATTTAAAGAGCAAGCGAGATGAAGACGCTAAGACTAGGCAGATGTGAACATAGAAACTGGGATTATGCATGATTTACCACCAGTCTCACTGTGCACGACTCCTTATTCCTCAAGAAATTCAATTCTAAATTCATGCAAACAATGCAGAGCTTTACATGGGTAAGAAGAGCAACCATCTGGATCTATACTGTTATGGGAGTTTAGTTTGTCTGATATGTCTGAAGCTGAGTAGTAAGGTGGACCTTACTACTCAAAAGACATCTACCCTGACGGGAAACTGGGTAGGGGGTTTCAAAATCCAAGTAGCATGACTAAGATATCCACAGATAAATGGGGGGACTGGTATGAAATACTGGATACCAAGGATAGGGTAGAGTCAGCATCTGTGGACAGAGCATCGTGTGCTTGGACTAGGAGAAGGTGAGATCTCATGACGTATATTGTTAGAAGCCTTAGAAAGGCAAAGCAGGGAGGTGCAGAGGAGTCCCAGCACATTGCAGCCTGCAGGTGTTATGATGGCATCTACACAGGAGAAGAAGTGATGGTTGATATGGGAGATTTGTTATAGTCAGAAAAATTGATCAAATAAGTAAATATACTCTGACTAAAGGACTAAGATTTCTCACCATCAGAGAAAGAATGTAGAACTATGAAAAGGGGGAAACTAGAATGAATCTTGTAGGAATTTGGATTGAACTCAGCAGTATCTGTGTGAACTCATGGTTTTCATTATAGAGATGAGTAAAATATATAGATATAAAAGTCGGCACATACGTGTGTGTGCATGCGTTTGTGTCAAACTCTTAGGACTATACACTGAAAGATTCTGGGAGTAATATTTCAATAGCAATGAGTATGCCCAGATCTTTTCTTCTAAATACTATTCTAAAAGAATTATGGACACGTGTCCAAAGACTACATATACCCACACACACACACACACACAAGCACATGTACACACACTAACTAAAGGGCTGCCTGTTGGTCACATGAAGAACAATTTGAGCAGCAATAACAACAAAATAGCTCATCTATAACCCACAAAGTTCCCAAATTCATGGACATTGATATAATAACAAAACTAAGGGATCTGAATTTAAGCACAAATTTTCTACTCAGCACAAATAATAATGCTTGAGCAACAGAAAACTTTGATAACTACTTATGCTCATCAATAGACTTTGTCAAAAGAATAAAAAGATGGCTGACATACAGAGGGAAAATCTTTATCAACAATTTATCAACACTAGTCTAATATCTAAATTATATAAAAGCATCAACAATTTAATAACAAGAAACAAAAAATTTAGTTTTTAAGATAGGGGAAAGACATAAACAGGCTCTTCATCTGAGAAGATATTCTGATAGCTGGCTAACAAATACATGAAAAGATGTTCACAATTGTTAGCCATTACAAAGCTGAAAATCAAAACTATGAGATACCATTTCACTCCTGTAAAAATGTAATGATAAGAAAATTTAAAAAACAGAAAATAAACACTGGCAAAGGTACAGGGGCCTGGAATTCTTTTCCACTTCCAGGGGGACTAACACATGGCACAACCACTTGAACAACCAGAAGGCAGGTCCTTAAAAAGCTAGGACTATAAATCCCTTGAAAGAGCAATTCCACTATTAGATTTATATCTAAGACATCTAAGAGCAATGGCACAAATAGACACACGCACACTGCCGTTCATTCGGATTCACAGAAGCATAAAGAGGGAGACAACCCGAGATGGTTAAAATTGCAGAGCAGTTTGGCTGGACAGCGGTTCTCAATGGTTTGGTAGTTATGAATGGTCATCTCCTCAGATGAGATTCCATACAATGTAATCATTTCCAAGATGAGATCAGTAATCATCAACCAATAAATTGAAAGGGAGTTTCTTCAGGAGGTGTGGCTTGCTTCCAAACGTATGTGGGAATTCTAGCAGAGCTCTTATTTTTCCTAGATTTGGATTCTGCATCTGGCTTCTCATCATTTGATCTCTAGCTCTTCAAAATTGAGCCAATGTCCTGCCATCTTGACTGCTCATCCTGGGTGTACTTAACCTTTCCAGGTCACATCTAACATGACAAGTTAGGATTCATCAACCTTTGGAGCTCTTAACAGAAGTTAAAGGAAACCTCTCGCCTGACCTCTGACTGACTTGGAACTTGCATGTGTGTTTGTGCGTATACATAAATCTACATATATAAATACATAAATATTTTCAAGTCATTGAAATCTATATATAGATTATGTTTAGCTATCTATACATTATATTCACATATTATACACTTCAACTCAGAGCAAGTTGCTTGATGCTCACCCAGAGGAGTTTGTTTCCAGATTTTTGAAGGGGTATCTCCTCATCTGTCTAACGGAAGGCACATGTAAATATATCACATGTAGCTAGAGTTATACTTATTTTTTTAACTGTAGTAAAGTTCATTCCAATTTGAAATTACCCTATAGGACAGTGGTTCTCAACCTGTGGGTCGCGACTCCTTTGGGAGTTGAACGACCCTTTCACAGGGGGCGCTAAGACCATTGGAAAACACGTGTGTCTGTTGGTCTTAGGAACTGAGACACCGCTCCTCTATCCGTCTCCAGGTGGGTCCGCCCACATGCAAATATGCTGATCTGGTGAAAAAGGAGCTATCTCAGCCTGCACACTGACATTGGCTTTTTACGCATACCGTCGCAAAATGTAGCAATGTAGTCTACTGTTGTTATATTAAGACTGTTACCCATGCTGCACCTTGCTTCAAGACAAAATTTCATTTATTTGTAATTAGAAATAAATATTTCACAATATGTAATTATATATTGTTTTGTGATTAATCCATGTGTTTTAATTATGTTCAATTTGTAATAATGAAAATACATCCTGAATATCAGATATTTACATTATGATTCATAACAGTAGCAAAATTAGTTATGAAGTAGCAATGAAAATAATGTTATGGTTGGGGGTCAGCACAACCTGAGGAACTGTAGGAAAGGGTCGTGGCCTGAGTAGGAGGAGAACCCCTGCTCTAGGACAGAGTAGAACTGTCCTGTCAGTTTTCACAGGAATAAATCTTGATAGGAGGAGACTGACCCATCTTTCTTTGATGGCGCAGCTGGTAAGTTTGAACCACCAACCTTTCTCTTAGCAAATGAGTGCTTTAACCATCACAGGCCCCTAGGTGTATTTGTATCAAAACAAAAGAAAAACAAAACTCACTGCCCTCAAAGAGATTCTAATTCATTAGGACCGTATAGGGCAGAATGAGACTGCTCCATAGGGTTTCCAAGGGGATAAAGGTTTATGGAGCTCTGGTGTCATTGGTCTTCATTGCTGTCAGGTGCTGATGAGTTGGTCCTGACTAATACTGACCTTCTGTACAAAGGCCAAAACACTGCTCAGTCCTGGATCATCCTCACAGTTGCTATGCTTAAGCCCATTGATGCAGCCACTGTGACAATTCATCTCCTTGAAGTCTCTTCTTTTTGTAGTTCTTCCTCCTTACTAAGCATGATATCCTTTTCTGGGGAGTGATTTCTCCTGATGACATGTCCGCACTACATGAGATGAGATCTCACCAGCCTTGCTTCTAAGGAGCGTTCTGCCTTTACTTCTTCCAAGGTAGGTGGGCTTGCTCTTCTCACATGCCACAGTACTTTCAATTTTCTTTGCCCCCACCATAATTCAAAGTTATTAATTCTCCTTCAGTCTTCCTCATTTATGTGAGGTACCCTGGGGGCTCTGTGGGTTCATATTGGGCTGCTAACATCAAGGTCAACAGTTTGAAACCACAAGGTGCTCCACAGGAGAGACATGACCTTATACTTCTATACGTATTGCAGCCTCGGAGACTCACAGGGCAGTTCTACCATATCCTTTAGGGTCACTGCGAGTCAGCGTTGACTCCGTGGCTGTGAGTTTGGTTGGGTTGGTGAGGTGATAGAAATATTACGGATTGGGTCAGGTCCACTTTAGTCCACAAAGTGACATCCTTGTTATTCAAGGTTTTTCAAGACCTTAAAGAGGACTTGTGCAGCAGATTTTCCCAGTGAAATATATCAATTTCTTGACTGATGCTTCCATGAAGGTTAATTGTGAATCCAATTAAAATGAAATCCTGAAAACCTCAATCTTTTCTCCTTTTGTCATGATGTTACCTATTGGTCCAGTAGTGAGGATTTGGGTCTTCTTCACAATGAGTTGCAACTCCGAATGAAGACTGCAGTCTTAGATTGATCATCATCAAGTACCTACAGTCCTCCTTGCTTTTAGCACACATATCACCTAGAACTCAAAAGTTGTTAATGAGCCTTCCTCCAATCCTGATGCCACATTCTTCTTCATGTGGTCCAGATTCCCAGATTATTTGTTCAGCATACATAGTGAATATACACAGGCAAAGGTGACAACCTTAGCACACACTTGTCCTGATTTTGAAATGCACAGTATTCCCTTGATCTATTTGAACGACTGCCTCTTGCTTCACATACTGTTTCTACATGAGCATAATGAAGTGTTCAGAATTCCCATATCTCACGGTTATCCATGTCATCTGGCTTCTCATCATTTGATCTCTAGCTCTTCAAAATTGAGCCAATGTCCTGCCATCTTGACTGCTCATCCTGGGTGTACTTAACCTTTCCAGGTCACATCTAACATGACAAGTTAGGATTCATCAACCTTTGGAGCTCTTAACAGAAGTTAAAGGAAACCTCTCGCCTGACCTCTGACTGACTTGGAACTTGCATGTGTGTTTGTGCGTATACATAAATCTACATATATAAATACATATGTAGAATTATACTCTGGAAAACATTTATATTGTTGTGGTATAATTTTATGCACCTACCCATTCTATTCATCTTTCCTGTCTATTTTGTAGGCTATTATTTGATTTCAACAATATTATATGACGTGTATAATAATATAACTAACTCAGAGCAAGCTGCTCGATAGTCATCTAGTACAGTTGTTCTCAACCTGTGTGTTGAGACCCCTTTGGAGGGGTCAAATGACCCTTTCACAGGGGTTGCCTGATTCATGACAGTAGAAAAATTATGGTTAGGAAGTAGCAATAAAAATCATTTTATGGTTGGGGAGTCACCACAACATGAGGAACTGCATTAAAGGGCCGCAGCATTAGGAAGGTTGAGAACCAGTGGGGAAAATGCAGTACTATGAAAGCTCCACTCTGCCCAGCACAATTCCAGTTCCCCCTCACATGTACATTTGTATAATAGTATGTATGTATAATATCTCATGCATGGCATATGTGTAATGATATGAAAAAGAAGAAGGGCCTCAAGGAGACAGATTGACACAAGTTACAACATCAATGAACCCAGGTCCAGGAACCACTGTGAGGATGGCAGGGTTTCCTTCTGCTGTGCATAGGGCTGCTATGGATCAGACACAACTCGATGGGACCCACAGCAACAACATGATATGTATTATCCATAAATATGATAGCAACTCTATAAGACAAAGTAGACCTGCTTCCAAAACTTTAAATCTCTACAGAAACAGCCTCATCTTTCTCCCATGGAGAAGCTAGTGGCTTTGCACCACCCAGTATTACATCAAGAGTTAGAGATTGGAAAGTAATCTCATCTGTAAGAGTTACCTGTGGATTTGTTTAAATGTACATTCTGAATCAGAATATCTGGTTGTACATGTAAATTCGTAGTAGGCAGTTGAAATGAAGTGAACTGGTTTGAAGCACCAGTTCTAACCAACTGCCACCCAGTTATCTGTGTTTCCTTTTCTAAAAAAAAACAAACAAACACTTTTAGTGCTATCCTCTGTAGCACATACAGTACTTCTTGGTGGGGGGGTGTGGTGTCAGTTAGGCTCTTATTGGGGCCAGCCCTGTAGACCTTTCTGTTCATGAGTTGCTCCATGGGGTTACGTTGCCCTCAGGTTTGGCACACCGCAGTGGGGGCTGCATTCACACTCCCATCTCCTACAGGCTGGGGAGAGGGGCCAGCCTGCCATGCCCATACAAAAGCAAGCCAAGAAGGAAAAAGAAAGATCAAGGGACTAGATCCCATACTGGCACACCAAGGCCTAGGAATGGTGTCCTTGCATGGAGCTGCTAAGGCACAGAGAGGACTGTAGGGACAACAACAATGCAAGACATGATGTCCCCTCACTGGAGCATACCACCACAGAGGACAAAACTTGTCTGACCACCCCACAGTGCAGTTGAATCAAGAAGGCAACATAACAGACCAGTAGCAGGAGCAAAGCAAAGCCAGAAAACCTCTGAGGAGCCCCCCCAAATAGACTTCAGGCTAAGAGGGGCAGTTCCCAGAACCCACCAGAACCAGTGGGGAGATAGTCATAAAGAGCGGTGGACAGACCAGGAATTATCTATGCTTTTTCAGGGGGTAAGGGAGGCTAGTTTGCTGTCTTCTTTTTTCCAATCTTTTGTTTCCTTTTTGTTTTGTCTCCATTATTATTGTTTTGCCTCCCTTTATAAGAAAGGCATGGAAAACAAGCCAAAGGAGAAAGCAACAAGACCAATGGTTCTGGAGTCACTTGGGGAAGAAGGAGGCAGGGGAAAGGAGCAGTAAGCAAACAACACCATGGACAGGGGAACAACTAGGGAAATAAAAGCAGCAACAAGGAGGATGTAGCGATCCCAGTGGTGTTGGAGCAACAGCAATCTAGCTGAGAGGAATTACTAAGAAGCAGAAGAAGGGCAAGCATAATGGTGGGGCAGAAAGAAGGTAAAAGAAAATAGGAAAAATCTCGGAAACAAAGATATGTATAGAAGTATAAATATAGGTGTGCACTCATGTAAATATATTAATTCATAAAAATAGAGGTATTGGCTTATGTACAGATGTTTATATGGCAATACATTGAGGAAGTGGATGGACTGTAGTCCTCTGCTCAAACCCTCCCTCAACACAAGAACACTTGTTCTAACAACCTGGCATTCTGTGATGCTCACCCTCCTGGAATGATCACTGAAGACAAAATGAGTGCA
>NW_022104341.1:44160537-44164394 GCF_000313985.2 Echinops telfairi
CCCCAAAATGATATTTTTTAACTGTTTTTGACCAACTTCCTGTCTGTCTCTTGCTGGTGTTCAGGATGTTGAAACACAGACGTGAAGGGTAGTCCGGTGAAAAATTCCAGATTTCCATGGGTCTTCCGGTAGGAGCTGTGATCAACTGTGCTTACAACACAGGAGCCAAAAATCTATATATCCGCTCTGTGAAGGGGATCAAGGGCCGGCTGAACAGACTGCCCGCTGCTGGTGTGGGTGACATGGTGATGGCCACGGTCAAGAAAGGAGATGCTGAGCTCAGAAAGTAGGTTTGTCCTGCGTAGGTGATACATCAACAAAGGCCGTATCGGGTAAAAGACAGTGTGTTCCTTTATTCTGAAGATCATGTGGGAGTCATAGTAAATAATAAAGGCGAGACGAAAGGTTCTGCCCTCCTAGGTCCAGTTGCAGTGTGCAGACTTGTAGCCCAGGATTGCAAACAGTGCCGGCAGCATTGGGTGATTTTTCCATGTATTTCTAGAAATAGTGAACACCCTATTAAAAATTATTTGCACCCAGTGAAGGGGGGGGAGCTTTTTGAAGTGATCAAATTAAATTATCTCATATTTTATGTTCCATTTTTTTTCTTTCACTTCATCATGAAAAATGGATGGCATAGATCACCATGTTAATCTTTTTAGCTTTAACATAACAGATTTACTTTGCTGAATATGTGTTGAATAAAATATGTAAAAACAACACTAACTTTATAATTTCAAATATCAGTAAAATGGGCTACAAAATCCAATAGAAATCTTTAGCTTGTCAACATCTGCAGGTTTCAATAGACTTAAAAGGACCCACACAGTATTTTATAAAACTATCGCTAGTCTCAAAGTTAAGTAAACTAGGTTTCAATTTTGATGCCATAATCCACTGAATGTGTATTTATTTTTCAATTATTTAATTTCACTTTTTTATGAAAATTTTAAAGTATCCTGAAAGTTATTCCTCTTTGAATTCAAATCTGCTTGTTCTATTCTATATTCAGAAAGGCAGAAATACATTCTCAGAAGTCCACTTAAAGACCCACCAACACCCCTCTTGGGCTACCTGGTGTTCTCAAAGGAGTATAAGATCTGGATTGAGGCAAATGTGACTCCAAATCTTGGTCTACCTGCTACCACCACTCCTGAGACATTGAGGAAATTGCATGGCATGCCAGAACTGTGTTTACTTAGTCACTAAAACAGAGAAGATTTTGTCTTATTAACAGTTTACCACAGGAGTTAAAACACCAAAAACCAAACTCACTGCCATTGAGTTAATTCCAACTCACAGTAGCCTAAATGACAGAGGAGAACTCCCTTTGTGGGTTTTTGAGCCTATAATGCCTTATGGGACTAAGCAGAAAGCCTCCTCTTTCTCCCTGGAACAGTGGGTTGGAACCGCCAACCTTGTAGGATATATTGCATCCATTGGGCTACTAACCACAAAGTCAGCAGCTCCTCCACAGGAAAAAGATGAGGCTTTCTACACACGTAAATAGCTCTAATCTAGGAAACCTACAAGAAGAGTTCTGCACTGTCCTTTAGTGCCACTATGAGTTGGAATTTACTCAATGGCAGTGAAGTTTTTTTGGGTTTTTGTGGGGTTTTGTTTTTGTTTTGCTGCTTGTTTATGTTTAAGAGGCTTATTGGGCACCTGGTAGCATTGCAGCTATATGAATTATAACAACTGGACTGTTAGGTCTATGGGAAAAGGTTTCACCAGTACCCCATCTACCCACCCAGTCAGGTTCAACTCTCTGGAAGGTACATGTCTGCTGAGCCAAATTAATAGATTTCTCCAGTTGAGTGTCTTCCAAAGATCACCTGTTTGCTTATATGAACATATTTAGAGTCCGTGCCTACCTCAGATGTGAGAGAACTGAGGGGCAACAAAGAAAAAGAAAGCAAGGGAAGAAGAAAGAGTTGGAAAGAAATGAAGTAAAAAAGAAGAGGGATAGACGAAAAGAAAGGGGGAGGATTAAGAAAGAAGAGGAGGGAAGAATGGGAGGAAGAGAAGAGATGAGAAGGGAGAGAAAAAGAGAACAGGTAGAAGGAGAGAGAGAATGGGAAGGGACAGAAAAACAGCAAGAAGGGCAATTCTGAAGAAAGAGATGAGAAGATAGAAAAGAGTAAAATGGAGAAAGATAAAGAGTGAAGAGGATGAGAGAAAAAATGAAGAGAGAGGATGAGAGAAAAAGAAGGGGAAAAAACATAAAAATGATTGAAGAGTTGACCTGGTGCCAACTAATAGATCTACTCTTGGAACAAATACAGATGTTTCTATGCATAATATTGATATGAACAATTTAATTTAAGAGATTGCATAGTATGATACACTTGTGCTCAGTGTGTTCCAGTACACTTGTCTTTTTAGCTGCATTCTTAATCTTAACATATTTCATATTAATTTTTTTATTGTTTTACATTTTCTATTTATGACCTTCCTTAAGAAAAATATTCCTAAACTTTTGTTCCAAAGATTTTCACAGGTAATATTTTCATTGTAGATTCGCTTTAGGATAAGTTTGTTCTTGCATCTAGTTTGTTCTACATGGAAATATATAAACCAATTATAAACCCAAAGCCATAAAACAGAACTTGCCCCATATTGCATAATGTGTTGCTTTAGTAAGTCAATGAGTATGAGCAGTTGTAATTAATATGTAGCACAACAGATACAAGATCTAGAACGCTTCACTACATTCCACTTATAATTTATCTCAAAGCTAAAGTATTAGCCGTTGCCTTCATTTTGTTATCTAAAGTTTGGATACTCCATTTTGTACTATGTGTTTTCAATGAAAACTTCTGTATGCTAATGAGGCCAGCTTGGGGTGAGGTCTATTTGGAGTCATCGCCTTATAAAACCGCCTGACTCGAGTCTCACCCTCCACCAGGCTTACTTCTATTTAAGTCACGTCGTTTCTCCCAGAAGAGATAAACAGAGAAATGAGCAAAAAGAAGGGATCTGACTACTACCAAGAATGAAGAGCTGCAAAAAGAAAGCACGGAGGAAAATAAATACCTATCTCTTCAAACCATCACCTTCTGGTGTTTTTGCTATAAAAACTAAACTAAATTCATTGTCATTGTCATGAGTCAAAGCTGACTCATAGCGAACCTACAGACCGGGGATGGGACTGCCTCTTGAAGTTCCCAAGACGGTAACTGTAAAGGGGAGGAGAAAGACCCATCTTCCCCAGCAGAGCTGCTGCTGGTTTTATATGCTGACCTTTTGGGTCACAGCCCAGTGTGTGACCACGATGCCACTGGGGCTCCTATTTCTGATATAACAGCACTATATAACCGGGAAAAGTGATTTTATGAAATCCTACCTCCAATGATGGAGAAAGTTATAATAGCCATAAAAATAAATATTAGCAATGTCAAAGAAAATATTGGCAAGTCCTAAAGAAATTTTGAAATTCACTTCTTTTATTCAGAAAATGATTTTTTTCCCAAAAGACATTGAGTAGTTTTCATAATCACTCATACTAACATCGCTTAGCCAACTTGCTATTGTTTAGTTCCATTCTCTATGTTAATGCCAATGAATAAATATCCTGATTCCATTCAGGAGTGAAGTAAAAAACAACTAATTTCAACAACAAAAAAATCCTCATATGTTTTAGTAACATTTTTCTATCATATTAAAACTTTCTAAACTTTTCCAACTTCATGTAATTGACACTTAAAGGGAGACTTCAGGGATGAAATGTAGTTGAACCCAGCTTATCTCAAAGAGATTTTGAACAATGCTTGTAAATAGGTCACTCAAAGAGCTGTTGTAATGATTAAATATTGATATACTTAGGAGTGGGATTTTTAGATAATGTGATAACATTG
>NW_022104341.1:44166138-44168196 GCF_000313985.2 Echinops telfairi
CATATGTATTTTGTCTTATAGATAAAAATTTGACTTTAAACAATAACAGTGGATTATTATCTTAATTAATCAAGTGTTGACTCCTCTCCAGGTATTATTCCAGAAATTGTTTCTTAACTAAAGCAAAGCAATGCGTTCTCTGGTATACAGCTCAGGTCTACCTGGCCTATGTTGTTACATAGAGACAGAAAGAGAGCACTGGTAGTGTAATGCGTAGCCTTTGGGCTGAAACCACAGGTTAGAAGTTCAAAATAACCAGCCGCTCCACAGGAGAAAGATGAAGCTTTCTACTACCATAAAGAATTATAATCTCAGACAACCACACGGGGCAGTTCTAGACTGTCCAATAGGATGATTTTAAGTCAGAATTGACTAGAAGGCGGTGAGTTCAGTTTTTGACTTTATATATATATATAGAAAGACCTTTCAAAGATTTTCTGCTGAATTTGGCTGCCAGAGTCAGCAAAAGAGCTTTACAGTTTTGCCATAGACATAGACTAACCCTACAACGATCTAAAGGACTCTTGTTTGCGTCTTTGCTCAACTTTGATCCATTAGATCTGCTGACCAGGGAGTAGTACCTATTCTAGAACTATAGAACACATTATTAAGTTACATGAAGACAGTGATAAATAAATCCAGAAATATTGTGAAACTTTTAGAGATTCAGCTGTCTAGAGCAGGCATGGCCATATATCCCTCCCAAAATAAAGAGCACATTGCTACCTCTAGCCTGTCTTTCAACAAAGAGAAACAAACCTAATGAACCTCTTTGGGTTTGGGAGGTAAAGTATACACTATTTTGGAAAGTTACCGAATAACCCCCATGGGTGCCAATTATGAATAAAGACCTCGTAAGAGAATGCTGTGCAAACGTTTCCAGCCACTCCACTCGCACCATAAAATTCATTAGGAGAGGCAAGGCTTTATGGAAATTTGACTGGACTAGGATTCTCAGTTTGGGGCAGTTTTTGTTAGGTGCTAGTAAGTCTGTTCTGGCTCATAGTCCTTCTGGGCACAATAAGTCTTAAGTTTGAACCCATTGCTGCTTCTCTCCTTTATTAAGAATAATGCCCTTTGCCAAGGAGGGGTCTCTCCTGACAAAATGCCCAAAGTTTGCGAGACAAAGTAACACTATCCTTGCCTCTAAGAAGCATCCTCACTTAACTGTTCTTTTGGCAGTCCATAGCACTTTCAAAACTCTTCACCACCAACATAATTCAATGCAATGATTCTTCTACCGTCTTTCTTATTCAATGCCCAACTTTCACATGCATACGGGGCAACTGAAACTACTATGACTTGAGGGAAGCCCCCCTTAGCCCTCAAAGTAACATCCTTGCTTTTCAACACTTTAAAGAAGCGTTGTGCAGCAATTTGAGAAAATGTGTCATTTGAGCTCTTGACTGCTGCTTCCATGAGCATTGATTGTGGATCCAAACAAGGAAAAATTCCTGACAGCTTCCATCCTTTCTCCATTTATCATGATGTTATCTAGTGGTCCAGTTGCGGAGATTGTGGTTTCTTTACGTTGAGTCATAACCCCTACTGAAGGGTCCAGTCCTCGATCTTCATCAGCAAGGGCTTCTCCTCATGTTTCAGCAAGCAAGGTTGTGCCAGCTGCATATTGCATGTTGTCAATAAGCCTTCCTCCAGTTCTGATCTACATTCTTCTACATATAATCCAGCTTCTCTGATTATATATTCATCATACAGATTGAATAAGTAGGGTAAGAGGATATAACCCTCTCACACCTTTCTTGATTTTAACCCATGCAGTGTGCCCTTGTTCTGTTTCTGTAACTGCCTCTTGATTCACGTACAAGTTTTACATGAGCACAAAGAACTGTTCTGGAATTCCTGTTCTTCTCAAGGTTATCCATAATTTGTTATGATCCACACAATTGAATACCTTGGCATAGTCAACAAAACACAACTAAAGATCTTTCTGGTATTCTCTGCTTTCAGCCAAGATCCATCTGATGTCAACAATGATATCTCTTGTTCCACATCCTCTTCTGAATCCAACCTGGACCTCTATCAGGTTCCTGTCAGTTT
>NW_022104341.1:44169462-44171281 GCF_000313985.2 Echinops telfairi
TATATGGGAATAAATATCATCCTATCACAGGCAGTTTCAACACTATGCATAAGGTTGTAGCAGTACATTGATAGGGAATTGCCAGAGGTTTGGCCCAGATTCTGAAGAGTATGTGGAACAAGATATATATCATTGCTAATGTCAGATGGATCATGGCTCAAAACAGAGAATACCAGAAAGATTTGTGTTTTATTGATTGAATCAAGGCATTTGTGTGAATCATAACAAATTACAGATAACCTTGAAAAGAATGGGAATTTGAGAACATTTCATTGTTCTTACTTGGAATTTGTACATGGATCAAGTACTTGTCGGATAGAGCAAAGGAATACTGCTTGGTTTAAAATCACTGAAGGCATGCATTGGGTCAATTTTAGGAAAATTATGGCATTGTACCCAAGCACAATTTAAGTTAAATGAAATATTAAATGTTTAAACTAGTCATATAAGTACTAAAATAAAGAACAAAAGGGATTTTCCTGATAGATAAAAAATATGTTTGTATTATGTAATCTACCCTCTTTTCTACCTTCTTTGGCAATTGAAAGAGAAGGTCTAGTGACATCCCAATAACTTGGAGTCTGTCATACCAAATGCAGCTGCGTTCAGCATCAATTTGGGAAACAAAGTGAATCACAAAAAAATTGGAAGCAATAACCCAATCTATTTTAATCTTTGCATAAATATATACTGACTCAGCTAGAAATTCATGCTGCTGACAGTTATTACCAAAATATTTATGAAATTTGAGCAAAGCTGGCCCAAGATAGTGCAAATCGCTTAGTTAACATGTTGAAAAACAAAATAAATGTCTTTCAAACTCTGGTTCATGAGGGGAATTCTGAAGTACCTTGTTCTTTCTCTTTTGCAAAAACAGAGATGTCTAAACCCATTCATGAATTAGCATTTTATTAGATTTCAAGTGGCTATCTAATAACCATATCTACATAATATGTATGCTCAGGTACATGAATCAATAGACAAGAAAACTATTAGTATCATTCGTTTTGAAAAGACCTAACTCAACTCTGAATGTCAAACGCTAGTTATAAAGAACTCAAGCAAGAAATGGATCCTGCACTTGAGATGTTACTATAGAGAAATTATAAAACTGTTAGAAATTCAATGTGGTCCCTCCAGTCCATAACTCCGAAGGCACTCCATCCCTAGTGTCCCCCAAAGCATTTTCCCTCATTGTTTCCCACACCTGGCAGTCAGTCGTACCTCTTTTCATATCAACAGATAAGCCATTATGTTCCCCCATGTGTTGTTCTATTTCCCCTCTCCTAAATTGTTCTTCTCTTCTGTATCCCTCCTCCTCTGATAGGGCTGTCTACCTGTCTCTGGAGCTCATCAAAGATTCATGTGTCAGCCTTACCTTACACTCCACCATTTCCCCTCCCTTGACCATTTGATCTCAGCTGAAGTGAGGCGCCCTCCACCCTAGTGTCCTTCTAAATACTTACCTGGAGTGGATGGTATATGATTCCTTGGCACGTTCAGGCATTCTGCCAGACTGTCTGGCCCTCTAGTCAACATCCTAGATGCCTCACAAGCCTGGGCTTGTGCCCATTTTGCTGCTTGATTCTACAGCAGTGGACTCATACAGAATTGGTCCTTTTGTGCTTGACTCTTTCACTCAGCATTGCCACCCTCGGAGCGCGCAGCCGAGTCTGCGAGCATTGATTTAGCAGACTTTCCGGACTTTTTGTGTTAATGTTCATCTGCAGTGTGTTATAGTAACGTTCATTCTGTCAATCGGTATACAAAATTAGATGGATTTTTGCTTGTGATATTTTTATGTTTCATAAAACTTATT
>NW_022104341.1:44172478-44174128 GCF_000313985.2 Echinops telfairi
GCTGAGAAAATCATCAGAGAAGGTGGATTATATGAAGAAGAGTGAAGCATCAGACTTGGAGGAAGGCTTATTAACACCCTGCAGTCTACAAATGGTAAAACCTTGCTTGCTGAAAGTAAGGAGGAATTGCAGCAGTTGCTGATGAACATCAAGGTTTGAAGTCTTCAGTATGTATTACAACTCAATGTAAAGAAGACCAAATTCCTCACAGCTGGACTAATAGGTAGCATCATGATAAAAGGAGGAAATATTGATGTTTTCAAAGATTTTTGTCTTACTTGGGTTCACAATCAATGCTCGTGGAAGCAACAGTCCATAGATTCAACGACAAGACCTTTTCAGAGTACTGAAGAGCAAGGATGTCACTTTGAGGATTAAGATGGGCCTGACCCAAACCTTGGTGTTCTCCATCACCTCATGTGCATGTGAAAGTTGGACATTGAATAAGGAAGACTGGAAAAGAATCAATGCCTTTGAAGTGTGGTGCTGGAGAAGAATACTGAAAGTACTATGGACTGCTAAAAGGACAAGCCAATCTGTATTAGAAGGCCAGAATGCTCGTTGGAGGCAAGAATGGCAAGACACTGGACTTCCTTTACTTACCTACTTTGGACATATTGTCAGTCAAGACCAGTCTCTGGAGAAGAGCATCGTGTTTGGTAAAGTGGAGGGGCAGAGAAAAAGAGGAAGGCCCTTGACGAGATGGACTGACACAATGGCTACATCACTGGGCTCAGGCATTGGAACAATCATGAGATGGCTTGGGACCATGCAGTGTTTCATCTGCTATGCATAGGGTTGCAGTAGGTTGGAACCAACTCAATGGCACCTAGCCATATCAACACATATACGACTTGCCTACTCAATTTATCCTTTAATAATTACTATTGCTGTTAGTTACCATCTCCCTGGATCCAGTTTATGTCAACCTATGTACATCAGAGAGAAACATTGCCTGATCCTGCATCTGATATGCTCAAATCTATTGTCACTGCCATTTTGTATATTTGGAGTGCCTTCCGACATAGGGACTCATCTTCCAGCACTACATTGGACAATATCATATTGTAATTCATATGGTTTTCTTTGCTTGATTTTTGGGAACAGATCACCAACCTGTCTGACTTAGACTTAGTCTCAAAGCTCCATTGAAATCTTTCATTATAGGTGACCCTATTAAGTATTTGCAAAGCTGGTAATATTGCTTCCAGCATCAGTGCAACATGCAAGCCACCACTGTATGACAAACTGAAAGATTGCTTGTCCTTCCTAATTCTCCCAATGAGGTCCATGATGAATCCATTGTTCAGATTGCTTTGATCAATTAATGTTCCCAGAAAAATTAATAAGACACCTAAATTAGCAAATCTTCATGCTATTTTAATTAGTAAAATACTTAAACAGATGTTATGTTTTTTAAAATGTGCTACAATTAAGACCAACCTTTAAGTAGAAGCTGATGACCGGAATGACTAGCTAAATGACCAAAGCAAAACTGAGGCAGTTGGTTGATAGTGAGTGAAGATTTGAGTTCGGGTTCTTCAGGGGCACATTGTGAAGCCTTAGAAGCATCCAGTGTGCATGTTTCTCAAAGATTGTCTTAAGATGGTAGTTCAAAGTAAAGGCATGAAAAATTCAGAAGTATTATAA
>NW_022104341.1:44175721-44178007 GCF_000313985.2 Echinops telfairi
TTTGTTCCTGAGATGGATCAATACAAAAAGAAATGCTCTACTTGAGCATCTCCTCAATGATACTTCTGTCCAGAGTCTATACATCTGCAATGATTGCAGCTCCAGAAACTATCAAATCAATAAAAGGCAGGACTGCTTGTACAAATCACAGGACAATGTGTCAATAGTAACTAGAAAGCTGCTACTTTATAATTTGCAGTTCATTTCAGTTAATATATAAAATGAAAATACTTTTACATTTGCATTATCTGTTTATATAGCATATAACCATGCAAAGGGACAATATTGCCAAAAAAAGTTAATAGATATTTGAGGGGGTTGGCATTTATTCATTACTATTGTTCATGGCTGATGTGGATTTTGCTGGAAAAACTATTGCAATAGAAACTAATTAGTAGTTGGAGTTAAGCTAAGATACTAGCTAGTTCAAGAAGCTAAGGTCTATCTGAAATGAATTCTCACCCTTTTGGTCTGCCTTTCTGCAGTCCTTCCTGGAAAACCCATTATTGCTTTTTTTTAAGTGAAAATAAAAATCCTCCCTTGTGGTAGGTTTTTGTTGATATACTTGAAATGAATAAAATCTAAGACTATTTGTGGAGAAACATATTATCCATAGCCATCAATCATAAATCATGCTGGGAATTTCCACTTCTTGCCAAAATGGCATGACAAGAACAGGGCTTAACCTACCACCTTGAACAACCAGAAAACCAAATAAAAAATACTTTTAAAGGTTTTTAGACACTGAACAACAGAAGCATGATTCTTGATCCTTGAGAAAATTTTATCTTGATCTCTGAGAAATATATTTTAAATGAAACTCAAATTCCTGGCCATCAAGTAAATTTCAATTCATATTTGAACCCCTTTGGGTTTCACAGGCTGAAAGTCTTTACTGGTATCAAAGCCTCACCTTTCTCCTACAGAGCAGTTGGTGGTTTTGAACCTCTAACTCTGTTGTTATCAACCCAATCCATAATCCATGACATCATCACAACTCCTTAGATATTAAGTAGGTGGGTCCTACTGAATATATAGAACAGGGACCAAAAAACTATTCTCTGCCAAGGGTCTCTTGGATATTTATGAAATCATATGTGAGCCATACAAAGTTATCAACTTAAAAATTAGTCTGCTGTATTTGATCAAACAATTGACTCACCACTTATATTATGACTAGACCTGCTTCTCTTTGGTGAGGCATGTGGTTTTAGTTGGTATTGATAATTTCATGGACCTTATGTGGCCCACAGCCCAGATTGCCCCATCCTTGATCTAGAAGAATGTTCAGGTAGCAACACAGATATGATGACTCGGTTGTATGACTGGTGAAGAGTATTTCGGTGAAATAAATGGGTTGCGGAAACATAGAATAGAGGATGGGGAATTGAAGGTGCTTAGAACTCACAGGAAGGACATCAGAGAGAAGGAAACCGCACAAGCAGAATACTCCAGAGATCTTCAGAGGAGTGTCTTCCTGTTTTGACTACATAGAAATCTTGGTGAGATGAAACTGCCCTAGGTTACGGTGGGGGAGGGGAGACACTGAAAGCATAAATGGATTAAATGCATCAATCAAAAAACAGTGACTAGCAGACTGGCTTAGAAAACAAGACCCATCAATAGCTGCCTGCAAGAAACACTCTTTAAACTCAAAGACAAAAATAAAATAAAAACCAAAGCCCAAATGGATGAAGCATGCCAGCCTGTGTGATCACAAGGTGTTGAAGTGATCAGGTATCAGGCATCATAGAACAAAAAAATCTTATCATGGTGACTGAGAGGGAGTGCAGAATGGGGACCCAAGACCCATCTGTAGGCAACTGGACATCCCCTTATAGAAGGGTCGTAAAGAGGAGACGAGCCAGTCAGGATGCAGGGTAGCAACGATGAAACATACAACTTTCCTCTAGTTCCTGAATGCTTCCTCCCCCCACCCCCCTATCCCACCTGAGATAATTAGTTTATTGTGCCAGCCTGGCTGATATAAACACAAGTAGGATTAATTGAAGGGCAGAGAGATAAGTGGCTCGGTGAGCCTTGCCTTGCTTGTCTCTCGCTTTTTGATCATCGTACCAGTGTGCAGCTGCCTTGCTTGTTCTGTGCCTCAATTCACAGGCTACACTACCTGTGGGACGCCTAGCCTGTGGACTGTGTCACTGTAAGTTGAGGTCCCTTTAAGACCACATGCTTGAAATTTACATCTCTGGAGCTGAGGACTGACAGTTGGTGACCTGGCTGACAGTTGGTGACCTGCCTGGCTGTTTTGCTGCCTGTGCTAGGATA
>NW_022104341.1:44178524-44180085 GCF_000313985.2 Echinops telfairi
ATGTTGGACAGTGTAAGATATGACAAAATAATAATAATTTATAAATTATCAAGGGTTCATGAGGGAGGGGGTAGTGGGGAGGGAGGGGTAAAAAATGAGGAGCTGATATCAGGGGCTCAAGTGGAAAGCAAATGTTTTGTGAATGATGATGGCAACAAATGCACAAATGTGCTTGACACAATGGATATATGTATGGGTTGTGATAATAGTTGTATGAGCCCCCAATAAAATGATTAATAAAAAAATAAAATAAAAATCAAAGGAAGGTAAAAAATTTACCAAGTCAATGGAAACCATAAAAAATCAGGAGGGACAATATTAATCTCTGATTGAACAGATCCCAAGGTAAATACCATAATGAGAGATGAGAATGGACACTCTATATTGATTAAAGGAACAATACACCCAGAACATATCATCATTATAAACATATATGTGTGCACTCAATGAAAGACCTTAAAATACGTCAATCAAATCCTCAAGGGATTGAAGACAGAAATAAATAGCTAGACCATAACTTCAACACACCACTCTCAAGGAAAGACAGAGCATAAGGAAAGAAACTCAATAAAGACAAGAGTGAGATAAACAACACAGGCAATGAGCTCAACTCCTAGACATACATGCAGGGAATGGACCATATATATTCATCTTCAGATTACAAAGTGCATATCCTAGATAGACCACATATTAGACCACAAAGCAAGCCATCAGGAATGCAAAAACATTGAGACCCTACAATCCATTTTCTCAGTTCACAACTGTAAAACCGTAAATCAACGATTAAAAAAAAGGAACAGAAAGATAAACGCATAGAGACTGAAAACATATTACTTCAAAATGTTTGTGCAAAGAGAGCCTTTTCAACAAAGGGTACAGGAAAAATTGGACCTCCATCTGCAAAAGAATGAATAGAACTCACACTTCACCGCATGTACAAAATCCTACTCAAGATGGATCAAAGACCTAAATGTAAATCCCAGCCCTATAAAGATGATCAAGGAGAAAACAGGGATAAATGTAAGGGCCTATTTCACACATAGATATAATATCAAACACAGCAAAGGAAGTGCACACAATAGAATACAAATAGATGACAGACACCTACAGAGTAAGACACTTCTTTACATCATAAAACTTCATCAAAAGAGTAAACACAGAACCAACAGACTGAGAAAATGTTGTTAGAAGAAAACAACATAATAGACATGGGACTAATCTCTAAAATCTATAGAAAACTACAATACCTCAATAAGAAAAAATGAATAATCCAATTTAAAATGGGCAAAGTATATGAGCAGACAGCTCACACAAAAATGACATCCAAATTACAAATATTTGGGGGGTGGGGAATGCTCCCAATTATTACCATCCAGGAGATGCAAATCAAAACAACAATGAATTAACACCATACACTGAAAATGACAGCCAACTTTTTTTAAAAAGTGGAGAGGTTGCAGAGAAATTAGAGCTCTCATACACTGCTGATGGGTATGTAGATATGTACAACCATTGTTGAAGGCTATAGGATGGTACCGCAAACAACTGGTAAAGACACACA
>NW_022104341.1:44180900-44182125 GCF_000313985.2 Echinops telfairi
GCTCCTCCAGATGGACTTCTGGATTTGGGGTTGGGGACTTACCAGCACCTACAACAATGCAGCCCTTTCCTTTACAGGTTAATGAGTTGTGTAGACCTGGTGACCCCTGGGACATAAGTGAACATACTAAAAGAGTAGTGACTGATATCAGGGAAAATGGAGTGGTATAACATTTTGGAAAAGATGGACATTTGAGACATCTTCAACCTCCACCTCACTGGAACTCAAGCTCACTCATTGTCCTCTAGTCAATTCTCCATTCAGAGCAACTCTATAGGACAGTAAAGCCCCTTGGGACTTCTGAGAACTTAGATCTTTACAGGAGCAGACAGTCTGATCGTTCTCAGAAGGGATGGCTGGTGGGTAGTTAACAGCTTACAGCATAAGGCACTGAGCCAACTTTCATTGTGACTAGTCTTGTAATAAATTTCCTGAGAAATTATTTTTTTCAAAACATGTCCTATACTCCCAGCGCCAAAAGCATGTGAGATATGAAGGAAACTGAGGTTTGAAATCCTGAGAGTGAAATACTATTTGTTAGAAAGTGCTAATAACCAGATGAGTTAAAAAGTAAAAGGATCCCATTCTCTCACTCATTCACTGCCATCAAGTTGATTCCAAATCACAGCAACCCTCAGAAAAACTTAATTAATAATAATTTTTCATTCTCTCTAGTAGGAAATATATTCAATATATTTTGTCTGCAAATCTGTGTGTGAAGCCTACACAATTATATGTATAAATTTATTAAAATATCTGCTTATCGAGCACAAACATTGATGCATTACATGCAGCAAACATATCTATATTTCATGCATTCCAAGATGAAATGTCACATCTTGGAGCAGCTGATGCATCTTGTCCTCACTAAGTGTAGCAGTTCAGGCTTGAAATGCAGGTTGCAATATGGCTGGCACAGGTGGTCTGGTGATGTGAGGCTGCCTGGATGAATGGAAGGCTATATCTAGGCATCCAGCCAATGTGGTCATTTGCGTTAATGTAGTCAATGCGACTGATCAGACCCAACAATTGAAGTGGTTGGTGGAGTCACAGTTGTGTATTAGACCAACACAAACATCAGATTCATCCAGCCTGGACTGAGGATTTATCCAGTACAGTTAGCATGTTTTAAGGGCTGGGGTCAAGAGTTCAACTGGCAGGAATGGTATTTTTGACCAGTCTAGGATTTGGCAGGAGTGAAGGGAAGTCTAACTCTTTAATCATT
>NW_022104341.1:44182225-44183446 GCF_000313985.2 Echinops telfairi
AGATGAAATGTCACATCTTGGAGCAGCTGATGCATCTTGTCCTCACTAAGTGTAGCAGTTCAGGCTTGAAATGCAGGTTGCAATATGGCTGGCACAGGTGGTCTGGTGATGTGAGGCTGCCTGGATGAATGGAAGGCTATATCTAGGCATCCAGCCAATGTGGTCATTTGCGTTAATGTAGTCAATGCGACTGATCAGACCCAACAATTGAAGTGGTTGGTGGAGTCACAGTTGTGTATTAGACCAACACAAACATCAGATTCATCCAGCCTGGACTGAGGATTTATCCAGTACAGTTAGCATGTTTTAAGGGCTGGGGTCAAGAGTTCAACTGGCAGGAATGGTATTTTTGACCAGTCTAGGATTTGGCAGGAGTGAAGGGAAGTCTAACTCTTTAATCATTATTTCTTAAATTCTTGAGATAATATTTTCACTCACTCTATTGTACTATGAGGAAGAAAGTGCTACTACGTTTAAGTCACTAAATATGTGGATCTCTTTGTTAGAATAATTGGCTCACTCTTGGGTACCGTAGCAATGGAGTGTAAATGCACAGCTTGGGTACAGTTGTCAGTTAGGCCAAACATGGTTCTCTCTGTTACCTCACTCACTCATGCACGGTCCTCAAGTCAATGCCTGTTCAATGCAACCCTGTAGGACAAGCTGCCACTGCAAGTTTTCAAATTTGGGGGAGGGGGTGGGATGGAGGTTTTTCTGTATTTTAGTCTCTTGTTCTTGTTGGGATTTTTTTAAATCATTTCATTGGGGGCTCATACAGCTCATCACAATCCATACCTGCACCCATTGTGTCAAGCACATTTGCACACAAGTTGCCATCATCACCCACAAAACATCTTCTTTCTACATGTGCCCTTGGCACTAGCTCCTCATTTTTTTCTTCCCTCTCTCACCCTCCACCCCTTATTCATTTTGTAAATCATTTTATTAGATAATAATCTAGACACTATACCATTCAATAGTTCAGTCATATCAAGCAATGTTTTACAACTGCTACCACAATCATTTTCAAAAAAATTTTTTTCTTCTTATACTCTTTGATATCAGCTCTGAATTACACTACCACCTTCTCTGCTATATACCCTCCAGGGCCCCTTATTCTTGTTTATTGTTTCTATACATTTACCCAATGTATTAGTCTAGGTACTTTGGAGAAACAAATCCACGGCGACTCACGTATAAGAGAGTTTTATGTAAAGAAAA
>NW_022104341.1:44184332-44185465 GCF_000313985.2 Echinops telfairi
TTATCAATCAGTCCAGAAAAGACATTTGGCAATATCCAACACCCATTCCTAATAAAAGCAATCAATAAGATAGGAATAGAAGGGAAAATCCTCAACATATAATTACCATATATGAAAAACCAACAGACAATACCACACTCAATGGGCAAAAGCTGAAAACATTCTAATTGAAAATAGGAACCAGACAAGGATGCCCATTAGCACCACTCTTATGCAACATTGTGCTGAAATTCCTAGCCAGAACCATAAAACAAGAAGAAATTACGAAAGTATAATTAGGCAAAAAAGTAGTGAAACTCTATTTGCAGGTGACATGGTTTTATGGAGAGAGAACCCTAAAGGTGTCCACAATATAATTGTTAGAAACAATGGAGGAATTTAGTAAAGTAGTGGGATAGAAGATTAACAAACAGAAATCAATGGGACTCTTTCATACCAGTGAAGAGAGATCCGAAAAGGACATAAAGAAATACCATTCAGAATAGCCATACAAAAGATGAAATACCTAGGAATGAGCATAACCAAAGAAACAAAATACCTCTGTACAAAGAAAACCACAGAACTTTAATACAAGAAACCAAAAGAGATCTACTTAAATGGAAGAATATCCCATGTTCTTGGATAGGAAGACTCAATATTGTGAAAATGTCAATACTACTTAAAGCATCTACAAATTCAACCCAAACCTGATCCAAAACCCCAAATCATTCTTTAAAGAAATGGAAAAACTAATTACCCTCTTCATATGGACATGGAGGAAGCCCAAGATAAGAAAAGAACTTCTCAAAAAGAGCAAAGCTTATCTTGCACTACCTGACCTCAAAACCTTCTACACAGCCACAGTTGCCTTAAAATTAAAATTCCAGATAACACACTAGTCCAAATATATGATTTAGGTCTTATCATAGTATCCAGAGATATGGTAAAGAGATTGTTGGTATGTATAAAAGTTTGCTTATTTTCTAATTGTATTATCAATTTGGTATGTCTACTTAAGTTTTAAATAACCCTAATGAGTTGTATTTATGTAATGCCTTCAGTGAGATGGTTCTAATTTTGACTTCCAAGAAAAAGCATGAAGTGGTCCAAAATAAAAAATTGCTCAAATTAAATGCATTTTCTGTTACAAAAAA
>NW_022104341.1:44186778-44190296 GCF_000313985.2 Echinops telfairi
AAAAAAATCACTGTAACCAGAGAGTACCTTCCCAAGTGATGCCACTGGGTGCACAAACTCAGGGCAATTTGCTCCATGCTCAACTAGTGGGGAAAATGCGTACTAACAAGCTCTGGCCAGCAAAGCTGTTTTACAGTTTGTGGGGGATACCGCCTCATAATTCTTGTTCTAGAAATAGGAAAGGCATATTTTCATGTTAACTGAGCTATTTGATTTTTCATTTAATGTCCATACCATGTGAGTTGCCTCGCTTGGTTAAAATGTCATTTTTAAAGTAATTATTTTTCTAATATTTAGTTTTACTGAAAAAAATAATAATAGATTCAAGTAAATATAAGAGGGAAAATTAAGGAAGAAGAGAGTAAAGAAGGAAGAAAATGAAAACATAAAGGAGAAAGAGGAAATAAAAGCAATTTGAGATGTGGTGAGTGATCAGTCTGAGAGATAAACTCTTCTTTGAAGTTTATATAGGTAATCATATAATTGGATATACAGAGAAATTTCTTCTACAGGCAGGAAAATTCAAAATATTTTTCTCTTGGTAAGAAACTGATGGCAGAGTTGAGAAGTTTCCACAGATATTATATGACCTCTAATGTCTAATCAATTGTGATAATATAAAGGGGGGAAAAAACCTTAGGTTAACAGATAACCTTATAACACTTTGGGAAAAATTACTACTAATATCATTCAAACTAAGAAAGTAATTTCCTTCCTTTCTACCTTTAATTCACCATACTCCCATCAAAGGGACAAGGAAATTTCCAAAAATATTTGTTTCTTCTTACACAGCCTGTCTAGACTTTGTACTTCTTACCAATTATGATTCTCAACAGTAACATTGCACTTCTGTTCAAAGTCTCATCAGGAGATATCACCTTAAAAGCTGATTGTCACTCAGGAATAGTAATAATAATAATAATTTTAGGATATATATAGATATAGATATAGATATATCAAAAAGAAAAACCCACTGTCATCAAACTGATTCTAATTCATAGTAACCCTAAATAGAGGCTCTGACATTGTAAATCTTTATAGCAGCAGATAACCTCATCTCTCTCCCTCAGAGCAGCTGGTGGGTTTGAGTCACCAACCTTCTGGTTACTAGTCCAACACCTACCCCATGGAGTCCCACCAGGGATCATTACATATAAATATATAATTCAGACTGGAGTTGGAATCCTGAAAAAGTGATGGAATATTTCCTAAAGATAGTTTTAATTTTAGACACCACACTGCAACAGCATCCTGCTAATGGGGCATATTTGTTCTGTAACTGATATGTGGTAATTCAGTTTCATGAAATACTTTGACTCATCAGTTTTCCCCCTCTGGCATTTTTTAAAGAAATAAACAGCACAAATATACGCATATGTATTGAGTAGTCAAAAATGAGCTTGGGCCTTGCCATATATCAGTGTGTTTTGAATTAAGATACTTGGCATAAAACTGTGAGCATATGCAGCACACTGTGTGCAATTTAACAATTAAATTACTACATTTTCTTCTCTGACTATAGAAGTCTGAGCCAGTTTGTCCGTCCAGAAATCAACAGTGTTATCAAGTATCATCACCAAACCCAACTTTTGCTGACAAATAAAAGCCTGACCGCACCACCCCCCAAAAAAAAAATCGTGGGGAAGACAAGCAGAAGCCTGGATCTGAGATGTAGAGCCCAGCACCAGGATGATAGCCCCATCTAATACTTAGAGACAAGCTTCAAATTAAACATATAGTGATCTTTGCGACCAAAATCTCATGTCAGGAGTGCTTATGTTTCCCTTTTATAACTGTCAGATGTCAAGGAATAAACAATAGTCAATGTAGAAATGCTTTCTTTCCAAGCCACTTTGAATTTTCTGGACGTTAAAATGTTTTGGGGTGTGTGTGTGTGCATGCACGTGCAATCTAAACTATGTTTAGATTGACTCTTATTGATGGACAGGATTGGCATTACTCAAGTGGGGCAAATTTGACGTTAATTGAAGATCACTCTCGCCAAAATAATCTCCTCTCTGACATTTTTCCTATTCCATTGAGTAATGCTCAATAATGGTTTCTCCCTCAGATTTCTAATGTCAATTACTGAAAGAAAGGTATTACACTGCCTCTAAAACTGAATTTGAGGTTGAATTGTGAGTTTTTGTTATATAAGCAGTAAAAAAAAAAAGCTTTATTGGAACACAAGATGTACATTCTTTTATTTATTGCCCACGCCTGCTTATGTGCTACAACTGCAGAGTTGAGAAGTTTACACAGACATTGTATGACCTTTAATGTCTAATCAGTTGTCATAATAGAGGTAGCTGGCATATACCCTCTGCAAGGACCCTAGGTGTTGCAAATAATAAAGTGCTTGGCTACTAACTGAAGGACTGTCTGATGATTTGATCTGCCAAGGGACACTTCAGAAGAAAGACATGGCAACCTACATGTGAAAGACCACAGCTATTGAAAGCCCTGTGGAGCAGTTTTACTCTCAAACACAGCAGTCAGAATCTCCTGGGGGGAACTAGTTTAGATATACTATGTAGATAGAGTTCTTGGGCAGTACAAACAAGGTATTCAGCTGCTAACCAAAAGGTTGAAAGTTCGAGTCTACCCCAAAACATCTTGCCTCCAAAGAGCACTCTAGCTGTACTTCATCCAAGACACAACAGTGTTTTCCTTTTATCGGTCCATGGTACTTTTAGCAGTCTGATCGTGATGTTACTATCTGTCCATTTGTGAGGATTTTGGTCTTCTTTACATTGAGTTGTAAAATCCATACCGAAAGCTGAAATACTTTATCTTCATCAGCAAGTGCTTCAAGTCCTCCTCACCGTCAGCAAGTGAGGTTTTGTCATCTGTATATTGGACATTGTTAATAAGCCTTCCTCCAATTCTGATACTGCCTTCTTCTTCATATAATCCAGCTTGACTGGTTATTTGTCCAGCACACAGATTGAATAAGTACGGTAAGAGAATACAACCCCGACTCACACCTTTATTGGTTTTAAACCATGCAGTATTTCCTTGTTCAATGACTCAATGCACATGCAATGTCCACATGGGCACAATGATCTGTCCTGGAATTCCTATTCTTCTCAAAGTTACCGTGTGTGTATGGATTTTAATATGCTGAGGACTTTCCCTTCAATTCCTATTTTGTTGAGTGTTTTGATCAAAAATAGATGCTGGATATTGTCAAGTGTATTTTCTGCATCTATTGATATGATCATGTGATTTTTCTTCCTTGCCTTGTTTATGTGGTGGATTTCATTGATTGATTTCCAAATATTGAACCATAACTGCATCCCTCGAATGAATCCCACTTGATGACGCTGCATTATTTTTTTATATGATGTTAGATTCTATTGGTTAAAATTTAGCATTGATGTTCATGAAGGCTGTTGGCATAGAATTCTCTGTTTTGTGGGGTCGTTACCTGGTGTGGGGATCAGTGTTATGCTGGCTTCATAGAATGAGTTTGGGAGCTTTTTGTCTTTCTCTATGTTCTGGAATAATTTCTGTAG
>NW_022104341.1:44195957-44197021 GCF_000313985.2 Echinops telfairi
CTATCGATATGCCTACAAGAAAATCCAGTCAATTATATGCACCAACCACTAAATCTAGTGATGAAGGAATTAAAGAATTCTGCCAGTATATTCAGTCTGAAATTGATCAAGCATGAAATCAATATGCATGGATGATTACTAGTGATTGGAATTCAAAAATTGGATACAAAGAAGGAATGGTAGTTGGCAATATAGCCATGGTAGGAGAAACAAAACTGGAGACCACGTGACAAAATTTTGCAAGATCAATGACTTGTTTATTGTCAATACCTTTTTGCAACAACATAAATTATGACTGTACATGTGGGCGTCTCCAGATGGAATATATAGAATAAAATTGCATCAATGGAAAGAGATGATAGATAAGCTCAACCTCATCAGCCATGAGCTCACTTGGATTTCTCATTGAAGAAAATTAAAGCAAGTCCAGAAGAGACCAAATATGACCTTGATTATATTCCCCTTTAATTTTGAGAGCATCTCAAGAATATATTTGACTCATTGAATGCTCTTGACAGGAGACTTTATGAGTTGTGGGTGTGCATAAAGAACAAAATATATGAAGAAATAGAATGATTGTTAAAATGACAGGAAAGAGAAAAAGATAAAGTGGATGTTAAAAGAGACTCTAAAACTTGTTCTTGAACATAGAGTAGGCAAAGCAAATTGAAGAAATGATTACGTAAGAGAAACTGTCAGAATATTTCAAAGGGCAGCTTGAGAAGATAAAGTATTATAATGAAATGTGCCAAGACCTAGAGTTATACAACCAAAGCGGAAGTACATATTCAGTGTATATCAAACTGGAAGAACTGAAGGAAAAAATGAAGTGTCCCATTGCAATACTGAAGGATTCTATAGCCAAAGTATTGAATGATGCAGAAAGCATTAAAAAAAGATTCAAGGAATAGACAGAGATGCTATATAAAAAAAACAACCTGATCAACATTCACTTATTTCTTTTTTTTTCTTAATCATTTTATTGGGGCTCATACAACTCATCACAACCCATCCATACATAAATTGTGTAAAGCACACCTATATATTTGTTGTCCTCATCATTC
>NW_022104341.1:44197876-44199368 GCF_000313985.2 Echinops telfairi
TAGGTCTCGATAGCCGGGCACCACCTGTCTTCTTCACCACACTTACTTATGCACACATTCGTCTTCAGCATTTATGTGGGGAAGATGATCACACAATGATGGTTTTTGCTCTTTGGTGTCTGCTCCTGATGCCTTCAACACCTCGTTCAACATTCACTTATTTCAAGAGATAACATGTGATCAAGAACCAATGGTGCTAATTGAAGAAGTCCAAGATGCACTGAAAGCATTAGCCAAAAACAAGGCTATGGAAATTAATGGAATGCCAATTGAAATAGTTCATAACACTGGAAGCATTCATTCATCTATGCTAAGAAAATTGGAAGACAGCTACCTGGCAAACTGACTGAAACAGATCTATTTTTGTACCTATTGCAAAGAAAGGTGGCCGCATATAATGAGAAAATTATTGAACAAGATCATTAATATCACATGCAAGTAAAATGTTGTTGAAGCTCCTTGAACAAGGTTGCATCAGTATATTGACAGGGAGCTGCCAGAGACTAAAGCCAATTCAGAAGAGGGTGTGGAACCAGGGGTATCATTGTTAATGTAAGATGGACTTGAGTGAAATGGACTTGAGAGACTATCAGAAGGATATTTACTTCTGCTTTATTTGCTACGCAAAGGCATTACAATGGGGTGGATCATAACACATTATAGATCACATTGGGTATAAAGGATTCCATAAGGCTTAATTGTGCTTATTTGGAACAGTACATAGAGCAAGAGACATTGTGTGAACAGAACAAAGGAAGAATGCATAGCTTAAGCCCTCCAATAGAATCCTGTGCATTTTATTACTTCATGTACCACATTGTTATCAAACTACCCTAATAGATTATGAGCTTCTACAGAATAGGAACAAATTTGACTGATAACCCAAAGGTTGACAGTTCAAGTTCACCCGGAAGTGCCTCTGAAGAAAGGCCTGGCAACATACGTTTTTAAAAATCAGATTGTTCAGGTCATCATAAGTCAGAGTAATCTTAGAACAGCAGCATAGAACAGAGACAGGTTCTTATTCTTTGCTTTCTGGGCACCTAGTACAGCATCTGAAACAAAGGAGCTAAATATTCACTATTACACAAGTCTGCCTTCAAATTTTATGCCATTTTTATTACACAATGCTATATCCTGGGATAAAACTATGAAAACACTTTGCCTATTATTTATTTTCTGGGAAGTTTTATCAAGAAGATAGTTCTAAGTAGCAATTGGGTATATTCAACCCAAGTTTTTGCCTAGTAGGTTAAGTGGTGGGTTTCTGGGTTCAGAATTTGATGGAAACTGGGAAGTAAAGGAAACTTTACCCATTCTTCAATTATCTATGGAAGTATGTTCTCATATTACTCGACCTTTCAGAGGGAACTTCCCAAATTGATTCTAGCCATATCCTACCCTAATTTTCTCTCTGAATCATCCAAGAGACATCTAGATGTGGGTAGAACAACTCTAAACTATTGCAACAGTGTTTTTCATAAGTAACACA
>NW_022104341.1:44199468-44205092 GCF_000313985.2 Echinops telfairi
TTGGTGTGCTGCTTCCATGTGGGCTTTGTTGCTTCTGGGCTAGATGGCCGCTTGTTTACTTTCAAGCCTTTAAGTCCCCAGACGCTATAGATCTCGATAGCTGGGCACCATCAGCCTTCTTCACCACACTTACTTATGCACACATTCGTCTTCAGCGTTTATGTGGGGAAGGTGATCACACAATGATGGTTTTTGCTCTTTGGTGTCTGCTACCTGATCCCTTCAACACCTCATTCAACATTCCCTTATTTCAAGAGATAACATGTGATCAAGAACCAATGGTGCTAATTGAAGAAGTCCAAGATGCACTGAAGGCATTAGCAAAAACAAAGCTACGGAAATTAATGGAATGTCAATTGAAATAGTTCATAACACTGGAAGCATTGATTCATCTATGCTAAGAAAATTGGAAGACAGCTACCTGGCAAACTGACTAAAACAGATCTATTTTTGTACCTATTGCAAAGAAAGGTGGCCGCATATAATGAGAAAATTATTGAAGAAGATCATTAATATCACATGCAAGTAAAATGTTGTTGAAGCTCCTTGAACAAGGTTGCAGCAGTATATTGACAGGGAACTGCCAGAGATTAAAGCCAATTCAGAAGAGGGTGTGGAACCAGGGGTATCATTGCTAATGTAAGATGGACTTGAGTGAAAGTAGAGACTATCAGAAGGATATTTACTTCTGCTTTATTCACTACACAAAGGCATTACAATGGGGTGGATCATAACACATTATAGATCACATTGGGAATAAAGGATTCCAGAAGGCTTAATTGTGCTTATGCGGAACAATACATAGAGCAAGAGACAGTTGTGTGAACAGAACAAAGGAAAGATGCATAGCTTAAGCCCTCCAATAGAATCCTGTGCATTTTATTACTTCATGTACCACATTGTTATCAAGCTACCCTAATAGATTATGAGCTTCTATAGAATAGGAACAAATTTGACTGATAACCCAAAAGTTGACAGTTCAAGTCCACCCGGAAGTGCCTCTGAAGAAAGGCACTTGTTTCAGATTGTTCAGGTCATCATAAGTCAGAGTAATCTTAGAACAGCAGCATAGAACAGAGACAGGTTCTTATTCTTGGCTTTCTGGGCACCTAGTACAGCATCTGAAACAAAGGAGCTACATATTCACTATTACACAAGTCTGCCTTCAAATTTTATGCCATTTTTATTACACAATGCTATATCCTGGGATAAAAATATGAAAACACTTTGCCTATGATTTATTTTCTGGGAAGTTTTATCAAGAAGATAGTTCTAAGTAGCAAATGGGTATATTCAACCCAGGTTTTTGCCTAGTAGGTTAAGTGGTGGGTTTCTGGGTTCAGAATTTGATGGAAACTGGGAAGTAAAGGAAACTTTACCCATTCTTCAATTATCTATGGAAGTATGTTCTCATATTACTCGACCTTTCAGAGGGAACTTCCCAAATTGATTCTAGCCATATCCTACCCTAATTTTCTCTCTGAATCATCCAAGAGACATCTAGATGTGGGTAGAACAACTCTAAACTATTGCAACAGTGTTTTTCATAAGTAACACAAATGTTGCAACATTTTAATAAGACTTAAATGCCTGCTGAATCAGTATATGTAAAAGTCCAACATTTAAGACAGTTTATGGAAACAAACAAAAAAGGTGAACTTTTCTATGGATTGAACTATATTAACAATCACTTATGTTTGTTCGAGATGTAGGTTTGTGGGTTTACCCCAAACCGGATGGGTTTGGGAGCTATGTGTTTTCCATGGTATACTTTCAGGGAAGACTTCACCTGGGATAGTAAATTGCCCCAATATCACCTTTCTTTGAACTTCCCTCTTGAAATTATCTGTGTCCCTTGCAACATTATACTCCAAGCATATAGCAACTTTGTCTTTTTATTCACTTCTGATCAATAAGTCTTGAGTAGTGTCAAATGAATTCAATGGGTGATATTTATGCACTTGAAAAATAGGTATCCACAATGGTAAAGTCAGAGCTGCAAGATGCCTGAAGTTTGGCCACACCCTACCTCTCCAACCTGCTTCTCTCCACCTGTCTGCCTCACACTCTATAAATCCATAATATCAACTTGCTTATTATTCTTCACATAAGTTATTATGTTCACCATGCTTTTGTTCTACTTCAGAATCCTACCCAACTAACTTCTACACCATACTCACCCACATACACATCTCATAGCCAGTTCCTGGATAATTCCTACTCTTTCTTTAGATCTACTCAAGCTTTCTTCCTTCCAGAAAAACTGTTTGTGGTATCCTTACAAGTCCACCGTAACAGAAAAATTCCTCTTCTCTAGGATCAGTAACAATTTATATATATTTCCATTTTTGCCCATACCACATTGTTTACTAATTGTCTGTTTCTATGCCAATCCACACAATCCTTAAGGAGATAAACTATGGTATATCTTATTAATCTATTCATCTATCCATCTATCCATTCATTCCTAGTTTCTATCATAGTTCTCTACACAATGTAGATAGCTATTCAACAAATTACTTTTTAAAGAATGAATGACCAGATCAGCAAACAGAGTTATTTGTAAAATAAAGGCAAATCAAAACAGGAACATAAATATCTGAACACTATTCAGACTGGTAGTTGACCTCCAGTAGGGCCCCAAAATATAAGATCTGTAATGCATAAAGCCAAATTGATGGGTGGGAGGGCCTGGTTAAGTGAGAAGACATCTACCTACTAGTCTCAGAGAAACCAATTCCTAGGTCTAGGGTAGTCCTAAGAATATGCTTTTCAGAAAAGCTCACTAGTTGATTGCTGATGCAGCAAAAAACACATAGAAATGGGTTCTTGCCAAAAAGGACAGGCATTTGCTGGCACTTGGTTGGACAAAGAATACGCAGCTCTACAACCTGAGAAATAACACAGAAAGGAGTCTTTTTTTTCCTTCTAATGAATGAAGAGTACATGCTTTAAAAGGAACCTCTAGACATTATTATGAATGCTCTAAAATTTCCATCCAGAAATGAATAGAAATAAAATGTGAATTTTTTTAAATGCCATATGATCTTGATGAAAGTCTACATCTACACTTTTTTGACCAGCTAGGGCAATGTCAAGTTATCAGTTCAGCAGTATATAGTGGCACCAGTAAAGGCCAGGGCTGAGTAGATCAGGATTTGAGGAGTTGGAATTTGTGACTGGAAGCAGGATAATTTGTCCCTCCTTTCAAAGGAGAGGAATTAGCAGCAACAGCAAATAGCTAATAACATTGCCAAACACCCAGTATGTTCCTGTGGTTGTTACATAATCTGGTGTCAACTTGAAACATTAAGAGTGATGGGATGGAGTTTAGCCTGTCAATCAGGTCCATGCTTGATGACCTCATTTGGATGCATGACAGAGATAAATGGCTGACTGGGGGCCAGATACACACAGATTTGTCTTTCTGCTGACAAGTCACATGGTGACCCCTGATGGAACCAGACTGTAGCTGGAAGAGCCCCAGGGAGACCCACAACAGTACTAAGGTGCTTTCGTCGCCACTGGATCCACAAGACTTTCCACCACCTGCCTATGACCTTTCTTCCTGCATTAGGTGTCATTGCATGTGCTGCATGAGTCTGAAGAAATTTATAGACTGGAAAGGGACATAGGGGCTAATATCGTATTTATGGACTTAATCTGGACTGAGGTGGGATGCTTTCTTAATGTACAATTGCTCTTTGATATAAAACTCTTTCTTATACACATATTAGTGTATAAGAATTTCTCTAGTAAATCCAGACTAACACAGTTCCTTTCATTTGTATTATGTTCCTTATTTTAAGTGGAAGAGAAAAAATGGAAAAGTTTAAAGCTTTATTCAAAATATTAAGAATATACTATTTGGGGGTGGTATTTGTCTATTTATTTATTTATAACCATTTTATTGGGGGGCTCTTACAACTCTTATAGCAATCCATACATCCATGTGTCGTACATATGTTGCCATTATCATTTTCAAAACATGTTCTTTCTACTTGAGCCCTTGGTATCAGCTCCTCCTGTTTTTCCTCCCTCCCACCCTCATGAACCCTTGATAAATTATTATTTTCATATCTTATACCGTCCACTGTCTCCCTTCACTCATGTTTCTTTTGCTTGTCACCTTGCCAGGAAGGGTGGGGGGTGTTATACATCAATCCTTACAATTGGTTCCCACTTTCTCTCCCCACCTTCCCCATACACTCATTGTATCCCTAAACCCATTATTGTTTCTGAGGGGTTTATCTATCCTGGATTCCCTGTGTTGACAGCGCTTATCTGTACCAGAGTACATGCTCTGTTCTAGCCAGATTTGTAAGGTAGAACTGGGATCATGATAGTGGGGCTGAGGGGGAAGCATTAAAGAACTAGAGGAATGTTATATGTTTCATAGGTGTATTCTATACCCTGGCTGGTTCATCCCTTCCTTGTGACCCTTATGTGAGGGGGTGTCCAATTGTCCAATTGGGTCTCCATTCTACCTCCCTCGAATAAATTATTTTTTACAACATATTTTATACCTACAAAACTATTTTCATTTATTTCAGGTCGCATAAAGGATTGAGGACTTGTTTTGTTTGTTTGTTTGTTCAAAATCATTTTATTGGGAGTTAAAACAGATATCATATCATCCCATCATTCAATCACATCAAGCAGTATTGTAAAATTGCTACCACAATCAGTTTCAAAATCATTCTTTTCCTTTCTGGTCTTATATTTTAAAAGAAAGATATCCCTATATTTATCAGCACTAGGGAAGAAAACCATATAAAGATACATATACAGCTGCTGCTGCTGCTGCTGCTGCTGCTCTTGTTGTTGTTAAGTGCATTCAAGTTGGTTTCAACTCATAGCAATCTTACGGACAGCAGAACAGAACACTGCCTGGCTCTGCATCATACGCACATTTTTTGTTATGACTGAACCCATTTTTGCAATCATTGTGTCAGTCCATCTCATCGAGAGTTTTCTTCCTTTTTACTTGCTACTTGCTGTCTGCTTTACTAAATATGTTATCCTTATCCAGAGACTGGTCTCTCCTGATAAAAAACACATCCAAAATACATAAGATGAAATCACACCATCCTTGCTTCTAAGGAGCATCCTGACTGTATTTCTTTCTAGATAGATTTATTGTTATTGTGGCAGTCTATGGTATTTTCAACATTCTTCACAAACACCATAATTCAAATGCATGACTTCTTCTCTGGTATTTTGTATTCTGTGCCAAATTGTCATATGCAAATGAGAGGAGTGAGAATAGCATAGCTTAGGCCAAGGGAACATTAGCTAGAAAAGTGACAACTTTGTTCTTTAACATTGTAAAAAGGTCTGGTGCAACAGATTTCTCCAGTACAATACATTTTAATTTCTTGACTGCAGCTTCCATGAGTGTTGACTGTAGATCCAAGTAAAATGAAACCCTTAACAACTTCAGTCTTTTCTCCCTTTGTCATGAGATGGTCTATTTTTTTGTTTGTTTTCTATGCATTGAGTTGCAATCCATACTGAAGGTTTTATTGTTTTATGCTCACCAATAATGCTTCCAATCCTCTTGATTTTGAGTAAACAAGGTTGGGTCATCGGAGTATCTCAAGTTATTAATAAGTGTTCTTTTA
>NW_022104341.1:44205601-44207218 GCF_000313985.2 Echinops telfairi
AGGGGGAAAATGAGGAGCTGACACCAAGGGCTCAAGTGGAAAGCAGGTGTTGTGAGAATGATGAAGTCAACATATGTACTAATGTGCTGGACACAAATGATGTATGTACGGATTGTGATGAGTTGTATGAGCCCTTAATAAAATGATTATTAAAAATAAAAATAAAATAAAAGAAACATTAAAAAGATATGTTCATCACATTCTTACTTTTTTGTTTTGTAACTCTAGGTCTTTGCACATTTTATTATAATATTTGACTTTGTCTTTTCTGTTCATCTCTTTCACTTCATTGTTTGTTCCATTTTCCATTGCTACTCTGGTTAAGAGCAAGTCTTAGAGTCTCTTCTGACAGCCACAGCTATCTTTTCTTTCTTTCCTTGCTCTTCAAAGACCTTTTGTTTTCTTCATGTGATATTTTGATGTCATCTCAGAGCTCATCGGGTTGTCCATCATTAGTATTCAATGCATCAAATCTTTTCTTGAGATTTTCTCAAAATTCAGGTGGGATTTACTAAAGTTCATATCTCAGTTTTCATTCACTTGTTTTCATTTTCTCTAGCTTCAAAATGTACTTACATATGAGCAATTGATGGTCTGTTCCACAGTTGGCCACTGAGCTGGTTTTAGCTGAACTTTTCCATCGTCTCTTCTCATAGAGGTTGTCACTTTGATTTATGTATATTCCATGTAGAGAAGACTAAGTGTAAAGTTTCCCTTAGTGGTATTGGGGGAAAGGAGTATTGGGGATGAAGTTGATGGTTTTGCAAGGGATATCATTGCTCATTCCAGAGGTGATTTCCAGCTTCAGCTTTGTCACCAACACCATATTTTTCAAACACTGTTCTGATTCTTTGTTTCCAAATTTGTGTTCCAATGGCCAGTAATTAACAATGCATTCTGGTTGCTCACTGATCAATTTTATACTGAAGACATTAGTAGAATTCTTCAATTTCTGCATCATTTGCTTTAGTGTTTGGTGCATAAATTTGAATAGTAGTTGTATTGGCTGAATTTTCTTGTACATGGATAGATATTATCCAATCACAAGAGGTAGAATATTAGCAAGAATCAGTTATACTGAAGGGAGAACTTCAGCCTACACTGAAAGCATTAGCCAAAAACCAGGCTCCATGAATTGATGAGACACCAATTGAAGTGTCTTAACAAGCTGATGTAGCACTAGACACATTCCACTTACTTCTCTATGCCAGATATTTGGAAAAGAGCAACTTGACCAATTGAATGAAAGGGATCCATATTTGCTCCCCTTCTAAAAGAAAGTGGCCCAACAGAATGCTCAAACTAAAGAATAATATCATTCTTTTCACCTGCAAGTAAAATTTTGCTGAAGATTATCCAACAATGGTTAAAGCAATATATTGACAGGATGCAGTCAGAGGTTCTGGCTGATTTCAGAAGAGGATGTGGAGCAAGGGATATCACAGCTGATATAACATGGATCTTGGCTCAAATCAGAGGACACCAGAAAGGTGTTTACTTCTGTTTCAATGACTATGAAAATGTATTCAACTGTGTGGATCATAATAAACTGTGGATAGCCTTGAGAAGAATGGGAATTCCAGAACACTTCATTTTGCTCATTCAGAACTTGTACAT
>NW_022104341.1:44210795-44218208 GCF_000313985.2 Echinops telfairi
GTTTCATCGGTTTCTTGAAACATTTCCATTGGTTTTCTGTCAATTGCAGCAGTCTGTTTTACACTAATGCATTCATTGCAGCTTGGACTTCTTCCTTTAGGGTCATTGATGTGGATCATATGCTACCTCTTCATATGGTTGAATGTTGACCAATTATATTTGATCAAGTGAGTCTGTGTGTTGCTTCCCTATTCTTTGGATGCTTTCCACATTGTTCTATATTTTGTCCATAGAATCCTTTAATATTTCAATTCAGAGTTTGAAATTTTCCTTCACTAGGATATTATACAATATTAAAGAGTGATGATAAATAAAGGAAAGGCTCATAGCATAGATGAGCCTGGAGAATATTATACTAAATGAAATTTGTCAATACATAGGTAGAAATATGGTATAAGACCATGATTATAAAGAGCCAAGAAAATGTTTCCACACCAAAATAAACATTATTTGATCATGACCAGGGTGAGAGGTAAAGCTTGCGAGGGGAAATCACAGTCTAGTGGGTGGACAAGTGTAGTTTAGGTGAAGAGGAAGTCAATATACAAAAAGAGGGACGTTATAAATAAATTACAGCAGCAGGGGAAAACAGAGTTTCCAAAAATTAAGTACAACACAGGCAAATGTTATTCTATATGTAACTTGACTGTATGTCAAATATATGTGTGTGTGTGTGTGTGTTTGACAGAAGGTATTTTCTTATGTGTATTTACCTTTGTCATACATTTATCTATGAATGTGGTGGTACAGAGGGCAAACTTGTGAAATCTTCCTAAACATAACAAAATACATTGAGGAAATGCATACCTGGACTTGGGGAATCAGGAGAATAGTCTCAGAAGATATCAAGATCAATTTGTATAACATAATTTTCAAAGACAATGTCAAAGACATCCTACTTTGGTGAGTAGTAACTGGATCTTCAAAACTCATGAGCAGCCATCTAGCATGCAACTGTTGATCTCTCCTGGTTCAGAGGGAAGAAGAATAACGGAAAACAAAAGTCCAATGGATTATTGGATCATGAATTCCCCAGTGTCCATCACCCTGAAACCAGAAGAACTAGATGATGTTCAACTACCACTACCAATTGCTCTGGAAAGGATCACATTAGAGATCCCTCGATAGAGTGGGAGCAGCCCTGGTGGGATGGTGGTTACGAGTGAGGTTGCAATCTGCATGGTCTGCCATTGAAACACCAGCTCCAAAGGAGAAAGACCGCTTTCTGCTCCCATAAACAGCTGCAGTCTCGGAAAGCCACAGGGGTGACTACAAGTCAGGCAGCGTTAACTCAATGGCAGTGAGTTTGTTTTGGTAGTTTGTTTTGGGTTTGGTTTTGTTATTTTTAGGTAGAGTGAGATTAAAATGTGCAGCATAATTCAAAATCATAAAAGAAATCAGGCTTATTGGTAAGAGAGAGAATGATGGTATTCCAAGGCTATAGATCTTAGTCACCCTTCAAATCTGGAATTGAACTCATCCCCCTATTAGAATAATCAACCACTTAAGATCAACATGGAAGCATTTACCTTAGAAAGGTGGCTTAAGAAAGAAGGAACAATAAACACTGTGTATGGTAGTCAGATGATTTTATGTCAACTAGACCCACAGACTGATAATGTCTTTGAGGTTGTTGTAAGCAGGAATCCTGAGGGGCACCCTTTATGTCCCTTCCCCTTCCTACTTGCTGGCCACCCAGAGAGCTGCCAGAACCCTGCCATGCTTCCATAGACCTTGAATCCACGACACTGTCTCCAACAGCCTATGATTTTCTAGCACTCTGCTTCATTTCATGTGGCTGAGTGAGTCTGAAGAGCAGCTAATGGACTAGTATCAGTCATATGGACTTGAGTTGAACTGGGCTGGGATGCTTTCGTGCAATATAATTAATTCTTGATATAAATCTTTTTCTTGTACGTATTTGAGTGTCAGTGAATTTGTTTCTATACTCAAGCTGGCTTAACACACTAGATGGAAGTGGGATAAGGAAGGAATGGTACATTCAAGGAATTGCAATGAATGCACTGAAACACATTTATAAATTGTCAAATGTAAACTGATTCCCTGCTCTGTAAACTTTAACTAAATCAAAATAAAGAGTGTTTTTTAAATAAACAGAGATCATTTTTTTTAATCTAGCAAAAGATCTCTGGCTTCATTTCTATCCCCAAGGCCAAGGAGAACCTCCTCTTTGTTTCCAACTTTCAAATTCCAGTCGCCACTATCAATGTATCTTGATAGCATGTTTTGTCTATTTCAGATTGAAGAACTTAATAGAATTTTATCTCTTTATCATTTGCTTTTTAGTACTGGGTGCATAAATTTGAATATTTGTTGTATTAATTAATTGGTCTACCTTGTAGGCATATGGATATTATCCTATCACAGACAGTTTTGTATTTCAAGATAGATCTGGAAAATTCTTTTTTATTATGAAAACTATGTCATTCCTCTTGATTTTGTCATTCACAACCTATGAAACCATATGATTGCCCAATTCATAATAACCACTAATGTCTAGAACATCAATCTTTACACATGCCACTTAATTTTCTTGGACCTCAAATTTTCCTGAATTCATACTGCATACATTTCACATTCTGATTATTAATGGATGATTGCCCCTTTTACCTCTCATTTTGATTCATGCCCCATCATCAACAGAAGATCTTGAAACCTTGGTTTACACATGCCATGAAGGCTGACTAGTTTGAGGAAGCAGCTCTTCCCCAGTTGCATTTTGAATGACTTACAAACTGAGAGACTCTTCTTCTGACACTATATCAGACAACATTCTGCTGCTATTCATAAGATTTTCAGTAATTAATCTCTCCGTAGTGCATCACCTCTTCCTTCGTCCTTTTCTGTTCGTCTGAAAGCTCTGCAGAAACCTGTCCACAACGAGTGACCCTGCTGGTATTTGAAATATCAGTGATATAGTTTCGAGCATCACAGCAACACCAACCCACCACAATACAACAAACTGACAGGTGGGGAGATGTAGTAGAGGGAGGAAATAGCCAATTGAGTCCTGGATGAGGGAAAAGAAAGAAGGCAACAGCCAGCACAGAAGGGAAGAGGGGATATGTCCCCTAAAAACCAAGAATAAAACAGAGGTGAAATTATAAAACAATGTGGATAGGAACAAGAATTTGGGAATTTTATTCTCTTGAGAACTCTGATGTTTCCTGCATGTAGGACAAGGCAGAATTTTCCATTAATTTGTTCTGTAAGAGGATGGCAATTCAAAAGAAAAAGTAACAGATGGCTGCAGACAAGTTCTTTCAGGAATACGCTTGTCTTAGTCCCATGAGGGTGACTTCTCCCCCGGCCCCCACAAAAAATCCAAGGAAAACTGTGACTTCAGAGTCTTTTTATGCAAACGTTTTAAGAAAATAGAAAATGGCATTTATGAGGAATCATCAGGAGAGCTGTGGCAAAGAACTTTTTTCCATTATGACAAATGTGCCTACTCCTTCTTTGAGAGCAGAAATGGGTGTCCTGTGATCATTTTGCTGAGAAACTTTTACCCCGTCATCTACGTCAGTGCTGATCTTGACCGTTTAGGCTTTTATTCACCAAACTCAAAGAGCATTTAAAAGTAGCAATATTTGAGTCCCTTGAAGATGAAAAATTTCTATTTTGTGTAGTATAAATCAGCTAGCACAGATTCTTTGGAGAAAGGTTAGAGAGATGGAAACACTGCCTTCAGAATGGTATGGATTTAAATGGAGGATATGTTGAGAAACAATAGCTTCATGTCTTTATATTTTTATTCAATAAAGATTTTATTATACTTTAGCCAATAATGTGATAGTCCAGAAAATCTTCTATTTTATGACTTACCATCATATAAGAAGGGAAGAGTCAAGAGTAGACATTAAATTAGAATGTCTATATAGTGCTGCCAAATGTGCTCAAGAACATGGATCGAAGAGTTCACTTACTAAAGAACGTTTACAGCTGTTTCAGGAATCTAAACTTTTTCCATATTATAATGTTGCATCCCTACTTCTTCAGTCAGTTCTGGGTGTGCTTACAATTTGTGAGCGATACTTGTGACTACTTGCTTAAAAATACACACAAATAGAGGCTGAATTTGTTTCTTCAGCAAAAGTAGTTTGCTGAACTACTTGTAGAACTTTGTTTCAGGCCACAAAAAGTCAGGTAAACATAACAGGATAATGTAACAAGAATTTAAATCTAATTTCTTAGTCTTCTTTTTGACAAAAAAAAAATAAGAAGAAAAAAAATTTTTAAGGAGAGATGTGATTATGCTTGCAGCTGTACCACGCCAGCAAGAAGATTTTGAAAAATGTGATTTAAAAAAAAGTTTGTATGAACTATCTGTTTCCATTTACTTAATAAAAAGCAAAACAAAACAAAAAAAAACCTAAAGAAGATTGCTTTCTTCATCAATACGTTGATTTTGAGGAAACCTGAGAGATCTAGATGAAGATGGGATATACGCATCTGAATCCCAGAGGGAGATCGCTGATCTGAAAATTGCAAACTGGAAGATTATGAGCACATAAGTAACAATTAAAGGCTCAGAAAGTATAATATTACTAAAAATAGTGGGTGGCAAAACAATCACTTGAAACTTCAATAATTAAGAGATAACAGAGATCAGGAATGAATGGCCAAAGACAAGCAAATAATTCTATAAGAATGTGGTATCAAAAAAGGCAAAAGAATGAAAATAGAAGTGAAAATAATTAGGAAAGTCCTATGAAAGGAAAGACGAGATGAGCAAAGTATTGAAACAGTGATGGGGTTGGTGTGGTAGTTACATAATCTGCTGTCAACTTGGGACTTAGGAGTGAACGGGTGAAGTTTAGCATGTCAATCAGGTAGCAATGTGATGACCTCATCTGAAGCCGCTAAGGAGATAAATAGCTTGCTGGAGATGGGACACTCATACACTGCCAGCAAGACATTCCTGTTGAGAAGACACATGGAGCTACACTAGAGTCTGGGAGCTGAAGGAGGCACATAGAGGCCTATGTCAGCACTGGGAGATGCTTCCACCACCACTGGATCCACAAGACTTTCCTCCCACTGGCCTGTGATCTTCTTGTACTCGGCGTCATTACATGTGTTGCGTGAGTCTGAAGAGGAATTTACAGACTGGTACTGGACATATGGGCAGATAACAGACTTATGTACTTAATCTGGACTGGGCTGGGTTGTTTTCTCAATATATAATTACTCTTTACATAAAGCTCTTTCCTAAACAGATATGAGTCTCCCTGGATTTGTTTCCCTAGTCTACCTGGACTAACACCATTGGGGAGACATCAATCATGCAGGTCTTCAAATGAAAAGCACTCCAAATCAAAAGGAAGCACATGTATGGAAGTTACATAGTCTCCTGTCAACTTGAGAAGTGGTGGAGTCTAGCCTGCCAATCAGGTCACAGCTTGATGATCTCATTTAAAGACATAATGGAGATATAAATAGGTCACTGGAGTTCCAGCCAGACACACTCAATCTGCTTCTTCTTCATGCTAACAAGCCACATGGAGTTATGCTAATGGAGCCAGAGCCCTGGAGCTGGAGGAGCCACATGGAAACCCACGCCAGTGCTGAGATGCTTCCACTGCCAATTAGACTACAAGAACTTCTGCCTTCACTGGCCTGTGATCTTCCTGCATTCAACTTCATTGCATGTGCTGCATGAGTCTAAAGAAGAATTTATGGACTAGTATTAGACATACAGGCTAATATTGGACATATGGGCTTGATCTAGACTGAACTGGGATGTTTTCTTAATATACAATTACTCTTTGATTTAAATTTCTCTATTACACACATGTAAGTATCTATGAATTTTTTTTCTCTAGTCGACCCAGATGAACACAACATGCAAATACCCTCAGGCATGCTAAAAAATCTGCTAATCTAGTTGGAATAGTGTGATGAAAGAAGAGAGAAGTAAGAAAGACGTTGAGGGGTAATAGACTTCTGGGATTGTAAAATCTTTTCAGTCACTGTAAGACTTTCATTGTAAATGAACATAAGAATCTAGAAATAAAGGACTTTCAGTAGAGGAACTACACTATCTGACTTCTTTATTTAGCAAGAAACTTCAGACAACTGTATGAGAATAAGAGATAAGTTTCAAAAGATAGACTGAAGACAAATTGTGAGAGCAAGTATGTAGAGAGGGAGATCAGTTAAGTGGTTGCAACCAGCCTGTGAAGAGATGGTGACAGGGTCAACCAATGTGATAGCTATAAAGGAAGAATGAATGCATCTAATATAGACGCGTTTTGAAGGTGATGTCACCAAGATAGTTGGAGGGTTTTATAGGAAGCATGATACAAGAAAAAGATGGCTCTGGGGTCTTCAGTCCAAACCACTAGAAGGCTGGAGTTTCCACCAGGGAGCATCACAATGTTTACATGTAAACAGTGGGCTCGCTATGCAAATTAACCTTTAAAGTTAAGGTCCTTCATTCCAACCAGTTTGCCTATCCTTTCCCTCTTTAATTTAATAATTTTTATTTAGCCACTACATGTTATGTCAGGAAAGCATCAAGTGCAAGATCAAAGATATGAGATACAAAAGATTTGCTGAAGATAGACTGTAAAGACTTGGGGTTAAAACAAAACTATGTCCCAAACATATCATTTGATTATCTCACAGCATGTTGCATTTTTCGCTATAAGCTTGAAAATGCACACATGTTCCCCCAGTAATCCATCACTAAGCCCAGTGACTCAGTCCCCAACACAAAAGATACTGGAAAACCTTCAATAAATTGAACCCACCAGTGCCACATCATTGTGGAAAAATTCATAGTTGGGGGGAAGAAAAAATTAAGTGTGCTCTTCCTGAAAACATGAGCCAACTATGTATTCTCAATACCTCCTCCTGCACCAGAGAATCACAGCAATTAATATTGTGAAATGATACTACCAAATAGGGCTGTTTCCCGAACTTTCTCAGGATGTTGTTTGAGACATTTAAAGAATCAGAGGTTGGCAATCGCGCAGCAGTGTTCAGAAATGATTGAGGGATTTGTTCTACCTTCGTAGCCTCTCAATCACTCAGGAAACTCCAATTTATGTAATATATTGCACATGAAAATTGTCTTCATTCTGAAATGTTTTAGAATTGCTCTAACATCTTGTCCTCAAAGGCAGCCAGATTCTCTCCCATGGGCATGTGACTTCCACCGAGTCCAGGAAGAATTATGCTAGTTTGAGAAGAGTACAATGAATCTTTCAGAATCTGGAAGACAGTTTAACATCTTACTGCTGAGAATAAACATAACTTACAGATAGGGGAAAGAAAAATAAGAGTGTTCTTCGTGAGACAATAAGACAATTATGTATTTATTTTCAGCAGCTTCTCCTCTAAAATATGCTGTACCTGGAGGATGGAATATCAGATTAGTACACAAAT
>NW_022104341.1:44220065-44221067 GCF_000313985.2 Echinops telfairi
GAACCCTTGATAATTTATAAATTATTATTTTGTCATATCTTGCCCTGTCCGACATCTGTTGTCCGTCCCCCAGGGAGGAGGTCACATGTAGATCCTTGTAATCAGTTTCCCCTTTCTGCTATTGATGTTTTATATGTTTTACTTTGTTTATCTTGTTACGTTTCTTTGTTTTTTAATGTTTTGTGTATATAAAATCCAGGAGAGGTAAGCATCTATAGAAACAATACTTGATTAATGGATCCTTAGGGGTATGACAGGAGAGGTTAGAGAGAAATGGGGAAGTAATACCAATGAGTACAAGAATGAACGAAATGTTCTGAAACCGATTATGGTGATGACTGTCCAACTCTTCCAGATGCAGCCGAACTACTCAGTTGTATGATATGTGAATTCTATGCCAGTAAAACTATTGGGGGGATGATCAGTCATCCTTCCACTAAATATACTTTTATAGAGCTATATGAGATATAAGAAGTTATGAATTTAGCACATTCCTAGGGAAAATAAAATCATAGCAAAGATAACCAGAGAAATTGCAATGGTAAGGAAAATAAAATCTATGGATATATTAGCTGTTTCAACGCTTGAACATAATTAAAGAATAATAAGCCATAACAAAATAAGATCAATTTCCAGGAATAAACAATGATGCAGAAGAATTTCTAATAATATTGTATAAAATATCCAATTTATCTTAATTATGCTAAGTCTTCTGCCAATTCATTGTGCATCTGCTCATTTTTCATGGAAGTATAATTGATCATTGTGTCTCGTATTGTGGATTTATTAATGTTTAAATATTTTGGTGAAATACATCTCATCAATACCTCATAAACTTTACTTTACAGTATATTTTTAGTCTCATTTTATGTTTTTTGCCTTTATTCTGCTTGTACTTTAGTATATTCATTTGACCAAATTACATTCATTCCATATTTTTTAAGAATGTGTGGCAGGATACAAGATCAACAAACAGAAGTCCATCAGACTGCTATATGCATC
>NW_022104341.1:44235211-44236393 GCF_000313985.2 Echinops telfairi
CATTTTACCATGCTGGTGCACTATACCAGCAACAGCACCTCTACTACTTCTATTCCACATTTTCTTACTTTTCAGCTACACAAGATTTACCTAGTTTCCCTTCAAAGATAAAACATTCTAACATTAAAACAAACTTATCATCCGCATATAGAAAACCAAAAGAAGTTAATAATTAATGTTCCAAAATTTGTTAAAAATACCAGCAGCTGTTTGTTCTATTACATAATAATGCAAGACAATACTTTTGTGGAAAACTTGAGCGAAAGTCCAGGAAGTTTCTAGAGTGAATCCTTCCCAAACATCTGTGTTGATGGAAAATTAAAAGTACGTACACACACACACACACACAATTTGTATTCCAAATTCAAACATAATTCCCAAATGACATTTAAGAATTCAATTTGTTTTTATGGGTGGGGGGAATAGAAAGGTCTCCTAAGCTTGGTACACTTTTGTGTGGCAGCAGCCAACCTCAACCACATGACCATGCCTTTAACTGAGCATTTGGGAAACAATTAGGAAAATAAAAACTGAATTTTTTTAAATGTTTGAATAACTTGGGTAACTTCTACATTAAGTCTATGGCCCTTTTGTGCAACCAATGCCAACCATAGTTATTTGTTCCTGATGATGATTTCGTTCCCAGTCGAGTCATTGAGTTTTCCATTCTACAAAACACTTAGTAATGAATGTTGTGCTTACATGCTCTGCTACAGAAGCATTCCTGTTCACCACAAGCAGCAAGGGCTGTCACTCATGTGCCACTACCTTGAAAAACACACAGTCGCCCCTCCCATTTCATTTTCCCTTCCAAGGATAACTCACAATGGAAATATTACTTCACTGGTCTTATAAAAAATGCACTGGAACAATCCCACTTCCTAAAGGAACCACACCCTTGCACTCAAAAAAAGAGAATATTGAACAAGCACAAAAATAAGAAAATGGTGTGTATGAACTAATCCAATCTCTTATCTTAACCCCATGAAAGCAAAAAGCATTTCTTCTTGGTATCAAGTATAACATCACATACAAGTGAGTTCACAAAAGAGCTCACTGGAAACCCACAAAGGTTTTTCTTATTGTTTCTTTATCTTATTTTTATTGTCTTTCTGTAAAATTGTTTCCTTATCTTATTTTTATTGTCTTTCGCTTTAAAAAGAGATAAAGTATAAATGAAGG
>NW_022104341.1:44238072-44240228 GCF_000313985.2 Echinops telfairi
GCTAACAAACACATGAGAAAATGTTCTTGATCACTAGCCATCCTGGAAATGCAAATCAAAACAATGATGAGATATCAACTTACACCCACAACAATGGACCATGTCAAAACACAGAGAACAAGAAATGCTGAAGAGAGTGTAAGAGATTGAACCTCTTATACACTGCTGGTGGTCATGTAAATATGTTCAACAATTGTGGAAAGCAATACAGCACTACCTGTAACAACTGGGGTAGAAATACGATATGACCCATCAATACCTTTGCTGGGCATATATGTCTAAAGAAGTTAAGAAACTGAACATAACCAAACATATGCTCTCCCGTGTTGATTGCAATGATATTCACAATAGCAGGAAGACAGAGACAGCCAAAATGTACATCTGTAGAAGAACGGATAAAGAAACTATGGCACATACACACAAAGAATTACAATGTGCATCCCTGAAAACATGGATGAGACCACGAAACACCTCATAACATGACACCTCATGACAACTCAAACTATTAGGCAGTTAGTTTTAATGAAGTTAGTCAATTACAGATGGAGAGACATTGTATGAGTCCACTGCTCTAAGAATAAACACCAAGACAGGCTTCGTCTTGCAGATCATGTAATCTAATTCGGTCTCCCAAACAATGAAGTCAGGAGCCTGCCTAGTGCCCATGAACCCTACTTATATCATCCCCTTTATGTGTACATCTTAACAACCACTTAGAGGAGACCTCAGCTCAGCTGGGGTCCATTTCTCAAAATAGGGGGAGAGGGAGAAGGCCATCCAGTTGTTGGTATACAACATTAGACTAAGGTTGCCTCAAATCAATAGACATTCCCATAAGAATGATAAACAAACCTTACTGAAAATTCAAGTCACGGTGGGAGGGAAGGAGCCATGTCTGTCTCAGAGAAGGAAATTACACGTCTGTTGGTAGGGAAACTAGGTGAAGCAACCACCCACTGTGAAAAAATACCCTCAACAATATTTATATAGAACCCAAGGGAAGCATATGGCTAGTAGTATGTTCCTAATGGGACACTTTTGACCTAATTTCACCCTTGGTGACCCAGGACTTATGCTATAGACTACTGGGACTTTGGACTCTGTCGTTTCAAGGCACAAAACATCCTGCATAAGCCTCACCAGAAGGATTTGATGAGGTAAAGCGAACTATGCTTTGCTGCAAACTCACTTGTAGCAAATTTAAGGGATGACATACTCTCTAGGACTTAATGCTGAAACATTCTAATGTGAGAAGCAAATGACTGCTATGCCAAGGTTATAGACGTGGTTGTCTTTGAACTTTGGTTCAGATCTTGTACTGGGTGGAACTACCATATATTTACTTGCTTTCTCTTATGACACACATTAGTATGATACGCATAGTGCTGCCTCTTTGAATGTGTCTTTAAAGTTTTGCCCTATCACCAATGCCTATTGTTCATGTAAAAAATGTCCAGTCCCTTAAGAGTTTAATCTGCACAAGCCAGCAATTCATGTTGCAATCTGAAAAGCCAGACTATACGTGTATAATTTCCTATTTAGGCCGTGTTTTAAATTCTATACCATTGGCTAAATTAATGACATTAACAATAAAATTACCTTATGCCCCAGGGGGAATAACTGATAATGTTCTCTATCATAAAATGATCATTATTTCTCTAAAGTGAACCAGTGACATGTACAACCCATCGATATATGAAGAGTTTGGGGGCTTGCATTTAACTCTTGCAATTAGTTCTTATGACATGATCCTACTCAGTACTCACATTCATGAAGAGATGACTAAAGAGGTGGATGTTGTAGCAAAATGTGGTGAAGAAACCAGATGATGCCAAGCTAACAGAAAAAAAATAGTATCTGGGAGCTTAAAGGCCTGTCTCAAAACAAGCAGTCATCTAAGTGAGATGTCAACTAAATCCACATGGAAGAAGCAAAATAACGTGTGTGATCCAAGGATTATAAATAATAAAATCTAATTCCAAAGAAAGGAATGCTATCAAAACTTACCTTCTGAACACCTGGTTTTCAGAAGGCTGTGGATGTCAATGGAAGACAAAAATCGATTTACTGGGTCGCTACATAGATTTAGCCTCTGTTGAATTCCCTCTGACCATACTCCAGGGGTGGGAAGAGCCTTGCTATCAGACAGCATTATA
>NW_022104341.1:44242049-44243285 GCF_000313985.2 Echinops telfairi
TTTTTTTAATGAAAATAGATAATGGAATAAAGTTTATATTTTAAAATGAAGATTGTGAGGCTTATAAAAGGTTTAGTAACTCACCATGGTAACCAATCAATAATTAGCCAATTCTGACTCTGAATTCATTGCCAAGTACCTAGAGTCAGCATTTCTATATGATCAGGTAAATTATTTCAACAAGGAACTGAGCTTATAGTAAATCTGACTATAAAAATCACACTACGCTGACAGAATAATTTTAGTTTTTAAAGTCGGTGTACTAAAAGCCACATCTTGACCACAAAACAGCCTTAGTAAAGCATTCATAAAATGTCTAATTTTAAACAATGAAGGTTTCTGATAAGTCCTCTGTAATAAAACAGTAACAAAATGTTTATACAGGGGGCTTCAAAACTTGCATGGAAAAATTCCATTCTCTTTTAATTTTCCACAAGCTTTCTGAATCCCATCAGGTGACAGTTTCCTACTGCTGAATAACAAACTATCACAAACTTAATGACTTAAAGCAATACTACTTATTCATTCAGAGTTTTTTTAGGTCAGAGTACATTGTGGCTTTGCTGGATTCTCAGCTCCAGGTTTCACAAAGAAGTACACGGTATTGGTCAGGCTGAGTTCTCACTTGGAAGTAAAACTCCACTTCCAAATTTATTTTTGTTGCTAGCAAAATTCAATTATTTTTGGTTATAGCATTGAGAAATCTGGTTTTGTTGCCTATCAGCAGAGGCAACAGATTTAAATAATTTAACAACCACTTCACTGTCCTAATAACCCTTTAAATATAAAAAGGTGTACCAAAAAATAGTAAATATTTATAAGAACAATAAAAGAGGTTAACAAACTAGATTAGGTATAATAAAGAGTTTTTAAATATTAATGAAAAATATTAAATAATAGCTGACAAAAACAATAAAACTGTTACTTAAGGCGTTTCCATATTGCTTCTTGACTGATATGCTCATTGGGAATATTTTTCAATTTTATCCGACCACCATCAGCTATCTGATTGATTCCCACATGCAAAATACAAGCAGGAAGCAAACAAAGGGATCCAACAACAATGACAAGCCACGTCAGTTGATTCCCACATTAATGCGTTAAGCGTGGTCTAGTTTTCAATATTTTCTGTATTTTTGTTTTTGTTTGTTCATATTGGGGTTTATCTCATGCGTTATGTCATTGGAGGTCACCCTCCAATGTTTTCCTGTTTTTCGGTATATGAAACCCTGGATT
>NW_022104341.1:44244461-44246354 GCF_000313985.2 Echinops telfairi
CCCCTCAGTGGAAAACAGCACAGCCAGTCGAAAGCCAAAGCGGCAAGAAGCCACTTGGAAACACGTGTACCACAGAAACAGAGTAAATAACCTTGCGTGCGGTCAACAATTCATTCTGTTGATAAATCAAGCTCACGGTTTTTTAACTTGATACAAATTTGATCTTGTTTTCTGACATTTAAAAAGAATCAATTTTGGTGAAAGAAGTGAAAGCCCTTTCTTTAATCCTGCTGGTTTTTTACCCAGATCTGTTTTCTATACTAAGAACTGCCCAACTTATTCACATGATTCTCCTGATGCAATCTAACTCTTTTACATAACACTGTTTCTTGTCTCTCAACTGGACAAATTACCACTGTCTTCCAGCAGAGGCCCTGGGTAAACAAGGAAGTACATCCCAGAGAGGATTGGCAGAGGGGAGTTTTCTCTGTACTAAGAAACCTTGACAACAGAACGGGGTAGCAAGGACCTTCAAAAACAGGATCCACACGTGGCTGCTACTCTCAAAAAGGGTCATCCTTTCATCTTTTAAATTTTTCATTGTGAAATATATATGCATATATGATACAATATTTGCAAAGATAACATATTTTACATATACAGAGATGCCAGTTACATTAATCCTATTGAGCAGCCATCACTAGTATCCTTTGCCAAGTTTTCCTCACCATAGTTACTTAATGACTCCCAAACAAATGGCTCCGCCTCACTCTTCCCTTCTAGTCTCGGTAACCCTAATAAGCTTTGGTCTCTAAGCAATTGCCTATTCTAGATATTTAATATAAGTGGGGGTCATTCAATAGTTACCCTTTTGTGATTGATTTACTTCACTCAGCACAATGTTTTCAAGGTTCATCCATGTTGAAACATATATTAGGATTTTATGGGTGATAATATTATTGTACTTATACACCTCATTTTGTTCACCAATTCATCCGCTAAAGGACATTTAGGCTGTGAATTCTATATCAAAGAGCATTTCCTCATTTTTTCATCTAGATTTGATAATTCATTGCAATGGCCACTCAGAATGCACAGACAATGCTCATGATTATGGAGTTTATTAAGGAAGTTAATAGGTTACAATGCAGGTGAAAGATGTTCAAGATACAAATGTTCAGGGAGGCTATGTTACAATGTTCCTTCAGGTCTGCAAATAAACGTCAGCCAGAAGGCTCTCAGCTCCACCCCCGCCAGCAAGTCCAGAGGCTCCTGACTTCTCGTGCCAGTCTGCTGCCCCAAAGCACCTCGGCACTCAGCTTTGCTTGCTCTGTGGACTTGGAATTCCGCTATTGTCTCTGGATCCCGATCCTGCTGCTACTGATGCTCTTCTGCCACTCTACATTTCAAAGCTGTCTTCTGGACACAGGCAGTTCGTCCCTCTCCTACTTCTCAGAGGGCTCATTTTATACCCATCAGGATGGCGACCCAATGACTCTTGTTACCAATTACTCACAGATGGCTCCTGTTGATGTCCTCCCCCACCTTCTTCCCGAGACCCGTACAGGAAAAGGGCATTTGGGAGGAGTTACAGAGACTTTGGCTGCTGCAAAAGCCACGTTAAATAATCCAGGTCCTCAGTAGTTGTGTCCACCTCTTCCTTTCCTCTTCAGGGGAGTGGTCTTTGGCTGTCTCCTACATCAAGAATGGTCATTGAACGAGTACCTTGGGGGAAAAGGATACACCCTCCCCCTGGCTCTTCTCTTTTGCTGGTAGTGATATTTCCCTTCCTGCTTCTCAGAGAGCGTATTTTATACCCGGAAGGAGGGCAATCACAATGAACCTCATTAACAATCCCTCACAGCTGGATCACCTCAGCTAATCAGTATATTCCCACCTTCTTACCCAGCATCCTCAGGAAAATGAACGTTGTCTGCTGGGAGTAACAAAGTC
>NW_022104341.1:44246734-44247679 GCF_000313985.2 Echinops telfairi
TCTTAGCTGTAAAATAAAGTGCTCTATTTTATAAGCCAGCTTTAAGGCATTCGGTTTCTGTACATAAAGAGTCTCTGGCTTTTGTCATTAAAACGTATGTCTCAAGTGCACAGTTCTCAAAGATGATATCCTCAAACCATTATAAGTCCTCTTAATTCAGCAAACATGTCTTCCAAGGGGCTGGCACAGCATGGGATGCTCTCTGAGTTATTTTCTTAGTGGGGTTTGTAGAGACCCCCTTCTCTAGAGGTAACTGGCCAGGGTCCAGCACTTACATGATCAGTATATCTACAACAGGGAACTCACTGGTTGAGGTATATTATTGAATTGGGTCCCTGAAAAGATAGGTTGACATCCTAACACCTGAGCCTGTATTTGGGGAAATCCGATTTTTCGTTGTAGGTACACCCAGTCAGGTTAATGAGGCCATCCCAGAGGAGCACGGTTTGTTTGTTGCACACGGCACACTCCTTTCCTTTTTCAAGCTGGGTGTGATCATTCATTGCATGGCCACACAGAACTCGCAGGCAATATTTGTGATTAAAGGGTTCATTGAGGAAGTTACCGAGTTACAATTCAAGTGAGAAATATGCAGGAAACTTGATGGTCAGGACAATCTCTTCTCTGACTTACCTATAAGTAGGCCTCACTCGGGTGCTCAGCTTCTTGGCCAGGCCTCCAGTCTGTTCAGATAATGTGACAAAGCATTTTTAGGGGTGTTAATAAATGCCCAAATGGCATGCCTCTCGGGTAGAGCCCTGAACCCAAAGGCACTCAATTCCCGTTCTGTGGGCCAGCAAACCCAGATCCTCCAAGAAAGGCCCAGAGGCACTCCCTCCAGAAGCCAGCCTCCTGAGCAAATACTGTTTTACTTGCTCTGGACTCGTGCTCTAGCTCTTGGTCCTGCTGCTGCTCCTCCGTCACTCCTATGGTGCCAAGGCTGTC
>NW_022104341.1:44247950-44249415 GCF_000313985.2 Echinops telfairi
ATCGCAAAGGCTGACTAGGAGAGTCATAGTAAATAAATCTTTGTATTACAGGGTTCAAATCCTATTCCCCTCAAAGCACTCTCCCATGCATACCCCTATAAAATAGAAGCACAGACTGGGAGACAGAGTTACAGGATGAAGGCCAACATCTTCTGTAAGAGAGGCCAATGCACGGAGCCAGTCGCATCACAGGAACACCCAGGGCCGCCGGCAGCCTCTAGAAACTAGAGAGAAGGATGCAGTGGGAAAGAACCGAAACTTCTCATGCCCTAGTTGGCATTCTCAGACTCCAGAACCATAAGGCAATCATGCTGCTCTTCAAAGGTCCGTGTTTCAGCATGCTTTCCTATGGCAGCCCTAGAAAACCACAGCACGGTCATGAGGAGATGCTATATAGCACATTATTTACACTTACTGGTCCTGAAGCCTAATTGCTTCCATTCACTTATTACTAGCTAGCATTTTCTGGGTGAACCAGGGAAAATAATTTAACCTTTCAAGTGATAAATACAAAGGCCTTTCCACACAGTACATACAATACTAAATGGGCGCTATTATTAGGACTGTGGTGACCCGCGTGTGCAGAAGAGACCTGCTTCATGGGATTTCCAAGACTGTGGCCTTTCAGAAGCAGATCACCAGGTCTGTCCTCTGAGGGGTGTCCAGATGAGTTAGAACTAGCAAACTTAGGTAGTAGTCAAAGACGTAACCTTCGTGCCACGCAGGGACCCGATCAATCAAATCACTAAGCCTCCAGGCCCAGCCTTCCCCTGACAGTCTCACAGGAGTGCATTTCTCCTCTTTGGTAATTGCTCTCCTAGTCACTCTCTACACTGTGACCTTGTAATTGCATAGTCCCTACAGATGCTACCCAGTCTTGCTGGCAAAACCACCACGATGGTATTAATGCTCGTCACCACAGCCCTCTCCAGCCTACCAGCATTGCCCTGCTAAACTCCAGGGTTGACCTCCTCACTCTCCAAAATGTAAAGACAGGAATTATTTAGAACTTAATAAAACATCCCATCACCACCACCCCGGGCTAAGTCAAATGAATATTTAAGTAGCAGCTCAAATAAAATTGCTGGCCAAGTTCATATTTAAAGCATCTAGACATCATTATTATTATTATTAAGCTTGAACCTAGTGACACTATTAGATAAGTGTTGTATTGCAAACACCAAGTCAGTGGTTCAAACACATCAGCTGCTCTGTCGAAGAAAGATATAGCAATCTGCCTCCATAAAGATTGTAGCCTCGGATATACGGTACCCCATGGAGCAAGTTTATGCTATGACCATAATTAACACAATGGCAATCGGTTTGTTTCAAATACTGCTCAGTAATTCCAAATTATCTTCACTATATTCTCAGAGCACAGATTATTGTCCAAATAGGGTTCTGACTCCTGTTTGTGGTATATTGAGGCCTTGAGTTTGAGATATTCACTGGCCCCTTTCTGGAC
>NW_022104341.1:44250181-44254139 GCF_000313985.2 Echinops telfairi
GAAACACTGCTTGGTCCTGTGCCATCCTCATAATTGTTGGGATGTTTCGGCCTCTTTGTCAAATCATCTTGTTGAGGGCTTTCCTCTCTTTTGCAGTCCCTCTATTTCCCCAAGCATGACGTCCTTCCCCAGGAACATGTCTCTCCCAACAACATGTCCAAAGTGCATGAAACAAAGTCTTGCCATCCGTACGTCTAAGGGCATTCTAGCTGTACTCTTCCAAGACAGATTTGTCTGTTCTTTTGGCAGTCCCTGGTACTTTTCATATTCTTGGCCAGAACCATAGTTCAAATGGGTCTGTTCTTCTTTGGTCTTCCTTCTTTATTGTACAACTTCCATATACATACGAGGCCCTTGAAAATACCATGGCTTCGGTCAGGTGCACCTTAGTCATCAAAGTTATCTCCTTTCACTTCAACATTTTAAAAGCAGTCTTGGGCAACAGATTTTGCCCAATGCCCAGAGGCACCACAAATTGGCAGCAAGCAGAAAGTCTCCTGGCCAAAGGGATTCAGATTTCTTGTTCCATGGGCCAGGATGCCCACTGCATCATCTCCTGCCAGACATCTGCTGCCTCAACTGCTGCCTCTTCTCACCTGCTACTTCCTACTGTTTCTAGCATTACAGCTATCTTTTGGGTCTAGAAATTCCTAATGCAAGACTCTGGGTCCAAGAACATGATGTACTTCTGTCTCTTCTACTTGGTCGAGGTCATACCCCCATTTACCACCTCTCTCACTGACATCCAGTCAGTGCTGACTCAGCAACCCCTGTGGGTTTCCGACAGTTACTGTTTATAGGAGTAGAGAGAGCACTCTCTCTCCCAAGGAGCTGCTGATGGTTTTGAATGGCTGACCATGTGGATCGCAGTCTAACTCAGAGTAACTACACCACCAGGGCTCCATTTGGCACGGCTCATTGTAAACCTAGCAGGATAACAAAACTGTCCCATCTCCAGTTAGTGTCCCGAACACTTCGTTTGTATGATCCCACCTCCATAGATGTGCCATTCACTTTATTTACATTATTAATAAGCTATTCAATCCCATTGGTGCGCCTCAAGCACCTCATTTGCATAATCGCAACCATTCGTTAGGTGGGAGCTACAAAGACTATTGCTGGAAGGTCCCTATTAAGTAATTCACTGTATTAAGTAATTAAATAATTCACTGAAAAATACAAACAACTGGTATGGGTATATATCTACCAGCTATATTGTTATTGATAGCTATTACAGTATGTTTAACATAAAACCCTGTCCACTAACCTTCATATTAAAAATAATGAAAATAAACATGCTCTTGTTGTCATTAAATAGAAGAATGTCTGCAACACAGAACCACTTTCTGGCCAGTCTTTCCCTTTAAGGTGAAAGAATTGATGCAAATACACAAGCAAGGCCTGTAACAGTAAGACCAGTCTATGAGTGCAGCCTGGTGGTCTGAACATCACAGTCAACAAAACCAGGGATACTTATGACCTGTATAAGGAGTCCTGGTGGCACCATGAGTTAAGCCTTGGGCTGCCAACCCCAAGGTCAGCGGTTCAAATTAATCAGCTTCCCCAAGGCAGAAAGATAAGGTTATCTAGTTCCATAAAGATTTACAGCCTTAGAATCCCAATGGTGCAATTCTATATGGTTGCAATAAGTCAGAATCAATTCAGTGACACTGGTTTAGGTTACCTGTATACTCTTCATTCAAACAACAACAGTCTGTGCCTTGGTTTTCTCACTGGTAAGGTACGGTTTCTAAAACTGACCTCATAGATGTGTTGTATATATTAAATGAGAAAATATGGTGTGAGTCATTTGATACTGTATATAGTAAGCAAGTGTTAAATAGTTATTATTTCCAGATGAGGATCTGGAAAGCCAATGGATTTTGAAATAAACCAAACACTTTAAATCTAAATAAAATGTAAAAAGTTTGGGCTGTGGATTAAGTAGAAGCCTAAACTCCTTTTTCAGAGTCCACACATGGATTAAGCCTCCAGTGAATCCCCTCTAACCCCGTAGTTGAGGGATGCAAATAGCCCTGTTATCAGACAGAGAGCTTTGTAATGTCAATTATGACAGATATAATTAGATTAAACTGTAATATCTTATCATATGATCTCCCTTTTTACCTATTTTAAAGTTGTTTTGGTTAAAAAAAAAAGTAAAGGGGAAATACATGAGGACAAAGCCTCCTGTGAATTCTCTCTGACCACAGACCAGGGATGTGAACACCTTGCTACCACGCAGAATGCACAGGAAAGTGGATTATTGCAGATACAGTTAGGTTAGAATTTAAAACCATATCATCTGATCTCCCTGACCCATTTTAAATTTGTTCTATATTTTGATATTTTCTTCTTTAGTTTCTATTGAGGTTTTTCTCTGTTTTACTTTGTTATTGCTGTTTTGTTTTGTTTTCATATGTTTTTCTGTATATAAAATCTAAGATAGGTAAATCTGTAGAGACAGTAATTGGATTAATGGTTTCTTGGGGGTGGCGTAGGAGAGATTGGAAGAAAATGGGAAGCTAATAATAATGAGTACAAGAAAAAAAAAGTTCCAAAATCGATTGCAGTGATGATTGTACAGCTCTTCTTAATATGTTTGAACTAATGAATTGTCTGTTACATGAATTATATGCCAATAAAACTGTTTTTAAATCTTTGTTTAAGTTTCAAAGTGGGCTACTGAACTGATAACCACTTTGCCTTCTTTCCAGATATTTGGATAGTGTGACTGAAAACCACCATGGACCATAATTAAAAATAAGCAAGTATTCTATGAGACAATTCTAGGGAGAAGCTGAAGAAAGGATATCACACACAGGAGCATGTGTCCCAATACAACTCTTGTCCCAGGAGTACAGCACTGCACTAAACCAACAAAAAGTATTCTCTTGTGGAGCTTGTATTCTAGTGCAAGGAAGCAGGCAGTAAACAATTACTAAAATTGAAAACATGTCTGATGATAAAATGTACTATAGAGAAAACTGAGATGGGAAGGTAATGACGAGGGTCAGGATGGGACCATTCATACATTATCACCCTAAAGATGGGCATCTTTGCCGTTGTCATTGGGTTAGTTCCTGCTCATGAAAAACCTGTTTGTTCAGAGCATACTGCTCCATAGAGTTTCAAGCCTGTGACACTTCTGGAAGCAGATCACCAGGCCTATTTTCTGAGGCACCTCCATTGGGTTTAAGCAACCAACGTTTTGGTTAGCACTTAAACATTAGAAGGGCTCCTATAAGATAAAGGTAAGAGTGGAGAATAAAATGTATCAAGGTAATAAGTAGAAATATTTAGGAATTATTCTACCAGGATCATCTCCCCTTCCCCAAGAGTTCATCCACAAATAAAAGCAGCTGACTATACCATGAACTGTTGTTGTTGTTGTTGTTGTTGTTGTTGTTGTTGTTAGGTGCCATCGAGTTGGCCCCAACCCACAAAAACCCTATGCACAACAGAATGAAACACTGCACCATCCTCACAATTGTTCCTATATCTGAGCCCATTGATGCAGCCACTGTATTAATATCTTGTTGGAGGCCTTCCTCTTTTACGCCACCCCTCCACTTTACCACACACAATACCCTTCTCCAGGGATTGCTCTCTCCTGACAAAATATCCAAAATACGTAGGGTGAAGTCTTGCCATCCTTACCTCTAAGGAGCCCTATGACCTTACTTCCTCCAATACAGATCTGTTTGACCTTTTAGCAGTCTATGGTACTTCAATATCTTCTCCAGCACCACAACTCAAATGTATCTATTCTTCTACAGTCTTCTTATTCAGTGTTCAACTCTCTTTTTCTTTTCTTTTATAAATCATTTTATTGGGGGCTCGGACAACTCTTATCACAATCCATACATACATCCATTGTGTCAAGCACATTTGTACATTTGTTACCATCATCATTCTGAAAACATTTTCTTTCTACTTGAGCCCTTGATATCAGCTC
>NW_022104341.1:44254668-44263191 GCF_000313985.2 Echinops telfairi
CTCATTCACAATGATATGATTTTTTGTTCTTTGATGCCTGATACCTGATCCTATCAACACCTCGTGACCACACAAGCTGGTGTGCTTCTTCCATGTGGGCTTTGTTGCTTCTCAGCTAGGTGGCCGCTTGTTTATCTTCAAGTCCTTAAGACCCCAGACACTGTATCTTTTGAGAGCCGGGCACCATCAATTTTCTTCACCACATTTGCTTATGCACCCACTTTGTCGTCACCAATTGTGTCAGGACAGTAGGCATCATGAAATACCAGTTTAATAGAACAAAGTGTTCTTGCATTGAGGGAGTACTTGAGTAGAGGCCCAATGTCCATCTGTCACATGCATATGATACAGTGGAGAATACCATGGCTTGGCACAGCCTATTCCTCAAAGAAACATCCTTGCTCTTCAATACTCTGAAGAGGTCTTGTGCAGCAAATTTACCTAATGCAATACATCTTTCTTTTCTCCAACAGTTTTATTGGCAAATAATTTACATACAATTCAATAGTTTAATCATTCTATCACATTAATCACCACCACATTAATCTTAGAGCATTCCCCCCACCTTGGTTAAATCCCCTTTAGAATGAGTTGTGCAATCACAATCAGTTCTAGTGCTCCCTCCCTCTCCCACCTTCATTATTTACTCCAGAAATCCCCCTGCTCTCCCTATTGCCCACCCACTGCCCCTGCCTTCCCTATAACCCTTTGTATCAGTTACTCTCATTATAGATCCACTCCTCTTGGGTTTCTCATCTGGGAAACCCAATAGAAAATAATAAAAAACACAATTGCACTAAAGTGGTAAGGATAAAATTATAATAGTTTAAAGACAAAAATACAAATAATGTCTAAGAAGGAAAATACCCCAATCAATATGCAACATCTTTTGATCTTTTGACTGCATCTTCCATGAGCATTGTTGGTGGGTACAAATAATACAAAATCCTCTATAACTTCAACCTTTTCTCCAAATATCATATGCTACCCATTGTTCCATTTGTGAGGGTCAATTAAGAATGAATACTTATTTCCCAAGTGAATCCTGCCTTAATAGGAAATTAGAATATCAAGAAATATAAGCAATCTTTACATTACTCTATCAATTGGCTAGAATTAGTATCTGGCACATTTAAACACTCAATAAATACTTCTGAATAGATCAGTGGGTGAGTGATTGAATGAAATGATTAAAACCTTGGGGGATAGCAATTACAACCTTATTAAGAAAGACACAGGGTTCTCTATAATGATTGTAACCTCAATGCTAACAACAGCAATAATATTGCTGAAAATATAACTGGGTTTGTCCTCAACACTTTGCATGGATTACTTAATTTAATCCTTTCAATGATAGTAGAACTTCTGAGAGGAAATTCTCCCAATTAAGCACCCGGGGAGCTTCACCTGTGCAGAAGTGCATCCTCATCAGGGGACAACATGAGTGTAAGCAGACTTCATAACAGTGAGTCTGATGACTGATCATGTGGTCGCAAATAGTGAAACCACAAGTCCAGGGCTTCCGAGCCACTGTCAGGCTCCTCCCAGCTAAGTATTGTCTTTCTTTCAACTCACTGTCTTAGACTCGGGATTTTTTTCATCTCTCTCCCCTTTCAGTCATTCGATTGGTATTGTCCAGCATCTCCTATATCAAAAGCTTCTGCCTGGGGAAGCCATTAGATGCAAACCAAGGTTCCTACCCTCCAGGAGTTTACGAGACCCAAATATCAGGCTCAATGCCCACTTACAGTAAGAGAAATAAACCTGTGCTTGCTTTGGAGTGCAAATTTCAGGCACCAGACTGGACGAAAGACTTCAAATTACATCTTCTGTAGCCAATTTGGAGCCCCTAACTGGTGCAAACAAACGGTTAATACACTCAGCTGTATTAACCTAAGGGTTGGGGATGATTCAAGTCCCCTCAGACATACCTCAGAAGTAAAATCTGGTGATCCACATCCAAAAAATAAGCTACTGGAAACCCCATGGTGCACAGTTACTTCTCTGGAGCATACAGGGTCACCAGAATCAGAAGCAACTCAATGACAGCCAGCTTGGGTTTTGGTTCCGTTTTTTAGGTTTGAGGATAATTCTGAATGCTGGTATGGAAATCCCCTGAAGACAGTGAGGTAAGACAGATACCTACTAGTTATCATGGGCAACTACCCACTGATGGAAGAAGTCCTGGGCAGGGCTATGATGTGCTTGCACAGAAAAAGACCCCACGAGAGGTCTGCAGCACAAGCTTTTAGCCGAGGGAAAGCTAGTCACAGACAAGGCCTGCTTATTCTGTCTCTCCTGCTGGTCCTCGTTTTAAAGATTTAAGAGCTGAAAATCAGTGCTGAGTTTCAGGAGGTTAGAAAAACCAAAAACCCCATAATTAAGATAAAGAAGATTAGATTTTTTGCTAAAGAAGAAAAAATTTTGCTAAAAAAGCAATGCTGCAGGCATTCCAGGGACCCTCTAACAACGAATACTGCATCTTCCCCCCCCCCCCAAGGGTATGGTGTTTTCAAAGGAAAGAGGCAGAATTTAGGGGAACTTGGAACCTGCAGACAGAGGAAAAAACAACAAAGCTGGGGGAAGGAAGACTCACAACCTTGTGCCAGAGCTAGTCGAAGTTGAGCACTAACCTACTCATGCCATTTCTCTGCTTAAAGTTCTACAGTGCCCCCTCAATTTTTAAATAAAGTCCAATCTTCTTTGTGAGCTACACAAAGCCTAGCAAAATCTGGTCACTGCCTCCCTCCTTGATTTTTTCTAGCACCATTTGCCTCTACCATGGCCCCTTCATCCATGATGACCTTCTTGAAGATCACAGGTGCCTCCCCTCCTGGAGCCACTGGGTGTTTACATGCAGCACACTGCCCTTTCCCTCCTTGTCATCCAGCATCTGACTAGGAGCTGTTCGTTCTTCAATTTCAGCTTAGATAGCATTTCCTTAAAGAGAATCTTCTTGCCCTAATCTTTGTTAAGTCCTTTTGCTCTATTTCCACACTCTATCCTGTTGTCATTATTATTTTAGTGGCTAATGAGACTGTCTTTACTCATACTCTGCTCCCCATGTGTGCAAAGTGTGTGCGAACTCCCATGTGTGCAAACTCCATAAGGTTTTCAAGGTTGTGAACTTTCTAAGGCATATTTCCAGGTTTGTCCTTCAAAGCACCTCTGGATGTGTATGGAACACCATCTTTTAGGCAATAGTCAAGAACTTAACTCTTTAAAACACCACAGACTCCTTCTTCTATCATAATACTCACCAACTTTATAATTATTACTAGACTGTTTATCATTCCAACCTGATTAAAATAATAACCCCCATGAGGGCAGGGAACTTTGGAGATGCTCACAAGACATCTGTTAAATTAGTTGGCCAATTGTATTGAAGAAGTCTATTTTTTAACTGTGCATTCTTTTCTCCCTGAATCCCAATTTGCAAGAAAAATGACATTAGGTATCATCTCAAAGGAAAAAAGAAAAGGCACAAAGTGCCTTATGATCACACCTCTACCCATTGGCATGTACCCCAAAATACTTTACACAATTGTTTTCCTTCCCATAAGCCCCCAAAGACAGATTGCGTTCCTTTTCTCCATTTCATCTCTATTTCATAATTCAATTTAACTAACACTTATGAAGCCATGTCTATGTGCTAGCCATTTATCTTTTTAAAAAATTATTTTAGTTTTTAAATATCCCTGTCGTGAGTTAGAAGTTAACTGTAATAAAATGCAAAAATGAGCAAGCTTTTAATCACAGAGCATAAAAAGAAAAGCTAAATTGATAGAAATGTATTGGTGAATCTTCAGAATTAAATTAAGGATCTTTGAGTTGATGGCAACAGAAAAAAGGATGCAAACTGGCTTAAACTCAAGGCTTCATTGGCTCACAATTTGTTTAAAGGCCAGAGGGCATTTCAAGCATGGTTCGTGCCAGAGCATCACAGAATCACCAAGTCTGGCTCCTTTCTTGGTGATTCTCTGGGCCCCACCCTCGAAAGGACAAGTTGTTCTCCTCAGCGTCCCTCAAGGAAGCAGCTGTTCCAGACCTCACTTCTGCCATCACATTGGCCTGAATAAAATCACTTAGCCTGTTTCCACACACACACACACACACACACACACACACTAGAAGAAATCTGAGTCTCTTATTAAGAAAATCAAATTCACTGCCATAAAAATCGAAGCCAACTTGTAGTGAGATTCCTCAGCAAGAGAGACCTGAGCTGAATCAGATCTCCTTCCAGAAAGCAGTGGAAAACCCAAAGAACAGAGTCACTGATTGACTTAAGTCAGTCACCATTGACCTCTCTACCCAGAAAGAGTGTTCATTCAACAAAAGCTTCCGAGCTAGGAAAAGTAACATGAATCCCTTAAAAGAAAACCAAAGGCTGTTAAAGAAATGAAGAGACACCAAATAAACAATCAAGAAGTTTGTGGTAATAATTGTGCAGCTCTTCTTTTTTAAAAAAATCATTTTATTGGGGGCTCATACAATTCTTATCACAATCCATACATACATCCATTGTGTCAAGCACAGTTGTGCATTTGTTGCCACATCATTCTCAAAACATTTGCTTTCTACTTAAGCCCTTGATATCAGCTCATTTTTCTCCCTCCCCATGTCCCCCTCCTTTATGAATCCTTCATAATTTATAAATTATTATTATTTTGTCATGTCTTACACTGCCCGACATCTCTCTCCCTTCACCCACTTTTCTGTTGTCCATGTGCCATGGAGGAGGTTATATGTAGGTCCTTATACTTGGTCCCCCCTTTCTACCCAACCTTCCCTCTACCCTCCAGTATTGCCACTCTCACTACTGGTCCTAAAGGGATCATCTATCCTGGATTCCCTGTGTTTCCAGTTCCTATCTGAACCAGTGTACATCCTCTGGTCTAGCCAGACTTGCAAGGTAGAATTTGAATCATGATAGTTGGGGGTGGGGGGCATTTAAGAATTAGAAGAAAGCTGTATCTTTGACTGCCTCATCTCCTCCCCTTGACCCTTCTGTAAGGGGGATGCCCAGTTGCCTACATATAGGATTTGTGTGCCCAATCTGCACTCCCCCTCATTCACAATGATATATTTTGTTCTTTGGTGCCTGATACCTGATCCCATCGACATCTCATGATCATGCAGGCTGGTGTGCCTCTTCCATGTGGGCTTTGTTGCTTCTCAGCTAGATGGCTGCTTGTTTACCTTCAAGCCTTTAAGACCCCAGACGCTATATCTTTTGATAGCCGGGCACTATCAGCTTTCTTCATCACATTTGCTTATGCACCTGCTTTGTCTTCAGCAATCATGTCGGGAAGGTGTGCATCATGGAATGCCGATTTAATAGAACAAAGTGTTCTTGCATTGAGGAAGTACTTGAGTGGAGGCTCAAAGTCCATTTGCTGCCTTAATACTAAACCTATAAATATATGTACATAGATCTAGTTTTTCCTCATCATGTATAAATATATTTACATATGTACATGCCTGTATTTAGACCTCTATAAATGCCCTTTGCCTCCTAGTTCTTTCCTCTATTTCCTTTTACTTTCCTCTTGTCCCACTATCATGCTCAGCCTTCATTTGGGTTTCAGTAAGTTCTCTCTGTTACATTGCCCTTGATCAATCCCTATCAGGTCTCTCACACCCTCCTTGCCACTAATTTTGTATCACATGTTGTTCCCTTGTCCCTGGGTTGGTCAACACCATCTCCTTTCCCCTACCTCCCTGTCTCCGATGTACCCCCAGAACCATCACTCCTGTTGTTTTCTCCTCCAGACTGTTCATCCAGCCTATCTTATCTAAATAGACCTGCAGAGATAATAATATGCACAAAAAATAAGACATAGCAAGACGAAGCAACAAAAGAAAACATGATGACAACAGCAAAAAAAACAATGACCAAAAAAATTATCTTTTTTATTATTAAAAAACCTGTAAATAGTTCAAGGTTGGTTTGCTGCCCTCTAGGAGAGTCCTCCAGTCGAGTCTGATGGGGTGCCATGCTCTGGTCCCAAAGTCTATCCTTGGCATTCCCTTGGGAACTCCCAGCTCTTCTGCATACCCTTAGTGTTTTTCCTGGGTGCGGTGGAGTCAGGCAGGGCCAATCCCAACACTGAATCTCCAGTGTTGCCCCCCATAGGGCCATGTGTCAGCGACGGACATCGAGTCTCATATTGGGATCAGCCACATGTCCACTCTGTGCATCAACTGCTCTGAGCGGGGATATCATCCTCCAGGCCTGGGGGGCCAGATTGTGCTCCACTCTCTCTTCCCCCCCCTTCATTTGCTCTGGTGTGCTCTGATCAGACATGTCCCTCTCCCCGAGCTGTGCAGCTCTTCTTGATATGATTGACTACTGAATTGTATGATATGTGGATGATGTGCCAATAAAAGTTTTTTTTCTAAAGTGCCCATTGTATCGATGAATCAACTTTTACAAAGCAGTACTCAAACTTTTGTTCATTTCACATGAGAAATTAAGTCATTGCCCCTGAGGAATTATAGAATCCATGGTTCTTGGAGCTGGACTGAATTTTAGAGATAGAGCCCAGTCCAATTTAGTTTGCTATAGCAACAAAGGCTCAAGAAAATGAAGTAACCTGCCCCAATCACACATCTGGTTAGTGCAATCAAAAGTACATAACCCAGCATGTGAGGGAGAACTGGCTGCGACATCTGACACCCCATTGATTGCCAGGGTTGACTCAACTGATCTGGCTGATGAAGCAGGTATCCCCTTCCTCCCTCACCGCTCCATGTGCATCCCTCCCAAAGCTGCGCACTCTCCTGATAGAAGGAGGACCATCCTTTGGTCAAGCGTATACGAGCAGTTATGCTCTCCAAACAAGCCCTCAGAAAGAAAATAACCCAGCTGTTGTTATGGTGGTGGTGGTGGTTTTGTGATCTAACACTCCTAGTATGCCATTTGTACATTGTACATTACAACCTCCAAATCCATTCATATGATTCATCACTTCTGTTCCTCTGTGTAACTCAAAGCTCATCTCACTGGCAGGAAGTCTATTCTGATTCACAGCAATGTTACGGGGCAGAGTAGAACTGCCCACTGTGGGTTTCTGAAACTATAATTCTTTACGAAGCTGAATGCCTCGTTTTTCTCCCACAGAGTTGTTGATGTTTTTGAACTGCTGACCTTAAAGTTACAAGCCCAACTTGTAACCCATTATTCCACCAGGGTCCTCCATCACTCTATATACAAAGAGTTTGTTTGCAGAGAGAATATGTTGGGACTGTGAGAAGAAGTAGGTAAAAAAGAGCAATCAAAAGAATAGGAAAAAAGAACAATATTGTCTTTTTCAATTTTGTTTTAATTCACATACTTAATAACCTTAAATGCAAGAACTTTTGTCAGAGCTGAGAAAATGTGACATCAGAACTTTGATAATATGAATCTATATAGTAAGAATTGGATTTATAAATTCTATTCCCTAAGCTGGACCCATTTGGAGAAAAGAAAAGTTGTACATTTTCAGGACAGACCAACTAGCAATGATCAACTGCAGGTGTGACTACAGTGGACAACGATCAGGGGTGTCCTGAAGAAAACAAAAAGGCGCTTGCACCAAAATTCTCCTGCAGGTCTAGTACGTCTCATTAGCCAGCTCTCCTCCACCAGCTGTGAAGGAATCTTTTCAAAGGTAAATAGCTCACTCCGAGAGTGGGCATCTGAAGCCATCCCTTGCCATTTGTGATAGTCAAGGTTCTGTGTCAACTTGTCAGGGCTGTGATTCTCAGTGATTCGACAGTTACGATGTAGCTTTCCCCTATGATGAGAACTAACATAATATAATCACGACCATCATGCTATATGTTATGAGCAGCCAATCAATTGAAGCGGTGTTTCCGTGAAGGCATAGCCTGCATCTGATATATGGGGAGACTTCAAAAACTTCGTGGAGAAATGGAATTTGTAATAACCGCTGAAGCCTATACAGTTGAGTACACAAAGCAGGAGCGAAGTTTTTTGCACTACAGCAATATGTGGAACTCTGTGGCACTAAACATAAAGCAAAGTAACCTCTGGACATTTCAATGGTTTCTCTTTGGAGAATCTGACTTCCATTTAATAAGGGGGGAAGCCCTGAGCAAACTGGTGTGTAGTGGCTCATTCTAATAAGGTTCTGTGGCTGATCTTCTATAGTTTGTGTCAGCATGAAAGATCTTTTGCCCTTTTCTAATTGCAAGGGCTGTTCCCAGAAATGAAGGTGTTTGGATGACCCTGGTTAAAGGGTGCCAAGTCAGGAAAGCCAGAACATGGCTTCCAGGCATCTTCAGTGGATGCAAACAATAATTAATTAATGCCCACAGGAGTTGTAAGTTGGGATGGAGTTACCACAAAAGCAGATGCACCACAGCTCATGCCCTGGCACTCTGGCTGCTGTGTGGAGTAGCGGTTAGTGCACTGGGTTTGGAATATCCAGACCCAGAGTGGGTCCAGAAAAGCTTAGAATTTGTTACTCATTTTGAACCCAATTGCTCATCTCTGAAGGAAAAGAATAGTCC
>NW_022104341.1:44264914-44266472 GCF_000313985.2 Echinops telfairi
GCTTTGGGTCTCCACTCTGCACTCCCCCCATCATTCACTATGGTAAGATTTTTTATTCTGATGATGCCTGATACCTGATCCCTTCGACACCTCGTGATCGCATAGGCTGGTGTGCTTCTTCCATGTGGGCTTTGTTGCTTCTGAGCTTGCCTGTGTTTTCTTTAAAGTTATTCCTTTTTGTATTCCTCTCAGCCCGTTTCCCAGAAACGGTTTGAAGACCAACTCAGTTGCCTGTCCTAACACATTTTGCTGTAGTATATTCTGAAATCATAACATCAAACCTTTTTAAACTTCTATAGTATCTTGAGCAACATCACTAAACTCACTGGTTATTATTTGGTGTAGCAAACACTGCTTGTGGACCTACTATGTGCCAGGTAATGTGTCAGGTATTATAGATCAAAAAACAAATAAGACAAGTTATTTCCTTGAAGATGACCGCTGCCTAGTTGGGAGAGAAGTGAGTAGTTAAATAGAAAGCTACCACACAAGTATTTCATTATTGTGCTCATTGTGCTGTGTCAGTTGCTATTCAGTCAATTCCAATTCATGGCAGCCCCATGTATGGACAATTGAAGTGTTCGATAGGGCTTTCAAAGCTGGGACCCTTGGAAGCAGGTCACCAGGCCTGTATGTTGAAATGTCTTTGGGTCGATTAAAACTACCAGTCTTTTGGCTAGTTGTCAAGGGCTTAACCATTTATGGATTTATAATATCAAAAATATTTGAGGAGCTAATATGTTCCAAGTGTTCATAGTAGACGCTGGGAATACAGAAATAGACAAGAAGCTATTCCTTATCGTGCATGTAACTCTATCCAGTGAGGAAACACTGGCGGCACATTGTATTAAGTACTGGGCAGCTAAAAGAAAGGTCAGCAATTTAAACCTACCAGATGCTTCATGGGGGAAATATGAAGCTGTCTGCTTCTATAAAAATTTACAGCCTCGGAAAACCTACCGAGCAGTTCTACTCTGTCTGATAGGCCTGATAGGGTCGTGTTATAAATTAGAATCAACTTGATGGCAGTGGGTTTAATTTTTGTCTTTTGAGGCTTGTTTTTTTCCTTTATCCAAGTTGTTGTTAGGCACCATCAAGTGGGTTCCATTCATAATAAGCCGAGGTATAAGAGAATGAAATACTGCCCAGTCCTACGGCATCTTCACAGTTGTTCTCTCTGACAGTGTTCTTCTTTCATGAATGAGATTTTCAGTGTCTGACAATGATTCCATGCTAACCAGAAGATGACTAATTCCCCAGAAGTAGACAGTATTCCTTCTTCGTAATCTTGGTCTGGAAGCTCTGCTTAAACCCATTCACTTTGGGTGATCGTGCTGGTATTTGAAACACCAGTGACATGGCGACCAGCATCACAGCCACACACAGGTCTTAAAGACCTGGAGGAAATAAACATTCTGAAAGGAGCTATATGAAAATAAATTAAAGTTTGTCCGGGATAAACATATACTATTGGAGATGGGATGAAAGAACATGAAGAAGAATGGCTAAGAAGATACAGACTAGAAGAGTACTCTGGAAACGTCCCAGAAAATTAGCC
>NW_022104341.1:44268084-44269999 GCF_000313985.2 Echinops telfairi
TTCTCAATATTCAATTGCTCTTATATATAAACCTCTTCCTTATGTACATGAGTGTCTATGAATTTGTTTCTCTAGTCTACTGGGACTAACACATTCTTCATCATATAGTCCAGGTTCTCTGATTATTTGCTCAGCATACAGATGGAATGTTGTTGTTACGAGGTGCTGTCAAGTTGGGTCCAACTCAGAGCAATTACATTCAAAACAGAACCAACTGTCTCCTGGTCCTGCACCATCATCACAATTGCTCTTATGTTTGAGCCCATTGCTGCAGCCACTGTGTCAATCCATCTTGTCAAGTTTTCCCCTGCTTCCCTGCCCCTCTACTTTACCAAGCATCATGACCTTTTCCAAGGACTGGTCTCTCCTGACAACATAATCAAAATATATAAGAGGAAGTCTCTCCATCCTTACTTCTAAGGAGCATTCTGGTTGTACATCTTCCAAGACAGATTTGTTGGTACTTTTGGCAGTCTGTGGTAATTTCAATATTCTTCACCAGCACCATAATTCAAATGTGTCAATTCTTCTATGGTCTTCCTTATTCAATGTCCAACTTTCACATGTATATGAGTCATTTGAAAATAGCACAGCTTTGGTCAGGCACACCATAATCCTCAAAGTAATATCCTTGCTCTTCAACACTGTAAAGGAGTCCAGTGCAACAGATTTATGAAGGCAATGTATCATTTAATCTCTTGACTTCTGCTTGCATGAATATTGATTGTGAATTGAAGCAAAATGAGACCACTGGAAACTTCAATCTTTTCTCCCTTTATCATAATGTTGTCTATTGGTCTAGTTGTGAGGATTTGGGTTTTCTTGATGTGCTCATCTGGATAAACTAGAGAAACAAATCCACAGAAACTCACATATGTATAAGAGTGAGTTTTATATATAGGGTAAGTGTATATTCAGAAAGTATACATTCAGTTCATAGGGTAAGTGTACATTCAGAAAGCATCCCAACCCAGCCCAGTCCACGCCCATAAGTCCAACTTAGCCCATATGTCTGACACTGATCTACAAAGTCTTCCTCAAACTCACAAAACACACACAATGACGCCAAATGCAGGAGGATCACAGGCCAGTGGGTACAAGTCTTTGAATCCATTGATGGTGTAAGCATCTCAGTACTGGCAGGGGCTCCATATGGCTTCTCCAGTACAAAGGGCTGCAGGTCTTGCAGGAAGTGAGCCTTACCAGCTGAGGCGGAGAACTAGTTAAGGCAGCCGCACACTGGTCTGACCATCAGAGAACAAGAGACCAGAGAACCAGGAAGGCAAGGCTCACCGAGCCATTTATCTCTCTGCCCTTCAATTAATCCTACATATGTTTATCAGCCAGGTTGGCACAATAAATCTTAACTATCTCACTTGACATTGAGTTATAATCCATACTGAAGGCTGAATTATTTGATCTTCATCAACAAGTGCTTCAAGTCCTGCTCGCTTGCTGCAAGCAAGGCTGTATAATCTGCATATCGAAAGTTGTTAAGAAGCCTTCTTTCAACCCTGATGAACACTGTTCTTCATATAAACCAGCTTCTCTGATTATTTGTTCAGTGTGCAGATTAAATAAGTATGGTAAGAGGATACAATCATGCCATACACCTTACCTGATTTTAAACTACAAAGTATGCCCTTGTTCCTTCTCATTATTGCCTCTTGATCCATGTACAGATTTTGCATGAGCATAAACAAGTGTTCTTGAATTGCCATTCTTCCAAGACTATTCATAGTCTGTTATGATCCACACAGTTGAGTGCCATGACATAGTCTATAAAACACAAGTAAATATCTTCCTAGTATTCTCTGCTTTCAGCCAAGATCGAGCTGACATCAACCATGATATTCTTTGTTCCACATCCTCTACTCAATCTGGCCTGAACCTCTGGCAGCTCCCTTTCAATGTA
>NW_022104341.1:44270956-44274135 GCF_000313985.2 Echinops telfairi
TAGTTCCACATTCTATTCTAGAACTGGCTTGAATTTTTGGCAGCTCCCTGTTAATGTACTGCTGCAACTATTGTTGAGTCATCTTCTGCTAAGCTTTACTTGCATGTTATATTAATGGTATTGTTTGATAGTTTCCACATTCTGTTGGATCACCCTTCTTGGAATGGTACAAATCTGACTCTCTTCCAATCAGTTGTCCAGGTATCTGTCTTCCAAATTTCCAGGCATCGGCATGTGAGTACTTCTAGTGCTTCACCAGCTTGTTGAAACATTTCAGTTGGTACTATGTCAATTCATAGAGCCTTGGTTTTGGAAGGCCCTCAGTGTAGTTTAAACTTATTCCTTCAGCACTGTTGATTCTTGATCATATGCTACCTCTTGAAATGGTTGAATGTTTATAGTTCAATGACTCTGTGTAGTCTTTCAATCTTTTTATGCTTCCTGCATCTTCCAATATATTTCCCATAGGCTTTTTCAATATGACAACTCAGCAGCTTTATTTCTAGCTCAAATGCCACATTTTCCAACTACTATTCCTTCCTCTTTATTTCCAGCTTTCACATTTAATTGCAATAATTATCAATGCATCTTGATTGCATGTTTAATCAATTTCAGACTGATGAATTTGGTAGGATTTTTCGATTTCTTTGTCACTGGCTTTAGGTTGGTGTGTTAATTTGAATAATAGCTCTATTAAATGGATTTCCTAGAGTGCATATAAGATATTAGCCTAACACAGACAGCATTGTACTTCAAGATAGATCTTGAAATGTCCTTTTAGACAATGAATGCAATGCCATTCCTCTAGAATTTGTCATAAACCATAGGATTGTCTGTTTCAAAATGACTATTACCAGTCCAATTCAGCTCACTAATACTTAGGAAATTGATCTATATGCATTTCACTTTTTATGACTTCCAATTTTCCTTGATTAACACTTCATACTTTCCACAATCTAATTGTTAATAGATGTTTGCAGCTGTTTCTTCTTATTTTGAGTCATGCTCCATCAGCGAATGAAAGGTCTAAAGGCTTTCATCCATGTCATTATAGTTGACCATACTTTAAGGAAGCAGCTCAGTCATAATTTCAGTGTCTTCCAACCTGAAGGGATCATCTTCCAGCACTATATCTGACGATGTTCTGCTCCTGTTCATAATGTTCTCAGGGGCTAAGCATTCCAAGGTGGGCAGTCTGTTTCTTCTTCATAATCTGTTCTTAGTCTGTAAGTGCCACTGAAACCTGCTCACCTTGGATGACCCTGCTGGTATTTGAAATACAAGTGACATCATTTCCTGCATCACAACAACATGCAAGGCCGCACAATATGACAAACTGACAGACAAGCCAAAACCACCACAGTTGTACATAAGCTACATAATCATCTCCCCTTCGGTGTGAGCAGGATTTGGGATATTTTTCTCAGTAACTAAGTTATACTATAAGCCATGACTGTGTGACAGTTTGGTGTTCGGGAGTGTCTTATGCACTGCTGGGCTGCTACAAGCTCTCTCACCAGTATTTCAAATGTCAGTGGGATCACCAATGGTGGACAATTTCAGGAAACTTCAAGACTAAAAGAGATGGGGAAAAAGGAAGAGGGAAGCCAATCCTGAGAAATTAACCACGGCAAACCTATGAATAGCAGTGGAACATCGTCCGACATAGTGCTGCAAGATGAGCTCTTCTGGTGTTAAGGCATTCAAACACCACTAGGAAAAAGCTGCTGACTCAAAGTAAAGTCTACCTTAATAATGACAATGGCACAAAACCGGCATGACCTCCATTTGTTGATGGATAATGACTTAAAATAAGAAGAAACAGATGCACATATCCATTAATAATCAAAGCATGGTTGTGGCAAAGAGCACAGGTGGTGCCTGGCTATCCAAAAGAATAGGGTCAGGAGCCTCAAAGACTTGTATTCAAACAAGTGGCCCTCTAAGTGAGACTTCAACTAAGTTCACATGGAAGAACCACACCATCCAAGGATGATACGTAAAGAAATCCAAATACAAAGGAAATAAAGGTATCAGAGTTCAAATTTGAGCACCCGATTTTCAGAGGGCTATGGATTACAGTTAGTACCCAGAATCCATTTGAAGGTCCCTAATGGATGAAGCCTCTGGTAGATCCCCTCCGACCACAGTCTGGGAACTCGAGTAACCTTGCTATTGGATATAGCCTATTGTACTCTTGACTATCGTGGGTGGGACTAGGTTATAATGTGCTGCCTGGTCATTTTATCTCCCTCTTGACCCATTGTGAATTCCTTCTAGTTTTTAATACTTCTTGATTTTTTTCTTGACAGAAATCTTTCACTAATTTATTTTAATATTGCCATTGATCTTTTCTTTCTTTAAAAATAAAAACATATTTACTCTTTTCCGGGGGGTAGGTTGCTTTTTTGATTGTTTGTTTCTGGCATGTTTCCCAGTCTATGGTGCACAGGAGGGGCAGATGTATAGAGACAATGATTGGTTTAATCGCTTACTGGGAATATGAAGTGGTTGGGGAAGTTGGAGGCAAAGGGGAAGCAAATAATGAATACAGGAATGGGGAGGATTTTGATAACTGATTGTGGTGATGTATATACAATTCTTTTTTAATATGACTGAACTGTGGCAGTGAGTGATATGTGAATTATATCTCAGGAAAACTATTGGAAAAAGTAATCAAAGCATGAGCTGTATGACGTGTAAAACAAAGAAATTTGGATGTCATAAAATATGGAGCATGTATTTGGGAACATTAGGTGGAGTTGGGTCTTTAGTGGAGTGCAGTGAGTGGGGGGCAGGATTGACCTAGGGCATCTGGGAGTACACCAAGCACCAGACTGGGGACGTGGAAATCTGGGACACCGATGCCTGGATCTTAGGGGCACATGGCAAACTCCAGAGGCAGCATCAGTTAGACCCCATAGGGAACCTCACTGGGAGAACTGGACTCTACCTCAGACAACTTGTAACCTGAGGACTTAAGTCGGAAAACACCTGGTGTCTGAGGAAGCAGAAGACAGCTGTACCAAGAGTGGTGTTCTATTGGTTGGCAGATAAAAAAGGTCTTGCTACATCAACACCCTCGATGCTATATTAATATGTATTATTCCAGAAATCCTGTGACAATCTTTCTATTATATTTGGCTTATGCTTGTTCATATTAGGGTGCATCACCAGGG
>NW_022104341.1:44275926-44277235 GCF_000313985.2 Echinops telfairi
TGCACTTGAACTTTATATAAAACTCTCTCTTATACATGAGTTTCTGTGGATTTGTTTCTCTTAAGTACCCAGACTAACACAAGTACAATACTGCCTGTGATAGGATAATAGCTATACACCTAAAAGGAAAACCAAGTAATATAACTATCTTTCAACTTTATCCACCCTACTGAAGCTAGTGACAAAGAAATTGAAGAATTCTACCAAGTTCTTCAGTCTGAAGTTGATATAAACATACAATCAAGATGCACCCATAATGACTGATGACTGGAATGTAAAACTTGGAAACAAAGAAGAAAGAGCCATTGGAAAACACAGCCTATTAAATGAGAAAGTGCAATCTGCACTGAAGGCATCAGCAAAAATCAGAACTCTTGCAATTGACATATTTGGATCAGCTGATGAAGCACTGGAAGTACTCACTAGGTTATGCCAAGAAATTTAGAAGCCTAATGGAAGAAATAATGGTATGCCCATTTATTTAAAAAAATGGTGAACCCACAGCATGCAGAAATTATGAAATCTGATGAATAGCTTGGTCAATTAAAATTTTACTGAAAATAATTCAAAAAAATGATGCAGCAGTACATCAACAGGGACCTACCTGTTAGAAATCCAATTTGGATTCAAAAGAGGACTTGGAATGAAGGATATCATTCTTACAACATGGATCATGGCTAAAAGCAGAGAGTAGCAGAAAGATGTTTCCTTGCGCTTTATTGACTATGAAATGCCTTTAAACTGTGTGGACCAAAACAAACTACAGACAACATTATGAATAATGGAAATTCCAATATACTTTGTTTACTCTTAAGGAACCAGTACATAGACATTGAGGCAGGTATTGAATAGAACAAGGGAATAATGAGTATTTTAATAACAGGAATGATGTGTGCCAGGGGTATATGCTTTCACCATATTTAATGCTGAGCAAATAGTTCAAGAACCTGGACTACATGAAGAAGAATGTGGCATCAGAATTAGAGGACAGATTATTAACAATCTATGATATCCAGATAACACCACCTTGTTTTCTAAGCGAGAAGAGCATTTGGCACCTGCTGATGAAGATCAAAGACTGCAGTCTTCGATATGGATTGCTAATTGTGTAAAGAAAACAAGCATTCCCATCTAGCTGAGAAGCATCAAAGCCCACATGGAAGAAGCACACCAGCCTGTCTGACCATAGAAGGGACCAGTTATCAGACATCAAAGAACTAAAAATCATATCAGTAGGTGCCCACCTCCCTGATACAATCACTGAAGACAAACGTGTGCATAAGCAAAGGTGGTGAAGAAAGCTGATGGT
>NW_022104341.1:44278197-44279572 GCF_000313985.2 Echinops telfairi
GCTGATACCAAGGGCTCAAGTAGAAAGCAAATATGTTGAGAATGATGATGGCAACAAATGTACAAATGTGCTTGACACAATGGATGGATGGATGGATTGTGATAAGAGTTGTACGAGACCCCAATAAAATGATTCATAAAAATTTTTAAAAAGAAAATATATGAATAGGAAAACTCCAAAGAACTAATGCATTTGAATGGTCATGTTGGAGAAGAATAGAAAAAGAACTACGAACTCCCAAAAACACAATCAAATTTCTCATGGAAGAAGTCAATTAGAAGGCTTGTTGAAAGCAAGAATGGGAAAATTTTGTCTCATGGACATGTTGGTTGAAGGGAGTAGTCTCTAAAGAAGGACATTGTGCCTGGTAAAATACTCATCATAAAAGAGAAAACCTTCAACAAGGTGCACTGGCACAGTGATGAACAATAAGCTTATACATAACAATAAACATGAAGATGCTGTAGTCAAGGGCAGTGTTTTGCTCCATTGTACAGGAGGTCAATAAGTTGGAACCACTAAAAACAACATAGGGTAAAGGTGAAGGAATTTTTATATCTAATTAAGGATCCTAATTAATTGATTTGGGGGTCATTTTAGAGAGATTATTTAGGGTGAGTGTGGCCTAAAAAGATGAGTCTTTTTGAAAACTATTAAAAGATCTCCCCTAAAAGGAGGGATTTGAAATAAGGGATTCTCCTGTTGGCCCTGAAGAGCTAAATATCCAGGTGTGAGAGGGTCTGTGAGAGAGCAAGTGGCAAGTACAGGAGTCAAATCTAAAAGGAGAGCAGCCTCCAGCCAACAGCTAGGGGGGAAATGGGGCCATCAGTTCTGGTGTCACAGAGAAATTGATTTTGCCACCAACCTGAATGAGCTAAGCAGTATATTTTTCCCCTTTGAATTCCAAATAAGAAAAGCATAGCAACACCAATTTTCACCTTAAACTCACTGACGGGGCAGTTCTATCCTGCCCTACAAGGACCCTGTGAGTTAATATCCACTCGGTAGGAGAGGGAGAGGGCGAGCTCTGAACAGTCGACCTAACTGAGCCGTGCCTGGACTCAGGACCTACTTCAGTGGCGGCCATGATTGTTGTTTTAAGCAGTTAAGTGTGTGGTCATTTGTTACACAGCAACAAAAACTAAACCTAACATTAGGAAAGGATACAGAGATAGGACACTGAGATTAAGAATTACATGGGAAATAGTTGACAGTTTGTGGATGCCAGTAAGGATCAGACATTCCAGGGAAAAGCACTTTCGTGGGGAACAGAAACAAAGACTAGACACTTTCTAAGATACATATCTGTCCCCTGTATAAAATGGCATTTGTACCTTTACCCGAGTCAACCTTAGTCGCAAGCCCAAAGGCAAGA
>NW_022104341.1:44282144-44288209 GCF_000313985.2 Echinops telfairi
CTTTCTCCCAGACATCAAGACAATCTACTCATGATAGGATGAGTCATCCCCTGAGGTGACAAATTCCTAAGGAAAAGGCCCTAATTTCTAAATTAAGAAGTAGCAGTCAGAGAAACAACCAAAAGACCACTTGTAAAGAGAGTCTTCTTCATTCTAGGCTAATCATTGTATTCTTTCCAGCCAAATGAAAAAAAGGCACAGGAAGAGTCCATCCAAAATATGTGAACAATTAAAACGCCATAGGAAACCCAACAGAAAGACAGATACATTTCATACATAGGTGTTTCACAGGACAGGAAAGAAAAATCCCAATCTGCATTAAAAAGACAATCAATTTAATTAAGAATTCAAGGAAACTGAACAACCCCACTATGAGATTTTATTTTGTACCAAGCAAGTTGGGGAATAGTAAAAGGTATGATAATAACATATATGGGTAAATTGTGTAGGAATGGAAATTCTCATAAGTTGCCAGTGAGGGTATAAATTGTTACAATGTCAAGAAAGTAACTGAGCATTATTTTAGATGTTAGAGACAACTATATCACAAACGGCCATCCTGCTTTGATTGATTCACCAATTAGCCATAAAGCTGCTAGTTTTAAGTTGGTTTCAGAACAAAGTAAGTTTCTACAGAAGGTTTAGGCTTTGATGAGCGACATGTTCCACCCACCACTCATTCCCCAGGACCAGTCAACCCAAGGGCATTTCAAGTATCTCTCATAAACATTGACACAAAATGAAGTCTCTGGCGTGCTTTAATAAAAGAAACCATATAGATCCTTGGATATTCCTCTGCTGGTATAACACCATTTCAAAAATAGCTCCTGACTTGTTATTACCACAGAGTCAATTGCAACTTACGGAATTGACCTAACCAGTGCATATCAGAGTAGAATTGTCCTCCACAGGGTACTCAATGACTGATATTTTTGTAAGTAAAAATTGCTGCCTTTCCTACAAGGTACCTCTGTCCAACCTCTAACCTTCCAATTAACAGCTAAGCATAGTGACATTTGCACCACACGGAGACTTTACTGTTGGGCCTGCTATGCTAGTAGGTGTCCTGGAGCCGATTCCAACTCATGGTCATCCTATGTCCAACAGAACGAAGCACTGTCTATCCAGCCTTGTGTCATAGTCGCAATATATACTGCAGGTGAGCCCGCTGCTGCAGCCACTGTGCCAATTCATCTTCTTAGGGGTCGTCCTCCTTTTCACTGACTCTCTACTGTACCAGGCATGATGTCCTTCTACGGGGTCCGGTTCCTCTTGATTACAGAGGTACACATCCCAAAAAATGAGCAGAATTCTTGTCACATTCAATTCTTAGGAGCATTCTGGCTACCCTTCTAACGTTGGAGTTCAAATTCATAAGTTCTTCTTCAGTCTTCCTTTTACATTCTCCTTTCAGCTTTCACATGCAGATGAGATGACTGAAAAGACCTGCCTTGGCGCAGGCTTACTTTGGTCCTCAAAGGGACTACATTTGCTTTTAAACACTTCGAAGAGGTCTGTAGAAGCTAATGGAACTAACAAACCAACCCAAACCCACAACAATTAAGTCAATTTGAACTCACAGAATAACCCTGTAGGATAGAAAATTGCCCTACAGGCTTCCAGGGTTATAAATCTTTATAGAAGCAGACTACCACATCTTTCACAGAGGGGCTGGTAAATTCAAGCTGCAAATTTTTCTGTTAGCATATGACTACTTAACCACTGTGCCACAGAGTTTCCTATGCTAATGGGCCCAGTTCAGATCAAACACTTGAACAAGATCTTAACTACTCATCATGCACCATGTGCTTTTCAATATACCACTTCAATTATCTATCACCAGATAAAATGTAGTAGATTAAAACAAATCCAATAATGTCTTTCTTTATACAGCATTGAGAAAGCACACTGTCACTGAGTTAATTTTGACTCATAGCATATAAGACAGAGCAAAACTGCCCTCCCGTGGTGCCCCAGGCTGTGGGTATTTATGGAAGCAAACTTCACATCTTTCTCCCATGGAGTAGCTGGTGAGCTCCAATTGCCCATCTTTTGTTCAAAGCCAAGTGTTTGGCCCCCATGCCACCAGTCTCCTGCCATAAGGAGGGCAAACTAAACCAACCCAAACTCCCTGCCATGGAGTTGAATCTGATTCATAGCAACCCTACCGGACAGGGTGGAACTGCCTGTGTGGGTTTCTGAGACTGGAACTCTTTATGGGAGTAGAAAGGCCCATCTTTCTCCTTCGGCACTGCTGTGGGTTTGAACTGCTGACCTTCGGTTCAGCAGCCCACCTCATAACTGCTATGCCACCAGAGCTCCTTGAGGAGAATGAAATATACTCAAATAGCATTTTTTCATTTCTCAATTTTTCCAATACATTCATAGAATGTAATAATTCAACACCAGTAAGTATATTATGCCCCAAATTTCAAAAATTTCCAATTTTTCTACGGATTTAATTAATTGTGTCTATAAATTGTAGGGACAGACAACTTTGAGAACAATAAGGATGAGCTGTAATAAGAAAGATATAACATTTCCTGTATAAATTCTGACTTTTCCAGAATTACAATAATTGATACATTTTTGGAAGAGTTATTTCAAAATAATAATGCAAACTCACTTTGGTGTTACTGCTTTATCTGAGGTGAATCCCTGTTAGGAAATTATCCTGACAAATCTTGGCTGCAGAGAAAGATGTTAAATACCTCAAGTCTCAAAGCATTGTGCTCTCCAGCGCAACTCCTCAAAAACAATCAAAATGCATTTTAAAGAAAGGCAATGAAAAGAACAATAGCAACTAGATCTGAACTGCCTGATCCCCCAGGTCCCAGAGATGAGCTGTTTCCAATTGCATTTCAGCATCTGGGGGAAAGAGTCATGATACTTCTGTATAGGCAGACACTTGCTGGACTGGGTGAACAAAAAACAATTTACTCATTATTCTGAGTCCCCTAACCACAGAAGGAAAAGGTTGAAGGGAGATACTTTTATGAGGATTCGATAGTTAAGGATTATATCAATGATTTTCAGGTAATATTTATAATATTTAGCCAAGTTTCAAAGATGTTGCAGAACACATTCAAACTCACTCCCACTGAGCCGATTAGGATAGGGTAGAACTTCCTCTGTGTGTTTCCAAGAGAGTGTGCAACTCTTTATGAGAGTAAAACGCCCGGTCTTTCTCCCGCAGAGCGCCTGTGCTTCCAAACTGGGGACCTTTCTAATGGAAGCCTAACTCGTAACCACTGTGCCACCAGGTTTCATCCTGAACACACTAGTCCATTATAATTTTTAGGGTAAGAAGCAAGTATTTCCCTGCCAATCCTCCCATCCCTTAAAATCAGCAGAGATTATTTCTGTATAGATTAATTTTATCCTCTTTGGGGATGTTATTGTTGTTGTTGTTGTTGTTGTTGACTCAGGTGCCGCTGAGTGAGCTCCAACCCACAGCGACCCTAAGCACAACAAAAGGAAACACTGTACATTCCTGTGCCATTCTTAAAATTGTTCCTATGCCTGAGCCCATTGATGCAGCCACTGTATCTATCAATCCATCTTGTTGAAGGCATTCCTCTTTTTTGCCACCCCTCTGCTTTATCAAACATGATGACTCTTCTCTCCTGACAATATGTCCAAAGTATGAAAGACAGTCTTGCCATCCTTGCCTATAAGGAGCACTCTGGCCTTACTTCTTCCAATACAGATTGGTTTGTCCTTATAGCAGTCCATGGTACTCTCAATATTCTTCTCCAACACCCCAATTCAAATGCATTGATTCTTCTATGGTCTTCCTTATTCAATGTTCTGGGATATATTTATCAAAGTTACATATGAAGTATTGCAGAATTTTTTAACTGAAGCTATTAAAAAATTCCTGTCCTGAGTCCATGAAGCCAAGGTCGTGGTTTCAGTCCCCTGATAGATCAGACAGCATCAATCTGTTCTTTAAACAGAGATTTTATCTCTCATAGCACATCCCACAAGTATGATCAGAACCCATCTCATTGCGGTGTTGTTTGAATTCTGACCCTCTTTAAGAACCAGAAACAAGAGTTATTTAAAGTCCATTCTGTCCTATTTGACTCACAACACACTTTTGCATACTCGATATTAATTGTTAAACTTTTGATTTCATTCTTGGCACCATGAGGAAGCAGCATGGGGACTACACCTGACCTCATCTGGCTGCACATGGAAGAAGGAGAATTCAACTCCATGCCAATCCAGATTGGTTGGCACAATGCAGAAGTCAAGCGTGCCTCCTCCCCCATCCTTCTTCACCCTATTCTGACACCAATCCATTCCTCCCACTGCACTCTGCTTCCATGCTGGGTTCAATAATCTGACACAATAGCTACCAGATTCACAACGGTACTCACAATTATGGTGGGTGTATTAGGGAAGGTAACAGGTTGCCATAATTCAGGATCACAAAACATTAAGGATACAGTCTTTGGTGGACAACAGCATCTCCCCACAACCAGCAAGCAAGTCTCTCTCTGGTTCTCAGCCTCTCATTCAGGCAGTCTTTCCACTTCTGCCTCTGTGCACTAGGAAACCCATCCACTGCTGTGCCTCAAGTCTCAGGCTCTGGGTTCTGCACGCTGTTCTGTTTAATAATTTCCTTGTCTCAGTCTACTTTCAGCATGGCTTGGCCTCTGCTGCCTTTGCCACTTTAAGCAGGGCAATATCTTGGATATGCTCTGCTGAGGGCCCTTCTTCAATGGTCCTGGGAATTCTCTCTTCCTGATCCTCTCATAGCCAGAAGAACGGCAATTCAAACTGAATGATCCCTTCTATTAATGTTTCACACACCAAATTTGCTGCGTCCAACCCAATCAGATTTACTGCACAAGAATTCTTTAAGTGCTGCGCAGCAAGGATGTTACTTTGAGGACTAAGCTGTGCCTGACTCAAGGCAAGCATGTGAAAGTTGGACCATGAATCGGGGAGACTGAAGAGGAATCTCCATGTCTGTATTATGCTACTGGCAAAGAAAATTGAATGCACCATGGACTGCCAAAACAAGCAAACAAATCTGTTCAGAACAAGTACTGCCATAGTGTCCTTCCGAAGCTAGGATGGCTGGACATCATCGCACATATTTTGGGCATATTATCAGGAGAGCAGGCACTGGAAAAGGATATAATACATAGTAAAGTAGAAAGGAAGCAAAAAAAAAAAGGAAGACCCTTGACAATATTGACTGAAACAGTGGCTATAACAATGGGCTCGGACATAACCACAGTTGTGAGGATGATGCGAGACCAGGCAGTTTTTCTTTCTGTTGTATTGAGGAACGCTGTACGTTGGAAGCAACTTGACAGCACCAGGCACCACCACCACCACCTAATCACTTGGTGGGAGTTACAGAATCACAGACAGGAAAGCCTTCTTAAGAATTTTCTCCTCATCACATTCAAATATGACTTTCTTGGCTGCGTTGACTTCTATTCCTCTTCCAGAGTATAAGCATAATGCTGTGCTTTCCATAAGGAACCGTGGTGGTATAATGGGCTGCTGACTGCAAGATCAGCAATTCAAAACCACCAGCCACTTCATGAGAAAAAGATGAGGCTTTCTACATCTTCTACAGTCAGAGGCAGTTGTATCCTGTCCTAAAGGGTCACCATGTGTCAGAATCAACTTGAAGGCAGTGAGTTTAGTTTTGAGTTTTATGCTTTATGTGCATTATCTCCCACCCAACTAACAACCAAGTCTGACCCTGCTTAGCTTCCATAAATATATTATTGCATTTAATATTTTTAGCCCTATTGAGAAGAAACTATTTCCATTTTACAAATGAGAAAATGAAGGATCAAAAATTTTATGTAGCTGACTAAAGATAAGTAAATGGTAGGGTTGCAATTCACAAGCTAGTTTATCCAACTGCAATGAGAATGTCAATAAATACTATTTCTACCACATTACTAAGCTATACTAAAAGAGACTTTTAAAATCGGACTCTATCAAGTAAGCCTTATGGACAATCTCTCTTGAGAGAATGAAAAAATATATTTTTGAAGATATATATATATATCGAGAGAGAGAGATTGATA
>NW_022104341.1:44289549-44296522 GCF_000313985.2 Echinops telfairi
GATCAAGTGGAAGTTATACCAGGTTTAAAGAAAAATTTTAAAAACACATCCCACCACAAAGAATAAGAACCATATAATCATATCAATTCATGCAGAAAAGGCATTCAGTAATACTCAACACCTTTCCCTGGTAAAACTCCCAGCAAAGTAGGAATGGAAGACAAATTTCTCAACATAATTAAAGCATGCGTGGAAAACTAAAACCCTTTAAGAATGGGAATGATATCATTTTGACCATTAGTACCTCTCATATTCAACACTGTACTGTAAATCCTGATCAGAGCAAAAGACAAGGGAAGAAAAAGGAAGGATATTCAAATAGGAAGAGAAGACACAAAACTATCTCTATATACAAATGACATAGAAGTCCCTAAAGATTCCTCAAAGTAGTTGCTGGAAATAACAGAAGAATTTAACAATATGTCAAGACACAAGGTCAGCATACAAAAAGCAGTTGAGTTTCTATAAACTAAAAAATTAAATCAAAAAAAGAAATCAAGAAAACAACACCATTTATTTATAGTAGGTCCCAAATCAATAAAATGCCAAGAAATATCCTAACAATGGATATGAAAACTGAACTCACTGCCATTGAGTCCATTCCAAATCATAGCAACCCTATAGGCTTATAAAATGAAAATTATAAAACACTAAAGATACTAAAAGATCACAGCAATGGAAAGACAGACATCCTGTGTTCATGGATTGGATTTCCTAGCATAGTGAAGATGTTAACTTTGCCTAACTCAACCTACAGGTTCAATGCAATCCCAATAGTCCACTGAAATGGAAACAACAAATGGCCAACTTCATATGGAAAAGAAAGAAACCATGAATAACCAAAACAATATTTAAGAAAAAGGATAGTGCAAGAAGCCTCACATTCCAAGATATCAAAACATATTATACAGTCACTGTAATAATCAAAACAGTCTGGCATTGCTTCAATGTACACATAAACCAGTGAAGTAGAATGGAGAATAAACCCAGTCATCTCTGAAGCCCTGCTGGCACAATGGATAGTGTGTGTTGGACAGCTAACTGAAAAATCAGTAGTTCAAACCTACCAGATGCTCTACTGAAGAAAGATAAGACTGTTTGTTTCCATAAAGATTTACAGCCTCAAAAACCCTATGGAGCCATTCCACTCTGTCCTATAGAGTCTCTATGAATCTGAATCCACTCGATAGCAAGGGTTATCTATCGACAACTGATTTTCAACAAAAGGTCAAAGTCCATTGAATAACATCAACGACAACAAAAAACCACTGCCATTGAATCAATTACAATTACAATTCATAAAATCCTATATAGGGGCTCTGAGACTGTGTGTATTTACAAGAATAGATAGTCTCATTTTTATGCCACGGACCAGCTGATGTGTTTGAATCATGGGCCATGCAGTCCAATGTCTAACCTATGGCCAAAAGGTGAGCATTTAGAACCCACCCAGAGGCACCTCAAGAGACAAGCTTGGCAAACTGTTTACAAAAGATCACATGAAAGGATTCAAGGAAGGTGAAATCCCTGACAGCTTCAATATTTTCTCTCTTGATCACATTGTTGTCTATTAGTCCAGTTGGACAGCTTTTGGTTTTCTTTACATTGAGTTGTAAAACATTACACTGAATGCTACTGTCTTTGATCTTCATCAACAAGTGCTTCAATCCTCCTCACTTTCAGCAAGCAATGCTGTTTCGTCTGTAAATTGCATGCTGTTAATAAACCTTCCTCCTATTCTGATTCTGTATTCTTCATATAATCAAGTTTTCTGGGTTATTTGCTCAGTATACAGATTGGATAAACATGGGAAAAGGATACAACACTGACACACACCTTTTCCCTGTTCTGTTCCAACAACTGGCTTGTGGTATATGACCAGGTTCCACCTGAGCACAATAAGTGCTCTGTAAATCTCATTCTTCCCACAGTTATCCATAATTTTCTATAATCCAAATAGTTGAATACTTTATTTAGTCAATAAAACACAAGAAAACATCTTCTTCACATTCTCTACTTTCAGAGATCCATATGACCTCAGCGATGGTATCCTTAACTCCACCTATCTTCTGAATCCACCTGAAATTTCTGGCACCTTTCTGTTTACAGACTGCTACAACTATTTTTAAATTATTTACACCAAATTTTACATGCATACTATATTAATAGTATTAGACAATAATTTCCACATTCTGTTAAGCCCTTTCTTTAAATGAACACAAATATGTATCTCTTCCAGTCAGTTGCCCAGGTAACTGTCTTGCGGATTTCTTGTCACAGACTCGTGAGTGCTCCCAGGACTAGCATCAGCTTGTTGAAACATTTCTATTGGTATTTTTTCAATTACTAGAACCTTCGACTTCTAGAACCTACAGTGCAGCTTAGATCTTTTTGTTCAATATCATAAGTTATTGATCATATGCTACTTTTTGAAATGGTGATTATCTATCAATTTGTTTTGGTATAGTGACTCTCTGTATTTCTTCCATCTTCTTTTGATGCTTCTTGCATGTTTAATATTTTGCCCATTTAATCCTTCAAAATCATAATTTGAGGATTAATTTTTTTTTCCATTAGAGATATGCTGAGCATGTTTTTCCTTGGAGTTTCTATCTCTAGATTTTTGCACATTTCATCAAGGAAGAGAGACTTATGATTGATATGCTGGCACAAAACCTCCAGCAATAAGAGCTGAGTCAACAGGACAATCCTACTAATAGCAAAAGAAAAGAAATAATAAAAATTAGGACAGAAATAAATGAATGGGAAAACAAGAATATAATGCAAAAAAATCAATGCAGCAAAAAGCTGGTTCTTTGAAAGAATTAACAGAATCGATAGACCACTGGTAAACCTAACCAAAGAAAGGAAGGAACAAATATCAATAGTCAGGATGAGGGATGAAACAGGGGAAATTACAACTGACCCTAATGAAATTAAAAGGCTGATTACACAGTATTACAAAGGCCTGTGCTCCAACGAATTCAATGACTTGGAAGACATGGACAAATACTTGGAAAAACAAGCCCTCCCTAGACTATCTCAGATGGATCTCAAGAACCTTAGCAGACCCATATCAATAGAGGATACAGGAAAGGTTATCAAGGAAACACTAACTAAAAAAAATCCCCCAGGCCAGGTGCCTTCACTGGAGAATTCTACCAAGTATTCAGGGAAGAACTGACACCAAGCCTACACAAACTCTTCCAGAATATAGGAAAAGACAGCAAACTCCCAAATTCTTTCTATGAAGCTAGCATAACACAGATACCTAAAGTGGCCAAGGATCCAACAAGAATTGAGAACTACAAACTGATAGCTCCAATAAATATTGATGCCAAAGTCCTAAACAGAATATTAGCCAATTGTGTTAGTCTGGGTAGACTAGGAAAAAAAATCATAGACACTCATATGTGTATAGGAAAGAGCTCTTTATATACAGGAGCAATTTAACATTGAGAAAACATCACAACCCAGTCCAGATCAAGTTCATAAGTCCAGTATTAGCCCATATGTCCAATACCAATCTATAAAATCCTCCAGATTCACGAAACACATGCAATGATGCCAAATGCAAGATCGCAGGCCAGTGGATGGGAAATCTTGTGGATCCAATGGCGTTGTAAGCATCTCAGTGCTGGCAGGAGTCTCCACATAGCTCATCCAACTCCCTAGGCTCAGGCTGAATCAGGGTACCTCCGTGTGGTTTCTCATCAGGAATGTCTGGCAGGGAGTGAAAGAGTGTCCCGCCTCCAGTAAGCTATTTATCTCCTTAGTGCCTACAAATGAGGTCACCAAGCTGTGACTTGATTGATAGTTAAACTCCACCCCTTCACTTGTAAGTCTCAAGTTGACAACAGGTTATGTAACTACCACACCAATAAAATATAAAAGTTTAGAAAGCAAGTAATTCACCATGACCAAGTAGAATTCATTCCAGGGATGCAGGGATGGCTCAATATCCGAAAGTCCATCAGCATTATTCATTACATTGATGAGAAAAAGGATAAAAACCACATGGTAATATCATTAGACACAGAAAAAGCATTCGACACATTCAACATCCATTCCTGTCTAAGACACTCAAGAAGATAGGAATGGAAGGAAAGTCCTCAATATAATACAAATGATATATGAAAAGCCAACAACCAAAATGGTAGTTGATGGGGAAAAGACAAAAACAATCCCATTGAAAAAGGGGATCAGACAAGAATGCCCCTTGTCCCCACTTCTATTTGGCATCATACTGGAGGTCCTAGCTAACAACATAAGGCAAAGGAAAGACATCAAAGGTATTTGCCTGGCGGGGAGGGTGGCAGAGATGAATTGTGAAATTAATGTTATGCACAGATGATATGATTTTATATATGGAAAACCTCAAAAGCTCCACAAGAGGAGTACTAGAAGTGATAGAGGAATATGGCAGAGTGACAGGTACAAGATCAACAAACAGAAATCTATCAGACTACTATATACATCAGACGAGTCCACAGAAATTATCAAAAAGGTAGTAGTACCCTTCACAATAGCCAAGCACAAGTTGAAATATCTAGGGATATACCTAACCAATAAAACAAAAGATTTGTACAAGGAGTACCATAGAATATTAATACAAGAAACGAAGAGTGACCTAGATAAATGGAAGGATATCCCATACTCGTGGATGTAGTAAAGATGTCAATCCTGTCCAAGGCACTACACAAGTTTAATTTTTATACCCTATACAAATACCAACATCTTTCATCACAGAATTGGAAAAACTAACTACCAACTTCATATGTAGAGGGAAGAAGCCCAGAATTAACAGAGAACTCTTCAAGAAGAAGGACAAAGTTGGGCTTGTTTTAACTGCCTTTATCACCTACTCCACAGTCACAGTGGTCAAAACAGTGTGATACTGGTATAATGACAGATATTCAGACCAATGGAAAAGAACTGAAAACCCAGAAATGAAATCATCAGAATCATCTTTAATAAGGACCAAAAAAATATCAAATGGGAAGCAGATACCCTCATCAACAAGTAGTGCTGGATAAATGGATATCTACCTGCAGAAAAATGAAGTAAGGCCCTTACCTCACTTCATGCACAAGAGTAAGCTCAAGATGGATCATATACCTCAAGGTAAAACCCCAAACTATCAGGGCCATCAATGAGGGAATTGTGACAAGCCTAAGAACTTCAGCACAGGGAAGACATAGGTTATTGGAAATAGGGAAGGACACAAACACAGAGGAAGCACTAATTGACAAGTGGGATATACTGAAGATAAATCACCTGTGTACACAGAAAGAATTCACCGAGAGTAATAAGAGAGCCCACAGTCTGGGGAAACATCTTTAGCAATGACACATCAAAGACCTTATTGCTAAAATCTACAATACTCTGCTAGCCTACAATAAAAAACAAATAAATAAATAATTCATTAAGGAGATGGGCAAAGGAGCTGAACAGAAGTTTCACAAGGGCGGAAATCCAAATGGCCAAAAAAGATAAGAGAAAAGGTCCCAATCATTAGCCATAAGGACAATGCAAATTAAAACAACTATGAGATACCACCTAACATCTTCAAAGATAGCTCAATTAAAAAAAATCAGAAAGCAACAAGTGTTGGAGGGGATGTGTGAGATAGGAACTCTTATCCACTGTTGGTGTTTCTGTAGGTATGTGCAGCCATTTTGGAAATCGATATGGCAATATTAAAACAAATGAAAATTTAGCTACCATATGACCCAGCGATCTCCCATTGGGCATATACCCAGAAGCAGTAAGAAACAGACCACGCCACACATCTGTGTTCCAATGTTCATCACAGTGCAGTTCACAATTGCAAAGAGTTGGAAACAGCCTAAATTTCCATGAACCAACGAATGGATTAAAAAACATATACATACAATGGAGTACTATACATCTCTAAAAAGCAGTGATGAACACAAGAAGCACATTGTAGCATGGGAAGAGTTGGAGGAAATTATGCTAAGCGAAGTACGCCAAGCACAAAAGAACAAGGACAACATGAGTCCACTGATGTAGGCTTAAAAAGCACAAGGGGCATAGGGGAAAGCCACCAAATGCATAAATTCCCAGGGCGAGGTCCAGGAACTTGGGAAGGGATCGGACCCAACCCAGGGATGCATATGGCAGCCAACTAAAAAGGAGGGGGAAAAGAAAAAAAGAGGAGGAAGTGGATATTGGGGGAAGAGGGTACTAACCCACATGGTGAGGGTTTTGTTCATGTTTCCACATAAAAGCCAGAAAGAGACCAAACCTCAACCTAGGGCGCCAAGCCTTGAGGGCAAAATACCTGCATGAAGCAGTGAACTAACAGAAAGGTCTGTGGAGCCAACCCCAGTCCCAGCAACATCGACCCCCTCCCCCAGAAGAATGCACTACAGAGGACAGCACTGAAAATACAGCCCACGGAAAGTGGTGGGTCTGCCCAGACTACATGGGAGCAAGCTAAGCGGGAGAGAGAGAATTAAATCCTGGCCCACCAAGTCTCAAGGATAACACTCCTGCTCGAAGCAGTCAATGCACAGAGTGGACTGTGGAGCAGGCTCCACCATGAGACACAACTCCCCTCACTGACCCACAGTGCTACTGGGGACAGCACTGGAGACACAGTGGCTGGTTTGACCACACCACACCTTAGCAAAACACGAAGGGAGCACAACAGAGCTACAAGGGGAGCAAAGCAATGAAGTCCCCAAGGAATCCCAAAAATAAACTTCGGAATTGGTGAATGGGGTGTAGCACTTCACCAGATCCAATTGGAAAACAATCAGAATGGCCAGGAGACAAACCTGGAACTATTTATAGGCTTTTTTTCTCTCTCTTTTCTCGTGTCTATCCATATAAGATAGGCAGGATAACTGTGTTAGTCTGGGTAAATTAAGGAAACAAATCCACAGAAACTCACATATAAGAGAGAGTTTTATATAAAGGGTAAGTGTACATTAAGAAAGCATCCCAA
>NW_022104341.1:44298271-44307539 GCF_000313985.2 Echinops telfairi
AAATGACCAAATTAATTTAAAAAATAAATAAACCATAAGAAGACATAAAGCATGTGAAAGGAAAATACTTTAATGCCAATAACAAAAATATTGAACACTAAGTCTATGCAAGACTGGGTGTCAACTACATTACAAATGAACCACAACCAAACTCACGGCCATCGAGTTGAAGCTGACTCAATGTGACCCTACAGGACAGGGAAGAGCTGCCCCTGTGAACTTCTGAGACTGTAACTCTTTATGGGAGTAGAAAGTCCCATCTTTCTCTCAAGGAGTGGTGTTTCGAACTGCTGACCTTGCCATTAGCAGCCCAAATCATAAACACTACACCACTAGGACTCCTTAAATTACAGATCATATGAGTTAATTATGGGCAAGATGATTCAAACTAAGAAGACAATTAAATGGACAGCATTCATTAATGACCACAGTTCTTTTTTGTCAGTTATTTCAACTCTTTTAAGTTATAGCTGAAGTGTTTGAAATCAGAGGTTACTCACATCTATTAAAGACAAATTTAGGCTAAAGTTTATCTCATACATCATTTTCATCATTTGTTAAGTGATATGGAATTCCATAAGCCTAACAGTATTGCTTAGGAACTACAAATCAGTGAAAAGGAGCACTCTAAAAGGACATTAAAACCACAACAGTGTGACAAGCTCTGACAAGACACAGTCTTTTTCCAAAATACACTTTGGATAAGTGTATCAAGGCTAAAATTGTCTCAAAAAATATCCCTCTAAACTCCTAACCCTTGGCTTTTTTCGTGTAACAAAACATTTCCCAAATAACTATCTCCTAAAATTAAATTTGCAGTGCAGAACATTCATTAAAAAACAAGATTGCATATAATTATAAGAAAGCTAATAAAGAATGAAGATAACCAGAGGCGTATTGAGTTAGGTTCCTGGCAGAATAAAAACAGTGATCAAGTGACTTGGGGGCAGAGTGTAAAATACATTCAGCCAGCTTCTCTATTCTATGCAAATATTGTAATATATAGTAAGCACCAGGCCTTGTAGCAGATGAAAGGGATTCAGGATTAATTAGACACGGTTTCTATTCCCAAGGAGCTTACATTCTTGTATGTTCATGGGGCATGTGATGCAGAAAGGGTAAAGCTGAATTACTTAGCCATTTTGCTTCAATAAAATAAGAATAGGTTTTGCCTTGCATTGGGTCTGTTACATTCTACAGCTGTTCTTAAAAAAACATTTCCGGTAACTGGCTGTGGATAGGGCAAGCTTAAATAGTCTTGTTTTGTATCACATGAGCCTGTTCCACCACATACAGACAACTTCCATCAGAGAAGGACTCTCGGTACAAGGACACCTTATCTATGGATTAGCTGTAAGAAGTGAAGATAAAAATGATGGATAGAGAAAAGCCAATGGAATAATAAGAAAGTCATAGTTTGAGGAAAGTGAAAGTATAAGTATGTAGAAAGTGTAAGCACTGTAAACATAAATTCAGCACAGAAAATAAAATGGTCAAATTGGTATGAGGGAAAAATGAAAGAAGACAATATTAAGAACTTAAACTTCTGGCCAAGCTAGAGGAATTGGGACTGGATATACTCTCAGATGAAACCTTGTCGAAGACACCTGACCTCTCTCAGTTTCCCTAGGGCAAAGAGAATACAACTCTGTGGTAGTCACATACAGTAATCTGTCTTCGACTAAGCCTCATGAATGAAAGGGTGGAGTTTAGCCTGTCAATCAGGTCACAGCTTGATGACCTCCTCTGAAGGTGCTAAAGAAGATAAATAGCTTGCTGGAGGCTGGGCGCTGGCTCACTCCCTGCAAGACTTGCTTGCTGACAAGACACATGGAGCTGCGCTAGAGCCCTGGAGCTGAAGGAGCCACGTGGAGGTGAAGTCGGCCAAGAGAAGAGGTGAGTTAGCGCGGAAGATGGCAGCAGCAGGGGGAGGAGAGATGGTGAAGAGGATGAAGTAGGAGCGGACGATGAGGGAGATGACTGCCAGAAACACCAGTATGGTAGAAGAGGAAACAGAAGCAGAATGTAGAATTCCCCTCAAAAGCTGAAATATTCCGCAACAGCCCTGTGACTTTGCCATGCTGCCCTAAGGCACATCAGTCACAGTTTGGGAATTAAAATGATAGAAGGAGGGTTTGGAACACCCTGAAGTCGATTTGTTACTGCAATGCCTTCCTATATCCACGCACTTGCGTAGTCCCTCCGATCAGGTGGGCCTGCGACAAGATGCAGATCCGCGGTTATAAATGCTCGCTGCATCTGCACGGAGGAGGAATGCTTGAGGCAAACCTACAGCAATACCAGAAAATGGAGTAGAATACAAGGAGCACATCGTTTTAAAAGATGATCTGTACTATAAAATTCAAGGCTAGGCACCACAAATACTGGTTAAGTACACCTTTGGGTTCTCACACACACAACGCTGTTTTCAGCATCTTCTATTTGACCCTATTCCAGCCCTAGGCAAGAGTGTCTCCATTACAGTTTTTTGCACCACGTCTTGTAACCATTCCTCCACACCCTCCCAACCCACATTGACTCAGGCCAGAGGATTCATTTTAGCCAATAGAAAATTAGAATATTAGCAAATGGCTTTAAACGCATGAAGATATCTCTATTTCTAATGCTGCTATAACAGAAATGCCACAAATGCATGACTTTAATGAATGAAAAGTTAGTTTCTTCTTGTTCAAAAGTCCAGAAATTTAAACACCAGTCATCAGTTATAGGGGCAAGCTATCTCTGTCAACTTGGTGAACTATTCTTTCCGCTTCTGTTTTCCCTTCCCCATTTTATGCCTCTGTGTCTGATCTGCTTTTTATAACTTAGAAGTGATTGAATTTAAGTACATCTTACATAGATGGAGTGTCATTAATATAAAGAAAACAAAGAAAACCTTATTTCTAAGCAGCATTACATTCAATGATTTAGGAATTGTGATTCTAATATATATTGGGTGGGTAGGGGGGACACAATTTAATTCCTAACAGTGGACACTGTGAGTTTTCTGTCTCTTGATGCTAGAACCCTTTCTGTCATCATGTGACAAGCCCTAACTGGCTCTCTGGAAAGTAGAAGACTTCGTGGAGAAAGAGACCATACTCACCCCAGTTCCCCGCGCTGAGACTCCAGACCTGTGGTGAGGGATATTCTATGTCTTTCTGCTCAAGCCACCCAACCAGCCCTAAAGAGTAGCCCAAATGGCCCATAGAATCATGAAATATAATAAAGTGGTTTTTTGTTTTAAGTCACTGTACTTTTAGATGATTTTAGGTAGCTAAAAATAATCAGTACAATGCTAAAACAACTAGGCTTTATACTTAGGAAATAGTCATTTCTTAATGTTTTACTATAATTACTAAAGAGATGAATGCATGCTCATTAAATTGTCTTCTTGGCATTCTTTAGAGATCACTTGTGATTTCCAGTCTTACCTTTTCAGGAATAGATCCTGCACTGCACAAATATTTCCTTAGAAGATTATCAGAGAATTGGCATTATTTGTTTTTATCACATTTTTTAAAACTGCAAATGTAAAGATCATTAATGAAGCCTATTCCAAAGGAAAAATCTGAGTTTTAATTTGATTGTCAGCATATGATGGATAGCATATTCTGTTGCAAAGTACAGCAATTCATCCAGCGGTCAGATTTCTGATCACTGAAACCACAGTGCCCAAATCCCAGCAGCAAGCTCCAAAACAAATGAAAAGTCTTCACGGTGCGAAGACTATCTGGAAGTTGGATTTTGTTCTAATCAGATCCATCCCCAAGAACATATACTGAGACCATAGCAGGGTCTCAGAACTAGGATATACAGATCATCAAAAGGAACTGTTTCTAATAGGGAAACTGGCTGATAATCAGAACATTGCTATTTTACAGTACATTGCCATTGTACATATTTTTTATAGGATGAGACTGAATAATCAAGAAAATTTTGACTGCTTATTTACATAAACTGAAGATTTTTCAGTATGATTTCTTTTCAAAATGATCATGAAAAATAGTACAATCTCTTTGGGTGGGTTTGAATCACCAACCTTTCAGCCAGCAGTCAAGTGTTTCCCGTGTGTGCTATTTGGACTCCCATGTGAAAAATTCCTCTTCCTAGGAGCCTTTGGAAATGATTATTATTTTGGAATTTTTATGAATTGGAGGCCACACTGTACACCAGCATAAGAATGCTTAAGACTTCATGGGTTCTCCCATCCCTCAGTAGCCCCTGGATGACAAAGACACTGATTCTCCTCTGATAGTACTTGCAACCTCCTCAGAAGGAGATGGAATGGTCTAAATGACTGGGTTTCTCAGCTGCTAAGATCTAACTGACAGGGCAAGACTCTGTAAAGAAGGCAGGTCAGGAATCCCAGATCACCACGCTGCCTGCTCCTGTGAATGATGCCCATGTAAGAGTCTGGCTGGGGAAAGCTAAACCGTTCTAGACTCCCAACTAGTGGCCACTCCTAAAAACAGCCTATATAGAGGCAAGATGTAATTCAGTCATTTTTCACAAAAGCAGTTACAGAAAATAGAGAACAAGGAAGCAAGTGGAGGGGATAAAATGGAGTAAACGCAATGCATACATAAAAAGTGAATTGCTATGCAAAATGCCATATTGGAATCTGTTTTCCTCATACATTAGCATATGCCTTCCACGGTATCATTGTGAATGGCTATACCGAATGGTGGTGAGTCTGAGTTATATTCAATTTTATAGGTCTTTTTAATCCCATGTTTTTGGGCATCCAATTTTCTGTTGTTCCTATTTCTTGGGTTGTCAGGAAGAGCCAGTTCAAAACTAACTGAGCATCAGAAGGAAATTAGACACATGGAAATCAAAATATCAGCCTTAATTCTACTAAAAGCTGGTTTGGACGAAAGGGCTCACATATGCAGTCCAGTGAGATTCTTGGCTCAGGAATCTGGAATTAAGCAGTTTCCCACACAGATATAGGTAAAACTGTCCCTGTGGAGAGACATTTCTCCACAAACCTGCCCGTTTCAGGGGTCCATGGGAGCACACGCTCTCGTGAGGCAGATATATCTATAAGACAGCAGAGTAGGCAGAACCCTGGCTGACCAACTAAACAAATGGATCTTTTTCCTCAGCAGAGATGTACATGATGACAGAGAGCTCAGCAGTATTAGATGTAGCTGTCCCTCTACACAGAAACGGGATGCCAGGTAAGGGGAAGTTACCCACCCAAAGCTATGTTAGAAGCAAGATTTCTTAAATTTACACCTTCCTATACTTGTCTATAGTTAAGCATGTGAAAGCTGGATAGTGAAAAAGAAGAGCAAAGGAAATTTTAAGCACTTGAAGGGTGGTGTTGGTGAAGAATATCAAATACACCGCAGACTGCAAGGAGAATAAGCAATTCGGTCTTGGAGGAAGTACAACCAGAATGTTTCTTAGAAGCAAGGATCTTCTGAATTTTTTGACACAACCCAGAAAGATCAATTGCTAAAAATGGACATCATGACTGGTAAAGCATAGGATCAGAGATCATGAGGAAAATCCTCCACAAAATTCAGCAATACACTCAAATGCACCAACCATTGTGAGGATGGCACAGGACCAGATAATGTTTCATTCTATTACACATAAAGCTGCTGCGAATCGCGGCCAACTCAGCAGCAACTAACAACAAAAACACCCTTGTCCTATTACTATCCTAGGACAAGTTTACGAAAGTAGGATTCCTAAATCAAAGCTAAAAAGCATGTCTAAAACTCCTCAAACGTACCATTGGATGGAAGAGCAAGATTGTACAGATTTACGTTCCCAACAGTAATGGAGGAGAAAACTCATTTTCTCACACCCATAGAAACATAGTATCTCACTACTGCTTTGATTTGCATTCCCTTGATTACTAGTGAGGTTTAAACTTTTCCACATTTTTAAACTTTTATTTCTCCTTTTCTAAGCATTATATGCATTTTTTTCATATGCCCTTGCCCATTTTTCTGCTGAGATTTTCATTTATTCTTATTCATTTATAAGATGCAAAAATATTCAAGCAAGTCATTCTTCTTAATCTTAGAATTTTCATGCATTGGGTAACAGGTAGAATCATCACCTCAACAAAGCCATAATACTGATAGTGAGAGTGATCATTTCCATGTGTATGAAAACTTTTACTTATATCAAAGCAAGGGCCTATTTAAAGACCTGTTTTGGAAGAGGTCAATCTCTCTAACCACAGAAGTGCTTAGACTTAATATCTTCCAGATGCACTGGAAACTTTCAACATGAAAATAGAACTGCTTTGCATGCATCTGGCCTCTTGTGTACACAAAATATACTCAGTACACACACAAAAAAGCTGATGTTTCGGTGAAGGAGAGGGGGACTGAGAGAGTAATTGTTCATCCTCTTTATAAAAAACATCACCATTGGAAATTTAAAGTATAAACCTACTGAATGAGGCAAGGTACACTGTTAAAATGATAACTCATGCAGGCATTTAGAATTAAAAGGTAGTTCCCAGGATGTGACACAGAATTTACCAATGATGTCTACTTTTATTTTTAACTCTCTATTGGGTGGAAGTTGACAGAACAAATCATTAGTTTTCTATTCAACAATCGTCACTCATTGCCCTCTCCTCAGTGCAGCATTGCACATCCCACTTCCTCCCTGTTTACTCTACCTATGATTTTAGGAATTAAAATTGACCAATGATAAACAGATTTTTAAAAATGACTTTTCCTGGATTATTTAATATTTTTGTAAGAAATCTTAAGGCAAGAGGTTGAATAAACATTAGCAAACATACCTAAGCAAGAATATACTTAGTGCACTTTGTAATCTACAGAAACACTAAATTTCAAATTCTGGGACTCCTGCTATTATACACTTTCCTAAAGACTTTTTTTTTCTATTTTCCACTAAATTTATCATTGCTTGGTCCTGCCCTTACCATTCACAACTATGCATTGATGCAATAAGGATATTTTAAGAACTTATTGAACAATATTTTTGAGAGCTTACTGTGTGCTATCTAGTGAAGGCAAGAGAAACCAGTGGTGGGATGGACTGGCACAGTAGCTACAACGAAGGACTCAAAACTTGCAAATCACCTTGAAGATGATGCAGGACCAGACAATGTTTCCTTCTGTTATACATAAAATTTCCTTGAGTCATAATCAGCTGAATAGCAACTACCTATGTCTCTAGATTAGAACTAAGGATACAAAGACAATAATACAGTTTCTAATTTCAAGAAAAATATACTCTAGATGTTATGGACTGATGAGGAAGAGATTATTATATTTATCACTTCATATGTAAAGGAGGCAACAGAAAGTAGAATTAATTATTATATACTCAAGTACTGCTTGCTAGGACAGCACTGTAGATCACCAGGACTTTATTCCAAGGATTCTCTGGGTGGATTCCAATTTCCAACCTGCTAGACCGTGTTTCCCAGTCTGCACACATTAGACACATCCATGTATCTTGGGTTCTAGTCAAAGGATGTGGGAAGAAGCAGCAATCCTGCTGCTGCTGTTCATGATCCACTTACCTCTGACCAGTGTTTCTCCATTGGCCTTTACTCTCTAGCTGGCTAGATTGAATATGACTAGGACAATTTTTGGAAACATAGTTTATAGATGATAGACTCACGGGGTGAAAGAAAGCTGGATCATTAAAAACATGTGGTCAAAGTCCACCGTATTGGTTTCTTAGGGCTGCTGTCACAAAATCCCACAACTGGGTGACTTATAAGAACAGAAATTTATTCTCTAACTATTTAGGAGGGTAGTAGTCTAAATTAAAACTGTAGCAGAGTTCTCCCCAAGGAGTCTAAGGAAAAATCCTTTCTTATCTCTCTCTCCCATGGGTATCCCCCAACATTCTTTGATTTGTACCAATCTCTACCTCCACCTTAAGACAGCTTATCTTCCATGGGATTTTGTGTCTGTCTCTGTATATATTTTTTCTTGTTTAAGAACATGAGTCCTTTAGGATTCGACTATACACTATTCCAGTATAATGTCATGTTAAGTTAACTGATAACATCTTCCAAGACTACTTCTAAATGTCAGACTAGTTAGAATTTCAACACATTTGGAGCAGTGGAAAAGGAAGAACAATTCAATTCATAATAGCCATCCCCTAGGAGCGATTGCATTGACTATTGTCTACGGGAAAGGGGAAATTTGGGGTTAAGTCCCTCAGATTTTCAAGTGTATTAGCACACTTGTAGACACTAGCTGAGAGAAGAGCACAGGCAAAGAATGGAGGATAAAATAAACGACACAGGAAGGAGGGGGTGGGGGTCCATCTGGCAGAGAAATAGATACACAGGGAAAGTGACAGAAGATGAACTGAAAATTCCCCTCTGAAAAGAATTAATAAGGGCTTTTAATGCCATATGAAACATCTAGACTTCATTCTGTAGAAAACAAGGAGTCAGCAAGTCCTTTTTTTAATGCCTTTAGTTTAAACCTGTTCTAGTAAATGCTGCCAATAACGTGCCTTTTCCGAGACAATTGAGAATCCAAATGTTCACACACTGTTGCCCCTAGAATTGAAAATATGAAATGTAATCATTGCTGGCAGTCTTTCACGATCTATGAAAGCTGCAACACGTTTCAAGAGGGATCCTGCCAAAATCACTAAGGACATCAAAAATCAATAACCTTCCAAGGAAAACTGAACTTGTAAGAGTCGCTTCTTTAAGAAATTGTGGTGTATCTGTGTGTGTTTCAGACATATCTTTCAGGTAATGAATGATAGTCATTAAATACAAAATTTGAAATGAGGAGTCAAACAAGGTCATATTTAGCAAGTTCCTTCCATGAAGTACGTGTTATGAAAGCACCTATGAGGGAGGGGGGAATAAATGACTGACCAAATCTCAAATCCCTATGAAACTTTGCAGATGGATTACTCAGGATATAGCAAGATGACTGAAATTCTAGAAAGGCAGTTGTTGCTGTTGTTGTCCTTGTTATCATTGGTTGCCCTCTAGTGGATTCCAACCCATGGTGACCCTATGTACTACAGACAAAGCAGTGCTTAGTCCTTTGCCACCCTCCCACCTGCTCTTATGTTTGAGCTTCTTGCAGTCACTGTATCACTCCATCTTGCCAAGACCCTTCCTTTTCGCTGCCCCTTTACTTTACCAAGCATGATGTCCTTCTCCAGGGACTGGTTTCTCTTGACAACATATCCAAAATAAGTTAGACAAATTCTTGCCATCATTGCCTGTAAGATAAGGTGACCAGATTTTAACATTGGTAAAGTGGGACACCAT
>NW_022104341.1:44321346-44322374 GCF_000313985.2 Echinops telfairi
TGGTAATCAGTTTTTCCATTTCTTTGAAGAAAGATGAGGGTAATTGTATCGGGATTGCATTAAACTTATATAGTGCCTTTGGCAGATTTGATCTCTTATACACTGCTGGTTGGCTTGTAGAAATACATACAGTCACTGTGGAAAGTGATATGGTGATTCCTAAAACAGATGGCAATTGAACTACCATATGACCTAGCAATACCATTCCTGGGCATATACCCCAAAGATAGAAGAAACAGATCACGAATAGACGTATGCTCCCCCAAGCTCATTGCCGCAGAAGTCACAACAGCAGGAAGTTGGAAACAGCCTAAATTCCCATCAGTAGAAGACTGGATTAAAAAGAAACTCAGGTGTATTACATACCATGGAATATTACACATCCCTAAAAAACAGCGCTGAAACCACAAAACACCTCATGACATGGAGGGATCTGGAAGACATTCTGCTGAGTGAGTTCGTAGATCACAAAAGGACAAAGGTTAAAAAAAAAGGACAAAGTTTGCATGTCCACGGCTGTAGGAACAAGCAGCACGATGGCACAAGCTCAGGCCTGCAAGCCTAGCAGTCCGCCGGCCAGGGGTGCCAGACAGTCTGGTAGAGAGTCTGGCTGGTGCCAATGATCCATGCACCATCCTCTGTAAGTATATACCTTGGAGGTCACTTTGCCAGAGGGCACCTCGCATCCGCTAGGATCAAATTGCTAAGGGGGATGTTTTCTACTGAGCGACTGCCATGCAAAGCCATGACAAGGTTCCCCCAGACGTGTTGACAATTCCTATCAGAAGGATTAGGGATACTGATTGGAAAATCAAGTCAGGAGAGGGGAAAGAGAGCTATATTTACCTCCGTCGCTCCTCCAAATAAGGTCATCAAGCTGCGACCTGATTACCAGGCTAGACGTCATCCCTTCCTCAGGTTGACAGTAGAACTGCCACACTAGCTATTTATACATGCATGGTATTTGAATTAACATAGGTCTCCCATATGTTAATGTTGTTGTTAGTGCCATTAAGTGGATGCTGACG
>NW_022104341.1:44324015-44325482 GCF_000313985.2 Echinops telfairi
AATCTTTTCCACATAAGAGCAGAATTTCTGGTCTGGGATAGAGAATTGAGGACCTTTGCCTCTGGGAAAAGTGCCTTGAAATCTTTCAAACTCCAAATTCCATCCAAAAGAATCAGCAGGGTTTACTGTGTAGACAGTGTCAGCTTACATGGAAGGAAACCTATAAAATGAAATTTCATTCCAGTTGAGGAGTGATCAGAGAGGAATGAAAACCATTAGCCACAGAGACAGATGTTACCCAGGAATTTTTTATCCACTCTTAATATGAAATCATAAAATCACAGAATTTTAGGATTAGAGGAGATGTTAATATATTATGTGGGTTATAGTCACTAGATGCATGGCTACTTATATTTTGCTAAATTAGTTCCTATGTTTAATGAAATGTGTCTGGAGACTTGTTAATTTGGCATTTTTTAAGTTGCTGGCAGGTTTTTCAATGTTTAAGAATCTGTTTTGAAACTGATTTATACTACAGAGAAGACAAGATTAACAGTCAGAAGGAAGAGAGTGAAAATATCAAAAGCATACTATTTCTCTGTCAAATGATAAAATCAAGGTCACAAACATATGTCTCTGCTGGCTGTAGCACCCACCGTGGGATTTAGTTAAATCAAAGTCAGGTAATTGATCCTTCAAGTTCTACTAACCAGATAGAAGACCATTTTTCCCCTAATATTTCTCTATGGCTCTATGTTAACTAAACATCTGTTCCCCTGGAATTCAAGGTTTTGTCTAAGTGATGGACTCTTAGATCTTTGCCACTTTCTAAGCTTGCCTCCGTCAATCAGCCATTCTCTCGTTTGGGTTCCATTAGCTAAGGCCTTTCACCTACCACGAACAGAAACAGCCCTGAAAAATATGCCCTCCTTTAACATTGAAAATGTGCTGCTTATGTCTTTGAGATAAAGCAAATCATGAAGCAAGTCACAGTTATTGTCATGAAACCTGGATTTTCAGGGAGAGTTCAAATTCCACATATTGAAACATAGTATTGTCTAGGAGCTTGGTTAAATAAATTGTAGTATATCATACTGGTATGCAGACATTTTAAACATTTTATAAAAGAATATACAATTAAAAGGCCAATAAAGTTAGTTAAAAGTCAAGTTACAAAACACAATTAGAATATAATCTTGACATTATAGAGGCCAGAAAAAGAGTTGGCAGGGAACTGGAAGATGTATAACAAAATAATAATTACAATTATATTGGTGTTGTAATGTTTTGTGCTTTTTTCTTTGAGCTTTTCCATTTCTTTAACTTTTCTACAGAAAAAAAGTAGCCTTATCAACATGGGTAGGTTTCAAAGACCAAGTTATATGCAAAAATTAGCACTATGAAAAAATGGAGGATGATCACATCAGGTTAAAAAGTGGATGATGGCTACATCATTACGTGCCTGTCAAATTCCATCATTACATAACTGTGGAACTACAGAGAATCAAGGCCCAATCAAGTTGACAC
>NW_022104341.1:44326424-44328116 GCF_000313985.2 Echinops telfairi
TCATAATTCAAAGTTTTAGATAAAATAAATAATTTTAATCTTGTTTTTATATCATTATACATTGTGAGTATGTATGTGTACAATCCTTTCAAAGGTCTTATATTCTTTTAAAAAGAAAAACTAGATCACCATGCTATATACAATACTAATAAGATAATGTTTAAAATCTAAATTTTCAACATATATAAGTTGTGGTTGTTATCAGATTGAATAATATGGCATCAATAAAATCATGTTGCATACAGACAACAACTGGATCAATAGATTCAAAGGACCATGACAGGAGAGGCTGTCAGGAAATGTGGGCCTAACAACAAGTGCAAGGAAGAAGAAATATCCTGGAATTGATTATACTGATGGTTGCACAACTGTTATGAATATAATGGAACTATTAAAATGCATAGTGTGTGAATTACCTGTCAGTGAAATTGTTAAAAATCAACTAATTTTTAAAAATCACATACATTTATCACACTGGAAACACTATTGTTGAATGAAAAACATAATCAGTATCTAAGAAAAATATCGAGAGAGCATAATCCCAATTTGTCAAAATATACAAGTAACAAATGAATATACTACTAGAAGTACACACATCAAAATATCAGTGTTTACCTTTCATTATTAAAATTCCAAGAGATTTTTTCTTTCTACAATCTTTTTAGGACTTGAATATTCGTGGTAGTTACAAAATGTCATGACAACCTGAAGATATAGAAGTGTAAGATGAGAGTCTGGCCTGTCAATCAGGTCACCGTCTGATAGTGCCTCCTTGTCGGCGTGACCGTCTCATAAGAAGGGTCTGGGAACCTCCCTCTCTCCTGCCAGAGCCCCGGCATGTGGCCCCCACCATTGGATCACACACCTCTGCACCCAGACGCCTGTGATCTTCCTGCATTCTGTGGCTGCGTGAGTCGAAGGGGGATTTATGGACTAGTATTCGAATTATGGACTAGTAATGGACCCATGGCCTTGAATTGGACTGGGCTGGGATGTTTTATTAAAGCACAATTATTTCTGGATATAAAGCTCTTTCTGATATATGATGATTGTCTCTGGATTTGTTACTCTAGTCAACCCAGCCTAATACAATATTCCATGAATTAATAAATTATTTTCTTCTTTCAACAAAGCAATCATTAAAATATCATTATGAGAATTTAAAATATATAACTTAATAAGACTAATAATATGCATAAGTTCTTATAGAATCTTTGATGAATACTTATACTACTGAGTGATTCTGAAACTCAAATAATCTGAAAGGATTTTCAATTGAATATTAGAGGATATTACAATGATCTTACACAGTGAAGACAATATTACCTGTTAAGCCTAAAAACAAAATGGAGAATAAATACTGTAGAATCCTTTCAGATGAAAGCTGTTTGAGACATGCGATGAGTGAATATAAATTAATAAAGTTTTTTTAATGAAACTTTTTCTTTATGTACTTTTTGAGAGAATACTGTGTGCAAGGGATCAGGGGAGCCCTGGTGGTATAGTGGCTTATGCATTGAGCTGATAACCTCGAGGTCAGCAGTTTGAAACCACCAGCTGCTCCATGGGAGAAAGAAGAGGCTTTCTACTCTCATACAGAGTTACCATATCAGAAACCCACATGGGGCAGTTCTACTCTGTCCTGTAGAGACACTAGGAGTTGGAGTCAACTAATGGCAGTGAGTTTGGGTT
>NW_022104341.1:44331396-44340831 GCF_000313985.2 Echinops telfairi
ATGTATTGTGATGAATTGTATGAGCCCCAATAAATTGATTTTAAATAAATAAATAATTTTTAAAATAAATTAAAAAAAGATAAGCCAAGGGAGAAAAGACCCCCAACCTCGACCAATGAAGAAATGTGACTGAAGTCCACAAACATATGTGGAAATAAACAGAAAGGCAGAATTAGTTTTGATAGTTCCTGCAGCTGAGATCTCACATGATGCAGTCCAGAGAGCAAAGTCCAAATCAACTTCTGAGGGAATCTTCTAGGTCAGTTAAACTCAAGGCCGAGAGATCAACTCAGGTTATAGTGACTATTTGGGGAGATCACACAGGGCCAGGCATGAGATTTTTCTCCAAGGTACAGGAAAACCATGGGGACTTAATATGAAGTTTCCATAAGAAAAATGAAAATAGCAATTGTGAGTAAAAGGCCGGGAAAGTTGATCAGAGAATTTTCTTTTTCATCACAACGATGCACGCGCTCATTCTTTAAGGGTAGCAGAGCTGTCTTACAAGCAATACTCTGAGAAACCTGATCCCACTCACCCTGCAGCCCTAACCTTGCCCCTTCAGACTTCTTTGTGTTCCCAAAGTTCAAAGAACATTGGAAAGGAGCATGATTTAAGTCCTAGGACAATGCCAAAAGGGCCACTTTGAAGTAGTATCAATCAAAAAGCACAGAATTCTTCAGGGAAGGGTTAGCGAGGTGGAACGCATTGCCTTCAGAATGTATAGACATTGATGGAGGAAATGTTAAGAAGCAACAGTTTCACATTTTGATATAGCTGGTTCATAAAAGTTTCTAGGAATTTGTTGCAATACTTGTTACTCACCTTCATACATAATCATTATAGAGACTATGTAAAATTAACAAAGACACAAGGAAGAAAACAAAAACCACCCAGCCCTTGTTTCACCATCGTTAATGTTCGTACTATTACATTTTTGTCTTTTTGTTAACTAAAGGGGATCTGGCAGAATATAAATATATATGGTCTTCCTTTCTACTAAATATTAAGACATTACACATTTTCTCATAATTCTAAATGTCTTCTTAAAACAACTTTGTACTGCTATTCCATCATATGTGTATACCAACATTTATTTCCATGCTTGGATATTTGGGTTAATTTTTATATTTTCATAAATACTCAGGTAATTATCTGTTCCTAAATATTTATTCAATCATTCAAAACTTGCATTATTTTGTATCAAATCAACATTATGCAATATTTGTGAATTAATTGCCTGTATATATTATGATCATTTCCATAAAGTAGAAATCATAAAGCAGAATTATTTGTTTCTAAATTAAAGAAAAATCTTTTTCTACTATCTGCATGTAGAATAATTTGGAAGATAAACACTTCATTATTCAGCTATTCATGCTTTCTACTCCTGTTGAATCAGTTTGGGTATCTCCCCCAAAAATTATATGCTTTATCTATATATTATATATTCTGTAGACACAGAGATAGATATAGATCTTTCTCCCTCATAGTGTCTGGTGTGCTAAATGTAGATATAGACATAAGTATATATAGAAAGTCCTAATGGTGCTATGGTTTAGGTGTTGGACTTCTAACTGAAAGGTCAGAGTTCAAGCACACCAGCCACCCTGAGGCTGTCTGCTCCCATAAAGATTTACAGTGTCACAAACCCTATATAGGGCCATTATGAAGGCATGTAGCTTATTGATAAAACTCTTATGAAGACTGTGGCTGTCTATTCTAATTTTCAATATATTTAAGGAGAATTTAAATGGAAAACTGGCAAAAATAGACACATCTAGCTAGTCATCATATTTGAAATCCTCTACAATGGCTTTTGAAAACTCAGTGACTGTGGGGGAAGCTAGACCCTCACACTATAATGGGTCCAGTAAGCACAATTGTGCAGTTACAATATATATAAAAATTACATTAAAATCACAGAGAATAAGAGAGACAGGAGAGAGAGTAAAAAGAAGGCATCAGACACATTTCATGATAGCATGCTCACCTCCTGGATGGCCATGATCTCAACAGCCAGGTCCCTGCACACTGCAGGCAGAGAGGGAAGGAGAGAGAAAGGGATTTATTTCTAACCAAGGCTTATATATCTTTTGCAGGTGTGCAAGCACCCTGATTACAGGTAAAGACATAAGTCACAGGAAGGTGTTGTACTATAGGAAATACAGTAATGGGAGGGGGATGATCTAGGGGTGTACACACTACAAGAAGAGGAGGGATTAAAGGTATACATGTTTCAAGATGGGCGGATCCTAGATTCATGATTGCAGCCGACCCTTGATTGTCCTTGAGCTGGAGACTTGATTTATTCTAAGAAGAATCCACTGTCCCTAACAGTAAGGAATGAGCCCCACCTATGCAGGACAGACAATAAGTCTGCTTGCTCTGGATGCCTGATGCCTTCAAGGAGATAAATTGACAATCATTTACCATTAGTTGCAAGCAGTGTCCTGTTTGACATATATTTGGGGGAGACAACTTGGGAGAAATCCTTCTGTATCCCACAAGTGTCTGTCTAGAATTGCATCTATACAACAATAAATTTACTAGATATTTACTACATGGCAGGTATTGTGCTAAGTGTGTTAGGTAGATTAATATCATCCTTCCAAGAACTTTACAGTGAGCAGGTATTATTTTCATCATGTTTGAGATAATGAATGGAATGTCGAAGAAGTTAAGCAATTTACACAAGCTGCCGATGATGCAGCTGGTCTGGCAGCCAAATATATGACTCCAATCCATTTTTCTCTAACCGTTATACAATGTTATCTCTCATTTTAAAAAAAACCTCACTGTCATTGAGTTGATGCCAACTTGTAGTGGCGCCTCCACCCCGCACCCCCACCGCATGCTGTGGGTTTCTAAGACTGTAAAGTTTACAGGAGTAGAAAGCCCCATCTTTCTCAGGTAGAGAAGCTAGTGGTTTCAAACTGCTGACCTTGTGGATTGCAGCCCAATACATAACCCCTATTCCACTATAGCTCTATCTTTCATTAGAAGTCATTTTTCTCTATTCTTCAATGTCTTTCTTAATTTTGAATATTTACATGCATTAACAATTTCACTCACCTCTGACAGAAGATGTTACAGAAAATAACAGGAGCTCTGATGGTATAGTGGGTTACATGTTGGACCGCTAACGAAAACATTGGCAGTTCAAGTCCACCAGCCACTCTGTCTGAGGAAGAAAGATGACACTTTATGTTCCCATAAAGACTGACTGCATCTACCCTGTTCTATAGGATCACTATGAGTTAGAATTGTCTCAGGGGCAGTGAGTTTGCCAACAAGTCAATTCCAACCCGTGGTGATCCATCCAGGTCAGAATAAAGCTGTGCTCCATAAGGTTTCCAGTGCCTGGATTCATGCATGGTTTCAAACCATCAACCTTCTGGTTAGTAGCTGAGTGCTAATTTGTGCCACCCTGGGACTCCTATATTAATGAAGCTAGTCAAATAATGTTATTGCAAGGTAAACATGGTGGGAAAGGGGGAGGAAAAAATTATTTTTAAAGGAAAATTTTAAAAGTGGAAATACTTCCATTAGACAGTAAGAGTAGCAAAATTCAACCAAATAAAAATATACTGGATGTTTTCTACTCAGTGAGACTCAAAGAAAAGCAACTTTGAGTGGTGTCCTACCATAACTGTGGAGAAATATGGAGAAAGGAGAGTTCCAACAACTTGCCCCATTTTAACCAAAATTTAAAGCCAAGCCCAGTGCCATCTAGTTGATTCTGGTCCATAGTGACTCTATAAGGCACAGCTAAACTGTCCTTTGAGATGGTAAAACTTTACAGAGTCAAACAGTCCCATCTTTCTTCCCACAGAGTGACTGATAGGTCTGAACTGTTGACCTTCCAGTGAGCTGCCCAATGCCTAACCCACAGTGCCACCAGAGGTCCTTACTTCACACTACATAGCTCAACAAAAGATCATGAAACTAACTTTGACTTGGTATCCAAAAATAAAATCCTCTAATAAACAGTTTGGTCGTGAGGCCATGATTTCCACTTGGGTGATACTCTTTTGTCGTGTGCTCAGTGAAATACTGTTCTGTCCTATGCTCAGTGAACTTTTACCTAAACCTCCACCAAAGAAGATGTTAAATACTTCTTATGATACTGATTTTATTTCAGTGTAAAGCATGGATAATTGAGAAGTATCTTATCAATCTATATAAGTATGTTTGGATAACCATTTATTGTGCATCTTGTCACAAAAGGCTACACAGTTTTTTATCAATCTAAGAAGTATAGTGTATTGGAGTGACTTAAATATAGACAATTAATAGTGATAAAAAACATTGTGGATTGACATGTTTAATATGCACTCCAACTTCCTTGTATTATACCTAATTACACAATGTTGTGTATGTTGTTAGGTGCTATCAAGTCATCCCCAACTAATTGTGATCCTATCACACAGAATAAAACATTGCCCAATCTTGTGCCATTCTCATAATAATTCGTATGTTTGAGTCCACTGTTGCAATCACTGTGCCTATGCATACCATTGAAAATTTTATCCTTTACCACTGACCCTCCCCACCTCAACATATAGAAAACAGAAGTCCTCAGATGTGAACCAATAATTAACATCATGATAAACCAAAAAAACAAAGGGTGGGGTTGTTCTGAACCATAGCAAGAGTATAAATCTTTACCTGAGAAGACAGCCTGTCTTTCTCCCACAGAGAGACTAGTGGGTTTGAACCACTGACCTTGGGGTTAATAGTCAAACACCTCACTAATAATACCAAAAGGGTGCCAACAGCATAATAAAAAGAGAAAATATTGACATTATCAAGGTTTTTATTTTACTTAGATCCACAACCAATGCCTAAGGAAGCAGCAGTCAAGAAATCAAACTTGCATTAGGTTAATCTGCTGCATAAGATATCTTTCAAGTGTCTTTACACACATACACACACACACACACACACACACACACAAAGATGCTATTTTGAGTACTAAGGCACACCTGATCCAAACTAGGGTATTTCAATCACTTCATAAAGCTAAACAATGAATAAAGAAAACCAACATTTGAATTATGGTATTGACCAAGAATATTGAATAGACTGTCAGAAGAATGAAAATATGTCTTAAAGAAAAGCCAGAGCTTGACACAATGGATGGATGTATAGATTGTGATAAGAACTGTACAAGCCCCCAATAAAATGATTTTTTAAAGTAAAGCCAGAATTATCAAAATTGGATAAACAAGCTCTAATACATTCATACTATAAGATATTATACATCAATAAAAACAATGACAATGCTCTTAAACACTACAAGACATGGACTGTGTTAAGCAGGGTTCTCTAAAGAAATGAAAACAGGACACTTATGAATATATACAGATAGGTTTAGCATTAAGGAATATAAGAGCTAATTAGTCCACACAGAAGGTTCAGTTTAACAAACTTCCATGGAACAGGCAATATGCTGGAAGTCCTTCAACTCATGTGGGCTGCCGGATCCAAGGTCAAGGAATCAGACAGCAAAGTCTTCCATGGGACAAGTCAAGCAGAGTTTGCCCACAGGCAGCAAGCAGCAAGGTGGGTCACCAACAGTCAGTAGCTCGGGAGCTTAGCGAAGCACGCCCAGATGGGATATCTAACACAAGCAATGCAAGGTGACAGGATCCACCAGTTCAAGCTCAAGAGATGTAGGCCCCAGCAGCGTGGTGAAGCATGAGATCTCAAAGGAGCCTCAAATTCTAGCTACATGACCCATGAGTTGGCCTGGCACAAAGGTAGTGTAGCTTACAGTTTGAGGCAGGGAACCCAGTGTGCTCCAATCACTGGAGAGCAAGAGAGAGGGGGGTGGGCCTTGCAGAGCCATTTATCACTTCACCCTCCAATCAAACTGTGACATGATTGATCCCACATGTTCCTATTGGGCGGTTAAATGGAAGAGGGAACCCCACAAAACATCACAGGTTCGGTAGGCACAATTGTACAGTGATAATAAGTAGAGATTATAGTAAAGTCATAGAGAGCATGAGAATTAAAAGATGGAGTCAAGTAATGGAGTCAGACGCAATTCATGGTAACATTGCTCACCTCAGACCCACTTGATGGTCCTCGTGGAGGGGACTTAACCGTCAGAGTAGAAGCAGCTGCCTCGTCCTCCTCAGCCACCCTCCTCAGCCACCCTCTCGAGAACCAGGAAGCCTCATTATTTATTGCTAACCACGCATCATATCATTTTAGAGGGATCTGATTACAGAGTCATACATCACAGAGAGGGGAAATACAATTCATCCTAGAGCAAGTTTGATCACTCTGGTGTCTCATACAATAAAACAGACAATTACTATCCTGGGAGGCATGCAAGCCCCCTGATAGCAGATAACAACCTACATCATAGAAAGGGATGGTAACATAGGCAATACAAGCAATAGGAGGGGGATGACCTAGGGGTGAAAGTGCAATAGTAAGAGGAGGGAATAGGGGGGCATGTGTGGCAAGATAGTAGCCTAAGCTTAGTCATCTTAGAGTGGTCCCAGGCTTGCCTATGGGCACTGCTTCAAGGGAACAATAACAGAAAGGAATGGGCCCTATTTGTTGTGGGATAAACAGTGGTGTCTGCTTGATCTAGACAGCTGATACCTCTCAGTGAGAATGACTCCCAATCCACTCTTGATGGCTGATGTTAAGGAGAATAACCTCTGAACTACTTTCGCTGACCGCCTAGTGAACAGTCATTCTCAAGCTAAATCTGGCATATATTTTGGGGAGATAACTTAAGAGAAATCCTTGTTCCCCACAGGGCAGGTTGCCACAATAAACCTAACTATCACATGGACAAAGCTAGAGAGCATTATGCTTAGCAAACTGAGTCAATCACACAAAGATAAATATTTAATGACACCATTGTTTATAAGGAAAAACAAAAAAAAAGAAACATAGTTTATACACTAGTAGATAATACTTCAATGTCTATAAGGTAGCCAAGGGTAGGGTGGGGATGGAGGGGGAAACATGGAGAAGGGAGGAATAGGCTATTTAAAGGGGAGAAAGGAGGAATGGGAGCAGAAAAATAACCGCATATAAAGAGGGTTTATATGGAGGATTTAATGGGAGATTGTTGTTATTTCCATTTCTTTAGATAAATTGTATAAACATATACAATATTTTTCTTTAAAAACAAAATATTCCCTCCAAATTCCTTATCCCTCAAACCTAAATAATAGTCTGAGTGGCTTTTAAAAAAAAGAAACAGGATTAAAAGTAAAATTTAAAAAGTCATTCATGACAAACAAGTTCATCTCAAACAAAGAGAAGAAACGAGGATGGTGAGACTTGATTTTGCTTACTTTTGACTTATCAGGCAGACACAATTCCTGAAGAAGGGCACGATGCTTGGTAAACTAAATGGTCTATACTCTATCTATCTTGGTAAACTAAATGGTCTAGACTACCATCAAGCCAATTTCGATTCATATTCAAAACCCAAACCTACTGCCATTGGGTCAACTCTGACTGACTCATGGTGACCTTATCTAGGATTTCCAAAGCTTTCAATAATTATAGGAGCGGATAGCCCCATTTCTCACCCACAAAGCCACTGTTAGGTTACCAACCTTGTGGTTATCAGTACAACAATTAACCAACAGCACCACCAGAGAAAGGCAGAAAAACTAAAAACAACTTTTTTCCAAACTTTCTCACAGATGCTGGTTCTAGATATGCTTGCGGGTCTTATGCATTCAAATTCAGTAGGGAGTTAATGGGAAGTGAGGCAGGGCATGTGGCACTTGGCACTGATTTAGCAGAATTGGCTTCCTGACCAGGACAGCAATTTCTTTACCATTAATTCCCACTCATAGCGACCTCATGTAGAACTGTAATTGCTGGTGTTTCATAAGTAGACCACCAAGTCATTCTTACGAAATACCTGTGGGGGGACTCAAACCTCCAATCTTTCACTTAGCAGCAAGGTCCATTAACTTCTGTACCACCCAGTGCCTCTACATATCCCTTAACAGCCAGTTGGTAGCCAGGCTTTGGAAACTGATCCTGGTGACTGCCTTTTCAGGTTAGAGTCTTCTCTTCAGTTCTTCTACGAATTTAGGGACCCTTTAGTAAACTACAATAGATCCCTTTGCTTAAAATCACTAGAAAAGATTCTGTTCTATGTGAATCCCAACTAATACAATAATTATGTTAAATTAGTCTAGAGGTCACGGGCATGGAAAGGTGGGGGAGGGAAGGGTAAAAAGAGGAGCTGATACCAAGGGTTCAAGTAGAAAGAAAATGTTTTGGAAATGTTAATGGCAACATGTGTGCAAGTGTGCTTAATACAATTGAATGATGGATTGTCATACAATTTATAAGAGCCCCCCCAATAAAATGATTAATTAAAAAATAGATTAGAGGGTCCAGAGAAAGGTCCAAGAACAGCAATTATTAGAGACATGCACTCTCAAGAAAAAGATCCAAGATTATCAGTTATTCTTACAGAATCCTAAAAACAATGTTGGAAATGGATAGACCCTTTGACTTGTCTTCCAGGAAAATATGGCCTCTTATAGGCTACTGAAAGGCAAGCCCAACATTTGGTTGGAACATTTGGATCTAATTGAGAGATAAATGTCACACCTAATAAAACACTGTGGGCAGAAAAAACAAACAGCAGTATACAAATGAGCCACAAATGAGATATGTTAAGGAATATAACAATAGTTCAAGGTCTGCCATTCATCTCCTAATTGTCCATGATATTTCTGGCACCATTCACTAAGCTCCAGAGAAGATAAAACTTTTTATCGAAGCAACATGAAGAATTCAGACATTTGAAGGGAGGTTAATGCCTACAACAGGTTTTTCATAAGGCAGCAGGTTTCTGCCAAGCCAATTCCCATCTCATGTTTATCAAAGTAAAACCGTGCTTCATATTGTTTTCAATGACTTGTTTTATGAAAGTAGATCACCAAATCTTACTTGAGGTGCATCTGGCTATACACAAACCTCCGATCTTTCACCCACAGACTACTTCAGGAAGTGTATCTGCTGTCATTGGGCTGATTCTGGCCCTGGAGATCCAGTATGTTACAAAGTAGAATGATTCTACAATCTTAAAGGCTGCAGATGGGCAGCTTCTTTTTCTCAGAGTTTCTGGTGGGTTCAAACTACCAACCTTTAGGTTAGTCATCTGAGCACAACCATTGTACTAACAAGAGATTATTTTTAATGAGCTGTGGTAAAGATCCTCATGCCTTTCAATTTCCCCTTTGCTTTTCCATCTCTGCTATTACCACTGTCAGACTCCATTATACCATGGCCAATTATAAAGCCCAGAGACAAATATTCAAATTGAAGGTATTGATTTGTGATGCAGTAGCTTCTTTCATGGGCAACACTACCTCATACAGTAACAGAAAATCATTCATAGAATCAGAGTACTGCAGAATGAGTGGC
>NW_022104341.1:44347381-44349914 GCF_000313985.2 Echinops telfairi
ATGATGAGGGCAATGAATGTACAAATGTGCTTTACACAATTGATGTGTGTATGGATTGTGATGAGTTGTATGAGCCCCTAATAAAATGATTAAAAAAAGAAAAGAATCCGTATTCTATGAAATCTCAGATGCTGGTGACATTTCAAACATTAAATGACACACAGCATTTGGCAACAAGGTACAACCTTTTTAATTTTCTGTTTTATAAAATTTATAAAAGCCTAAAGAGCATGGCAATGATCCCTTAATAGTTTTCTGAAACATAAAATAAACTATAATGACCCCAGAAGCAAAATACTCATAGCCAAAGTCAAACCAATTAAAGCACAAAATCACTTGAACCAGACTTTTAAAGGCTTTCTGAGGTTGCTGTTCGTGGCCCACAAAAATGACAAGGACTTTTTTTTAATTCTTTTTTTAAATCTTATTCAAACTAGCAAGAAATGATTGTGCTAATTACTACAATCTTTTTTAAAATCTCAGACTTAATTACCTACTAAGTAAAAAATTTAACTTAAAAAATGTATGTAGCCTATACGACTAAAATCCTTCATCACATGGTTTGTAACTGAGAATCCAACAATTAACCATTTAAATCTACTTCTCCTTGGCCTGACCTCTGTGGAACTGTTCTCTTCTTGAGGCTGAAAAGAGTAGTTAACTGGGTCTCTAACATGTGTTCTCCTGGCTCTACTCCCCTGCACAGCTCTCTTTGGTTGAGTGACTGAGAACATTGCTCTGGTAAGATATTAACAGGATCCGCTTTCGGGAGAATTCAAGATTTAATGTCAAAATTAGGCTAAAATTCTGCCTTTGCCACTCGCCAATTGTGTGCTTTTCAGCAAATTACTTATTGTCTCTGGACATATTTCTTTTCCTTTAAAATGGAGATAATAGTTACCTACCTTAGATGGGTGTTTTAAGGATTATGTGAGGTGACCCATTTTCTGGGACTGAACACACAGTAAGCATTCAACAGATGTTTGTTAAAGTCAAACCAAGAATTGAAATCTACTGCCAATGAATTGATTGCCATGCATAGTGACCCCTTAGGATATAGTAGAATTGCTACAAATGATCTCCAAGGCTATAAATCCCTATGGAAGGAGATCCTTTTAGCCTTCTACAGAGGAGCATCTGGTAGGTTCAAACCTCCTACTCTTCATTTAGCAGGTGAACATGTAACATCCTCAGGGATCTTGGAGAGCTAACTGAACACTGAGCTCCATGCTATGGGTTGGGGATTCAAAGGTGAGCAAAACAGAAACAATCTCATCCCTAAGAAACTGATACTTTACAGGAGAATAACATAGGATAAAGACATACTAATAAAACCAATTACAGACATGAGTTACAGTAGTGCAGTTATTGTACTTAGCTGCAAACCAAAAGATTACAAGTTCAAACCATCTAGGGTGGTTTTCAACCTTCCTAATGCCGCACCCCTTTAATAGTTCCTAATGTTGTGGTGACCCCATAAAATGATTTTCATTGCTACTTCAGAACTGAAATTTTGCTACTGCTATGAATCAGGTGACCCCTGTGAAAGGGTTTTTCAACCCCCAAAGGGGTCACGACCAGAGTCACATAAAATTTTTAAAAAGAATCTTTTTTAAAAAAAGTATGCCTCTGATAAAGCAGCCATTTAAAACCCTAGTGAACGCAGATCTATTCCGACACACATGAAGTTGCCATGAGTCAAAATCAACTAGACAGCAACTGGTGTTTTTCAGTGAAAGGAAATAAGGCCTGGGATTGAGAATACCAAGAATAAGGGAAGAAGGATGGTCAAGAAAGTAGCCAATAACAGAATACAAAGAATAGGATGAAAGGTATTCAAGAAAGCCAAAATATCACGTGTAAACCCCTGAGGAATATAAGAGCTTGATCCACTGTAACAAGAGCACAGCAGCAGAGAGAGTGTGACTAGGAGATGGGATTAGAGAAGGACAGGTAGTAACAGGTAGCAGGAACGGTCATTTCCCCATGTCCCAGGAAAGGGTCCTATGCTAGTTCAAGTAAGTCTCTGAAAGTTCCCCCCACCATTCTCCCAAGTATCCAAGGGACCAGTTTTCTCTTTTTGAGCTAAAATATATATGTCATGTCATTGGGGAAAAAGATGATGCTAAGAGGAAGCATCCATAGTGATAAACCAGAAAGGGTGTCAGTTCTAGGAAAAACCAGTCAAGGCTTCAGACTAAGCAAAATCCTCAGAAAGACTCAGAATAGGAACAGAGAGGGCATGGGCAGTGCTGCCTCTAAGAAGGCATAGCCTTAGTGACTCAAATGCTCCCCATGACAGTGGGTCTTTACTGCCTCTGTGCAGGCTCGGGTATCAAGAATATTTGAAGACTTCTTCCTATCTGTCTAAACATTCCATCTTCCCAGTATGCACCTTCAGAAAATAAAGTATAATCCTGTTGGGAGGACTTCCTAAGACATCTCTCATGAACCTTCCCCCACACACATGTCCTTATAGCCTCCAATATGCATCTATCTAAACCTGTCCAATCCTGTGGAAGTTCTTCCTTTT
>NW_022104341.1:44351515-44352691 GCF_000313985.2 Echinops telfairi
AATTATCTGAACCACCAAACCAAAAATCCATTACCATCGAATTTATTCTAATTTATAGTGACCTTATAGGACAGAGTAGAACTTCCGCAATAGGGTTTCCAAAATGGTGGTCTCTATGGAGGCATACTGTCACATCGTTCTTCCACAAAGCAGCTGGAGGTTCGAACCAACAACGTTCTGGTTAGCAGCAGCTGAGCACTTAGCCACTGTACACTAGGGCGCCTTATCTGACCCACAGTAGAGAGAAATTCTTTTAGGAAAACTACGCTTTCAAAGATAAATTAACTTACGAGATCTGTACTTTTAAAAGCCATTATAGCTTATTTCCTGTGGATTTTTAAATGGCACATAAGATGATAAAGCATAAATTGTGTTCTACATCTATCTCCTACATAAAAGAACACTGTGTGAGTAGAAAATCTATCCCACAAAGATTCAAGTAGCATTTCTTTTTTTAACTTTTTACTGCGAATTGGATCAAGGTTTACAGAGCAAATCAGATTCCATTCAATAATTCACACACATTTTGTTTCATATCATTGACTGCAATGCCCACACTATAACATCACGCATCCCACTTCTACCCTGTGCTTTCCATTTCCATCCCTTCTTCTTTCCTACCTCTCCCTGCCTTCTAAACTTTGTCCTTGGGTTCAGTAGCACAGCTTAGCTTTTCCATAATCACAGCATCTATTGAAGTGACGCTCACAGAGGGCAGTTAATCATATCATGCATGTCAATTCTATTTTACTAAATCAAAAATTGTTCTTTGGAACCTGACAGGTTTTTTGTCAACTTGGCTGAGCCATGATCCACATTAAGAGGATCATCATCTACAAAACTAGACTGTAACCAGAAGATCAGTAACTCATACCTATTTTTATCAATGACAGCACCAAACTGCATATAAACAAAAGCAAAATCATTACTTGGGTCTAATTCAAAGTTTTCAAATGAAGAAGTCTATTTCCCTAGTGCATTTGAATTGCGAGGCTGGAGAAGAATACTGAAAGTACCATGGGGACTTCCGGGAAGATGGCAACGAAGTGAAACATACCAGAGGGACTCCGCAGGATTCAGCCCAGGAGAGTTGCTTAGAGGGAAATTCAACACTGCTGGAATGTAGGAGGAGCATCATAAAGATAAGTAGGCACAGACCCATGGGGTTTTGAGGGG
>NW_022104341.1:44354037-44356478 GCF_000313985.2 Echinops telfairi
ATCAGTGACGTGGAGGACAGCCAAGCAGACTTTAACAAACACGAATAAAAATCCAATAAGATCATCAGAGAAACTGAATAAAACTTAACAGCTATGTCTGATGCTATGAAGCAGAGCAACCTTCGAATTATTGGCTTACCGGAGGAAGACAAAAGAAAGGAGTCATCTGCAACAATAGTGAGAGAATTCATGGAGGAAAACTTCTCCAGCTTAATGAATGAAAACCAGGCAACCATTCAGGAGGCTGAAAGAACACCAGCTAGACTGAATCCCAAGAAGAAGTCACCAAGGCACATAATAGTTAAACTATCCAACTTTGAGGAAAAGGAGAAAATCATGCGAGCAGCTAGGGAAAAACCAGCAATCACATATAAAGGTTCCCAAATAAGAATATGCTCAGACCTATCAGCAGAAACTATGAAGAAGAGGAAAGAATGGAGTAACATATTCCAAAAATTGAAGGAAAACAATGCAAACCCAAGGATACTCTACCCAGCCAAATTATCGATCAAGATAGATGGAGAAGTAAGAGTCTTCCAAGACAAGTTAAAACTCAAAGACTACATTAGAAGAAACCCAGCCCTATAAAAGATCCTTGCTGACCCAGTATGGACAAAAGAACAACACTCACCAAGCATAAATAAGGGACCACCACATAGAACAACCTCACCCAGAGGGCAACAAAGACGACTGGATTAAAAAGCTGAGGTACACACATACAATGGAGTACTAAGCATTGCTAAAAAGCAATGATGAACTGTATGAAGCAAGTTGCTGCATGGGAAGAACTGGAGGAAATCATACTAAGCGAAGTAAGTCAAGCACAAAAGGACAAGTACAACATGAGTCTGCTGAGGTAAGTTTTTTTTAAAAAGTGCAAAAAGGGCATAGGGGAAAAGCTACTTTATACAAACATTTCCGGGGTGAGGACCAAGTAATATGGCAGGGCCCAGACCAAAGACAGGGATACACATGGTAGACAACTAAAAAGGAGGTGGAGAAAAGAAAAATAATAATAATTAATAATAATAAAGAAATGGGTAGCAGGGGCACAGGGCATTAACCCACTCAAGGGGAGGGTATTGTTTATATCTCCACAGGGAAAGAGGGACCAGATTTCAACCCAGTGCTCTAAGATGTGAATGCAACAGGCCGGCGTGGAGTAGGGAACCAGTGGAGAGATCTGGGGAGCCGGACCCAATCCCAACTAATACGGGGACACCTGCCCCTCCCCCCAGAAGAATTTGTTTCAAAGGACGGCATTGAATCTGCAGCTCCAGGAGAGGGACATATCTGATCGGAGCACACAGGAACAGATAAAGGAGGAGGAGGAGACTGTGGAGTACATCCTGGCCCACCAGGCTGTGAGGACGATGTTCCCAACTAGAGCAACCAATCCACAGAGAGGACACATGGCCAGCCCCACTATGAGACATGACGCCCCTCACTGACCCATAGCCCTACAGGGGACAACACCAGAGACACAGTGTGGGAATTGCACCAGATCTGATCCCTCCACACCGAGGCAAAACACCGTGGGTGTGCAACGGAACAGCAAGGGAATGGAGTGGTGAGGTCCCCAGGGAATGCTGAAGGAGGACTTTGGGAGCAGGGTGTGGTGCCCCAACAGACTGGACTGGAAAACACTTCTAAAGGCCAACAAACAATCCTTGAACTAACTACAAGCTTTTCTTTCTTGTTGTGTTTTGTTTTGTTTTTTGTCATTGGTTTTTTGTTTTTGTTGTTGTTTATTGTTGCTTGGTTTTGCTCTGTCTTGTTTTTGTGCATGTCATTATCTCTACAGGTCTGTCGAAATAAGATAGGCTGGATGGACAATCTGGAGGAGAAAACAATGGGACCGACCGTTCTAGGGGGACATGGGAGAGAGGGAGGTGGGAGGAAAGATAGTGGTGTTAACAAACCCAAGGACAAGGGAAAAACAAATGATCCAAATCGGTGGTGAGGAAGGTGTAGGAGGCCTGGTAGGGCAGGATCAAGGGTAATGTAACCAAGAGGAATTACTGAAATCCAAATAATGACTGAGCATGATAGTGGGACAAGAGAAAAGTCAAAGGAAATAAAGGAAAGAGCTAGGAGGCAATGGACATTTATAGAGGTCTAAATAAAGGCATGTACATATGCAAATATATTTATAGATGAGGATGGGGAAATAGATCTATGTGCATATATTTATAGGTTTAGTATTAAGGTAGTAGAAGGACTTTGGACCTCCACTCAAGTACTCCCTCAATGCAAGAATACTTTCTTCTATTAAATTGTCATTCTATGGTGCCCACCTTCCCGACACAACCACTGAAGACAAAGTGGGTGAATAAGCAAATGTGGTGAAGAAAGCTGATGGTGCCCAGCTATCAAAAGATATAGTGTCTGGGGTCTTAAATGCTTGAAGGTAAGCAAGCGGCCATCTAGCTCAGAAGCAA
>NW_022104341.1:44357242-44371377 GCF_000313985.2 Echinops telfairi
AAAATAATAATTTATAAATTATCAATGGTTTATGAAGGAGGGGGGAGTGGGGAGGGAGGGGGGAAAATGAGGAGCTGATGCCAGGGACTTAAGTGGAGAGCAAATGTTTTGAGAATGATGCAGGCAATGAGTGAACAAATGTGCCTTACACAATTGATGTGTGTATGGATTATGATAAGAGTTGTATGAGCCACTAATAAAACAATTTTTTTTTTAAAAAAGAAGAAAGTACCATGGATTACTGAAAGGACAATTGATCTGTATTGGAAAAAGTAAGGCCAGAGTGCTCCTTAGAGACAAGGATGGAAAGACTTCAACTCACATACTTTAGACATACAGTCAGGAGAGACCAGTCCCTGAAGAAGGACATCATGCTTGCTAAAGCGAAGAGGCAACAAAAAAGAGGAAGGCTCTCAAGGAGATGGATTGACACAGTGGCTGCAGCACTGGGCTCAGGCCTTGGAGGAATTTTAAGGACAGCACAGGACAGTGAAGTGTTTCGTTCTGTCATACGTGGGGTTACTTGGGTTGGAATCCACGCGATGGCACCTAACATTCCTATAATATGGTAAATTCTTCTAGTGTTGTTGGTAAGTGCCACTGTAGGCCCCCTATTCATAACAGACTGATCTTATGAGCAGACCATTGTGATCTATAGACTTTTCACTGGATGGTTTGGGGGAGCAGATCTCCATGCTTTATCTCTAGTCCATCTTAGTCTGTAAGTTCTGCTAAAATATGTTCAGCCTCATAGCAACACACAAGTCTCCACAGACAGATAGATGGTGGCTGCACTTTAGACACAAACTCAAGTTTCCCACATGGAATGCAAAACTGCTATGCCTGAATAGTGTCAATTCACTGCCCCTTTATTCTTGGGTAGCAAGTCACATTTAGAAAATTAGCCACTTTGTAAAATTAAGAGAAATTCTACTGTCATATTCAGCTTTATTCTCCCTTATGCTCATTTTAGCACTAATCTAACTGCTTTGTAGATATTTTTATGTCTTTTTGTACCATGACAGATCGTGAGTTCTTGATGGCATATCTATTTTCCCACCCTCGTACTTGGCCAGGACTTCAAAGACCTCACAGTAAAGGTTCGTGATTCATCTCCATTAAAATAATCTGGAATACCGCAAAACAGGCAAATTCCAATGCCAAACATACAAAATGAACATGCTATATATACAGAATGAACATGCTCTTTGTGAAAATTGTAAAAAGCTACACTAGGGCCTTCAAACTATATTAAGATAATAGATAATAAACCAAAAAGATTAGATATTGTGGTTATGGACTGATATTTCTTCAAAATATTTACACATATCATTTAATATTTAGAACCTAATGGCATGAATACTTATTATATTGAGGAAGCATGAGTTAGCTTCTACCAGAAACATGTTCTACTATTTTATCTGAGGGATAATAAAAGAATACTATAGCAGTGCTAACTTTATGTATTTTTACTGAATCAAACCAAATAATTTGGGGAATTTAAGAACCAAGATGCACTTTGAGGTCTAAGGTGCCCCTGACACAAGTCATGGTATTTTCAATCACCTTATATGCAGCTGAAAGTCAGATGTGGAACAAGGAAGACTACACAGTATTGACACATTTGAATTATGTTGCTGGCAAAAAATATTGATTGAAAGTACTATGGACTCCCTCAACAAACAAATATTTCTTAGAAGAAGTACAGCCAGAAGTTCCTTGGAAGCATGGAAGGAGAGAGTTTGTTTCAGATACTTTGGATGCTTTATCAGGGAGACCCATCCTGAAGGACATCGTGCTTGGTAATTTATAGGACCAGTGTAAACTCTTCACAAGGTAGATGAGCATAGTGGCTGTAACAATGGCCTCAAACATAACAATAATTGGAAGGATGGCACAGGACCAGACAGCACTTTTTTCAGTTGTACAGGGGGTCACTATGAGTCAGAGCTAGCTCAGCAGCACCTACCAACCACAGAGATCATACCGCAGACAAGCTGTATTGAGAAAGATATACAAAAACAAAGTTCTAAGCGATCACATTATTTCTATCATATATTTAAGCAAAGTTTAAAAATATAAATCTCAAGATCCCAGACCTGCACAGAGATTTGTTTGGGTGGGTTTTATGTTGGTGGTGTTGTTTATTATTTCTTTGTTTTATTGATCTGTTGTTAACTGAAGGCAAAACCAACCAGCACTTTTTCATGAGAAGGTGTTTTACTATAGGGAGCCATACTTTAAATATCACAAACATGATAAAATTAATATAACTTCACAAGTCATTCCCTTTTAGCAACATTATGGAATATGAAAATCTATAATAGAAATATAGTATAAACATTTTAGAACAGTATCAAAATAAAATTGTTTGATATCTTAACAAACATCCAAAATTTAATCGTAAAATATAAAATATTTTTTAAATGTTTGCTATGATTTTTATAAAAGAGTAAACATTTCCAAAGTCAGTAGAATACTTTGTGTGTATATAACAATATAATTATATGAAACAAACTGTTCAAAATTCTTAAAATGATAATCTAAGGGGTAAATATTGGCCACTCCCCATCTATCATGCAATCTCCAGCTTCATCAAAATTAACTTTAGAATGTTTTTTAATTTCTCCATTGTGTTTAAAAGATATGTATCTATGTATCTTGGCTGAGAGCAGAAAATTCTAGAAAGACATCTGTGTTTGATTGACTACACCAAGACATTCAACTGTTTGGATCATAACACATTTTGGATATCATTGCAAGGAATGGGAAATCCATAACTCTTCATTGTGCCCATTCATAGCTGTATAGAAATTATTCTCACAGAACAAGGGGCTACTGCATGGTTTAAAATCAGGAAAGGTGTGTGTTAGGATTGCATTTTTCCACATGGCATCAGAATCAAAAGAAGACTCATTAACAACCTGCAATTTGAAGATGACAAAACTTTGCTTACTTAAAGAGGACTTGAATCACTTACTGATGAAGTTCAACATGACAGCCTTAAATATGGATTACATCCCATATACAAAAAAAAATCCTCACAACTAGACCAATAAGTGAGAAAAGATGGAAGTTGTTAAATATTTCATTTTACTTGGGTCTACAATCAACACCCATAGAATCATCGATCAAGAAATCAATTGATGTATACCACTGGTCAAATCTGCTGGGGAAAAACGCATCAATGTGTTAAAAAAAGCAAAGATGCCATTTTGAGAACTAAGGTGCACTTGGTATTTTCAATTATACCACATGCCTGTGAAAGCCAGGCAACAAATAAGAAGTTCCAAAAACCAATTGATGCCTTTTAATGATGATGTTTATGAATAATGTTGAATATACTGTGGCCTACTGGAAGAATAAACAAATCGAAAAATGTACAGCCAGAATGCGCCTTAGAAGGATAACAAGGCTTCAAACCTGTTATTCCTAGGGACCAGTCCCTGGCAGAAGGACATGCTGGGTAAAGCAGAGTCATCTCAAAAGAGGAAGCCCCTCAGTGAAGTGGATTGGCAGCAGCTGAAAAGGTATCGGCGCTATAGCAAGTCTGGTGATAAAATCAGACGGTGCCCAGCTATCACCAAGAATATCGTCTGAGGTCTTAGAGGTTTGCCATAAACAGGCAGCCATCTGAGTGAGGTGCCAGCTAAGACCACACAGAAGAAGCACACTAGCCAGTGGTGTTCAAGGATTTTGAATGGTAAAATCCACAATCAAAGGAAGGAATCATATTAGAGCTTAAATTCTGCACACCTGGTTTAAAGAAGGCTAAAAATGAAACCCAAAATCCATTTGCAGAGTCCCCACATGGATTAAGCCTCTATTGAATTTCCTCAAACCATTGAACAGGGATATGAACAGTCTTATCCACAGACAGGGTGAATTGAAAACTGAATTACTACAGATAGTTTGATTAAATTTAACATCTTACCATTTGTTTAAGGAACCCTAGTTGCATAGTGGGTTATACGTTCGGCTGCTAACCACGAGGTCAACAGTTCAAAACCATCAGCTGAAAGATGAGGCTTTCTACTCCCATAAAGAGTTTGTCTCAGATAGCCACGAAGTAGTTCTATTCTATCCTATCGTGTTGCTATGAATTGCAATCAACTTGATGGCAGGCAGTTTGATATTTTTGGATCATTGCTTTCTCTTTTGATGCATTTGTAACTTGTCCTGGTTTTTATTACTTTCTGTTTTATTTTGGAATGAGATTTTTCTGTGTTTCATTTTATTGCTGTTCCTGGGGGGGTTCGGTTTTTTGTCCTACTTTTTGTATGATTTTCTTTATAGGTAAACCTATAGAGAAAGCGACTAAATCAATAGTTTCATGGGGTTATGATGGGGGGGTGGAGTCAGAAAGAGAAAGAGATGTTAATAACAATGGGTGCAAGAATGACAAAAATTCTCCAAAATTTATTGGGGTGGTGGTTGTTCAACTTTTTTTTTTTTTTAATTTTTTTTTTAAAACATTTTATTAGGGGCTCATACAACTCTTATCACAATCCATACACACATCAATAGTGTAATGCGCATTTGTACATCGTTTCTCAAAACATTTTCTCTCCATCTAAACCCCCGACATTAGGTCCTCATTTTTCCCCTCCCTCCCTGCTCCCCCCTCCCGCATGAGCCCTTGATAGTTTATAAATGGGTATTTTGTCATATCTTGCCCTGTCCGACATCTCCCTTCATCCACTTTTTGGTTGTCTGTCCCCCAGGGAGGAGGTCACACACACTTCCATGTAATCGGTTCCCTCTTCCCTACCCATTCTCCCTTTACCCTCCCTGTTTTGCCACTCACACCGCTGGTCCTATAGGGCTCATCCGTCCTGGGTTCCCTGTATTTTCACATCCTATCTGTACCAGTGTACCTCCTCTGGTCTAGCCAGTCTTGCATGATAGAATTCGAGTCATGGTAGTGGGAGCGGGGAGGAAACCTTTAGGAACTAGAGGAAGGTTGTATTTCTCATCATTGTTACATCGCACCATGACTGGCTCATCTCCTCCCCTAGACCCCTCTGCAAGGGGATCTCCAGTGGCCTACTAATGGGCTTTGGATCTCCACTCCGCACTCCCCCCATCATTCACTATGGTAAGATTTTTTGTTCTGATGATGCCTTACACCTGATCCCTTCGACACCTCGTGGTTGGATAGGCTGGTGTGCTTCTTCCATGTGGGCTTTGTTGCTTCTGAGCTTGATGGCCGCTTGATTACCTTCAAGCCTTTAAGACCTCAGACGCTATACTTTTTGATAGCCGGGCACCATCAGCTTTCTTCACCACATTTGCTTATGCACCCATTTGTCTTCAGTGATCCGTTCGACACCCCGTGATCACACAGGTTGATATGTTGTTCCATGTGGGCTTTGTTGCTTCTGAGCTAGATGGCCGCTTGTTTACCTTCAAGCTTTTAACAACTTTTTATGCATTTGAGCTATTGATATGTATGATCTGTTCCTTATATATCAATAAGATCACTAAACATGGGTTTAAACAAAGCAATGTCGTGAGGATGGTGCTGGCTTGAACAGTGTTTTGTTCCATTGTACATGTGGTCATTATGAATCAGAACCAATTCAACAGCCCCTAATAACAATATACAACTTAATGTACCCAACTGAAACAAAGTTGTAATATTCAACTTTCACCTTCATGGCACTTAAGAGTGAGTGATTTCTTTCAACTCAGCGTTCAAGCAATAGAATAAAGGCATATCATGCCATTTTGCATACTTCACAATGTTAGAAATAGCTTACAACCATGATATGTGTAAGTGCTTGTAATTACTCCGATATCTCCTTTAATTTTTGTAAAGAAGGTAATAAATGTGCATTTTCCACAGGACACTAGTACCTGGAGCTGTGAGTTAGCATCTCCTAACTCTCTAATGGCTTGGATAAAACACCTAACTTGCCCTCCAGCCTGGTACCTCAATCAGAATAATGGCAAAGCTACAGGCATCCATGTATCTCTAGATGTATCAGAGAGAGAAAGGGGTATGCTGTCATTCATTTTTCTATAACTTTAGTGAATAGCTATAATCTATTTATGAGGCCATTATTCTTTTGAAAACTCCATATACAGAAAAAAAATCATTGTGCTACTATGCAAGGAGAGGGTAGCTACAGAAAACCAAGGACTCTCTCTCTAGAACTGATGAAGGACTAGCAATAACAAGGGCCAAATGAAGTGTGTCTATTTGGTAAAGTAACAGGTGAACATATTATAAATGATGCACCATGTGGAAAAATGTCTCTTCCGTTACTATCACTCATATTATAACACTAAATATAGCAGCTCCACGCAGATGCAACTGATTGTCTTCATAATCAAATTCTTAAAGGATTGCACACCCTATAATTATATTTTTGAAACATCACAGAAACCCAAAAGGTGCCTATTTATAGTTATCAGAGTATGTTGATCAGGATAGAGCTGTGTTCAAGGCCACATCTCTGCCTAAATAAAATTAAAGACATCATGTGCTCTTAGTGATCAGAAAAAGAAAAGACTTATTTTTTTATTTTTTTTAAAAAGAAAGAAAAAAAGAACAAATAAAATCTTGTCCTTGACTGGAAAAACTTCCACCAGATAAGAGAAAATTATAGTCTCTCTGAAAATATCCAGTATTAATTTGGTTCAACATAGCAGCCAAAAGGAAGATTGTGTGATTGTACTTTAAATTTTTTTTAAAAGAAAACAACTTTTTTTAAGAGCCTGCTTCTTTCTGTGCCCTAAAAGTTTCAAAGCCGACAAATAATTATCTTATCACATATGGGAACAAAACTTCATAGAGAAGCAGATCTTGGTATCAATTTCCAAACCAAATCACTGTCATCCAGTCAACGTCAGACTCATAGCCACCCCACTGTGGGTTTCCAAGACTGAAACCATTTATGGAGTAGAAAACCCAGTCTTTCTCCCGAAGAGCTGCTGGTAGTCTCGAACTGCTGACCACGTGGATCGCAGCCCAATGCGTAACCACTACACCTCCAGAGGAATAAGAGATAAGGATATTTACAAGAAAACTCTATTAGTATAGAAAGCCCTTAGCCCCAGCTGAAGTCCTTAGTAGTGATAATTCCTACTTAATGTTAAAGGAGCCCTCGTGGCACAGTGGTTAAACTGCTCGATCACTAACCAAAAGGCGGGGCGTTTGAACCCAGCAGCCCTTCTGTAGAAGAAGGATGTGGCAGCCGGCTTCCAGAAAGATTAGGGACTTTGTGGGGCAGTTTTACTCGGCCCCACAAGGTAAGCACGAGTAGGAATTGGTTCCATGGCAATGAAATAAGCAAGTATAATTACAGCTGTCCATGGATATAGGCTCCTTACACACAAAAGTTTTTGTGAGCATAGGCACTTTGTAAATATGACATTCGATAAACTGCAGAGAACCAGCTTCAAGTGTCATTCTTCATGCATGTCCAAATAGGAGAAACACCTTCACCAATAATAAGCACTGACTCGTCATTTCAAATCTAGCATGCAGTGCCAAGAAAATCTTCCTGTTGTTCAAATTTAAATATTTTTGTGGTACTTGTTTTTAAGTCATCCAATAATTTTCTCATCCCTAAAATATCCGTTCCTTTTTGCATCCATCTAAGAGAGATGGTACTAAGTAGGAGTAACTGTTTGTGACCCGGAAGGGAAACCTACTAAACAATTACTAATAAATTACAAACTGAACTGGATCCTATTCTTAAATGCTAGGCAAAAGCATTCAGACAATCCATATGCTATAAGCTATTTTTGTTACACGGTAGTGATTAAAACCGCTTCTATGAAGGGTTAAATTAATCCAAAAAAATTATTTCCTAGTATTAAACTTGCTATGTGAAAGATAGGGCAAGAGTTTAACACTGAAGTTTCACAAGAAAACAATAGTTATCTGAGCACTAGCGCAGCAGAAAGGCGAACTGCTTCTGATTCCCAGGAGGCATCCCTCACAGATCATTATTTCTGATTATTGTGGTAGAGCATTTTTCATTTAATGCTTGAAAAACATCCAATACACCATGCTCTGCTTCATTTGATGAGTTATGTTGAAACCACTCATTTCCATTTTCTCTTACACCTGTAAAATGTCAAATAAGAGTGATAAGACAGTCAATTTACCTTCAATTTCCCCAAGAATGTAAGGTTTTAGAGAGTGAATATAAGTACCCTAAAATAATAGATTCATGTATTTTCTCAATTCTCTTTCTCCTTATCCCACTGGCAGGTAGGGGAGAAACTATTTCTGATACTCTTTCCTTTAAAGTGCTAGTTTTAAGGGGCATAAAAGGGTCACTCTTTAACTTAAAAAAAAAGTTCTCAAACATACTTGTTTTCTCAGTAAATATCTTTCAAAAGGAAAAGTCTACAAAAACTATAGAACCTTCTCTGGAGTGTATATAAAAAGTAACCCAAAAAGTAGCTATGAGTGAAAAAAGTAATAAAGATTTGAGAACTACTTAAAAAGATATCAAATGTAAGTGGTTCTACTCAACTTAACTCCTTTTTCACTCTTCTTTTATGCATGCAAAGACTCATACAGAGGCAAAGCAATCGATTTCAACTACAAATTCTAACAGCAATTACAAAGAAATAAAAATGAAAACCAAAAAATTATCATTTTATAAGTAGGAAAAATGGGCCATAGATATTAAGAGGCCTTAAGAATCACTCTCTTCCTCAGCACCACAGAAACAATGCACCCAGATATATAATAATCATAATTCACATTTTATTTCTAAACATACACTTTCATACTAGTATAACAAAAGACATTACAAGGTGAATCACATTCCAATCCTAATTTTCATTACAGTAAGATTTTAAAAAGGATTACAAACCTACTGCATGGATAACATTGCATTGCAATAACAGTGTGCAATTTTCCACATAAACATGAAAAACAAAGGATGGGTGTTAATAAGGAACAAAAGCATCATCTATCTTGAAATATCACAAAATTTACTTCAAAGAGGCTTCTGAATAAATATTAAGATTGATCATAATCTTATGTAATTTATCCTAAGCATACATAATAAGCACCCAGAAATCAAATTAAAAAGATACTCAGAAATCAAAATTATACTTCAAGAAAATGTACTCTACACACATAATTAAACCAGAGTTTGTAATGGAGTTTAAGGCCAGATCTTACAGGTGGGTAGTTGTTTGTTTTTACATGAACAACAGTTCAACTCTTCATCCACATCAAAACCGTCCTTGTTTGGCATCGCCAATAGCTCCCCACACATCGAAGACAAATTCATCTGGGAACGCAAAGTCTCCAAGAGTTTCATCAAGTGCCACAGCAAATTCATCAGGATTCACTTTGTCCTTTCCAGCTTCAAACATTGTAGTAGCTATAAAAAATATTTTAAAAATTATTGATAAATGCAATAAAGATCACAGAACTGATGGTACAAATATGCCAAGAAAATGACTTTTCTAAAAGTAGCATGCATACCCATCATATTATTCTAATGCAAATTAAAACAATGACAACAAATTAAAACCCTCCATCACACATCAGAGTAGCAAACATATTTTTTAACAATCTTCCCATTGTGCTAAGTTTTGAAGGTACCCCTCCTGCCCAACCTTGGCGCTCAACACTTGGGAATCCTTGGGTTTCCCGTGGGCAGAACATGACACTCTGAAAGAAGGCACGGCAGTAATCCTGGCGGGAGACTTAGTGTATGCTCCTCACTCTTGGTCTTTAGCTCACTAAGTCCCCCTCACCAGTTCCCTGCCCTCAGATATGATGGACCCTGTGCTCGTTCCTTGAAGAGGAAAAAAAAGGATGACAACTTGTAATGGGGCATACAAAGCAGGAGCAAGGGAAGGGGGGTAAAATAGAAGTAAGCCCTCTTTTCTGGGCCCCTCTCCAATTGGGGATAGAAAGTGAAGATGGTGCTTTTGTTCTATTTTCTAATAAGCTATCTAAGTTCCACTGTCTATGTCTCGGGCCTGCTCCAGCTGGCTGGGGACCCAGGAGGTTTAGCCAGTTCTTGCTCAGTCCCAGGGAGCACCAGCATCGAACAAAAAGAAATATGGATATGATTTAGGATTTTGGTGAAGTTCCCTCTCTAAGCCCCAAACCTCCACGTAAAAGGGAACACTAACCCAAGAGAATCGCTCTCGGGAGTCCTTCCCTTACAGATTAAGGTTTAACTAATTAAAGTTGTAGAGCCCTGGTGGCCTTATGGGTAGCGTGTTGGGCTACCCACCATAAGATTAGCAGTTTGAAACCACCAGCTGCTCCATGTAGATAAAAGAGGTTGTCTACCTCTATAAAGAGTTATAGCATCAAAAATGCACAGGGGAAGTTCTATCCTGTCCCATAGGGTTACAATGAGTCAACATTGACTCAATGTCGGTGAAAATGAAAGTTCTATGATTAATCTCAATGAGCTATGATGCCTGGTGTTCTGTCTAAAATTCACTCAATAGCTCATGAGCTTTTCTTTACTCAAATAATTCAATAATAACATAAAACAGACTAAGGAGAAAGGAGACGAGATGGCTCATAGCAGGCACCGCCAGTCAAAACAGTAGATATGGGTGGGATGACGTGGTACCAGGGCTCAACCTGAGCAAGGGGAAGAAGGACAACATGGTGTGAATGGGAGCCCAGGTACGGTGAGGAGGACATCAGGGAAGGGGGTGAAGGAGGCAAGCTCAGAAGCAGCTACATTGATGAGAGATTGATTATGAGCATAAGGATTGGTATATAAGTACAAATACTGAAATTAATAAGAGCCGAGTTTCTCACTGCCAAGAAGGAAAAACAGAAAAAGAGAACATTTCAATCAACACTGTGGTAGATATCAATGGGGTTTGAATATATACATACACATATGCATACACATATTTAATAAGGACGAAGGTTTTAAAACACAGATCTACCTCCATGCACACAGCGAGAACCTGAATGGTGGTAAAATTGAGATGTGTTGGTTACAGAGGACCTGCCATGTGTATATCAGAGCATCAGTTCACAGGAGGGCTATTGATATTCTACAGAGCTTAGGGAAAGCAGGGGCAACTGGCCCCCAGGTGATGCTGGAGATTGACATGCTCAACCCCATCCATTTGTTCGGCCTTTTTTCTCTAATTTCCTTTTTTTTTTTCCTTTCTTCATTTTTTTCCATTTTTTTATTTTAAACTATTTTCTCTCTTTTGCTTTTTCTCTCTCTCCTTTTCATTCTTCCTTCTTCCTCCTTCTGTGCTGTGGTTTCTATCATTCCTCTCGGGCACCACATGGCAAAGACAACTATGTCCACACCACCCAGGAGTCCCCCCACCCTAGTAGCTGCACTCCAATGGCGAGGAGCACAGTCAATCTCAGTCCATTGAAAAAGGAAAAAAGGAAAAAGAGAGAAACAGGCACAGACATGTAAAGAAGACCCCAAACCAAAGGAATTTTCTGAAGAAGAAAAATCTCTGGAACTATCAGAAAAAGAATTCAAAAGATTGTTGTTCGGGTACTTTCAATCGATGTGGAAAGAGTTCAAGAGAACAAAGGGGGGAACAGAAAAGCTAGAAACCTTAAAAGAAAAACCGCAAACATAAACCCAGAAGGTAAACATTACGATAAGAGGATTACACAACATTTTAAAAGACAGAGCAACAGAACTGAAGAAATGGGAAGCTGAATGGGTAAGTTTCAAGACAAATCTCTCAACTCACATGTATGAGAAGTCTAAAAAAAACCTAAGAATTATATGGCAGACCACCACGAGGAACAATTATATCTCATTGGGATTCTAGACCAGGAGCAACAACAAAAATCTACAAAGAAAATAGTACAAGAAATCCTGGGAAGTGTTTCCCTAACAGCTGAAAGAGGCAAAATTCATTATCGGGAGCTGAGAGAACCTCAAACAGGAGATACCGCAAAGGAAGCATCAGGACACATTTGAGATAAACTCTCCAATGTCAATGAAAGAGAAAGCACCCTGAGAGCAGGTAGGAAAACATAAGTCACCTACGAAGGAAGACAATAACAATAAGCTTGCATGTCTCAGCACACAGGTTGAAAACTGCTGATCTAGAAGAAGAAGAAGAATAGAGCATATAGTTGAACATATTATAAATTCTCCCTGATAGATAAAATATAGCTATACCCACTGCTGACAAGCTGATTCTGACTCATAGTGACTCATGGGGGTTCTGAGACTCTAAATCTTTATGGAAGCAAATAGCCTTATTTTTCTCCCACGGAACAACTGGTGGGTTTAAACTACCACCTTGCCAACAGCAGTCCACGCTTACCCAACAATGTCAGCAGGCTTCTGAAAAATCCTTACAGGAGAAATATACTGCTGTAGTGTTTTCAGAGATTGTATCTCTGATTTAAAAGAAAAAAGAAAATCTGCAATTAAGTGAAATACTTCTTAGAAAGTTATTTCACATAAGTTAATGATAGCTACTAAAATGTTTTTCACCTATTAACTATTATAAATAATACAATACTTTATAATCACAGAATGCCTATTGACAATCTGACCGAAAAAAATTCCACTGGCTACAATTTTACAGTGCATACACAGCACAGTGCTGACCTCTAGTGGTAACTTTGATATTAAACTGTTATAACAATAAGGTAACTATCACACCCATGCCTCATCTATGGACAGTTAGGTTCCAAAGACAAAGTTGTTATTTGAGACCAACATTAAGTGACGGTTGTGTCTCTCAATCATCAGTTACTCACTATTCATTGGGTATTCCTGGCACGTCACAGGGTGTGGGGGGCATGGCAGCGCCCATGTGGGATGGAGGGGGTGGTCTGGTGTTGCTAAGCACCCAAGACCTCCATAGGCCTGCTTGTCCTTCCTCCACTCTAGGCAGCAGCCTCATGTGGCTCTCTTTCCCCTCCACCCCATCACTGAACTCCCAGGAAACTTTTAAGGGGTGCTCACTGGTCTCCCCAAGCCCACCTGCAACCTCATACCATTCTTCTGTCGCCTCCCATGTTCACACCAAGACACTGCAGATGAACAGGAGACAGTGTCCTACAGCCATCAACTATTGTTGTTCTCATGTGGCCCAATCACAGCTGGGGCCTCTAATTTATCATTTGCAGTAGCTTATGGAACCCACTTCAGGCCCAGCCATTCCCCATATAGGGCCTGGGCCATCAGAGGCACTACCGGAAAACTTTTTCAAAGTTTTTCTAAATACAAAATGATGGATAAAGAGAGGCTTGCTAAGCGAGAAGTAGGTATACTGAACTTTTTCAGTATTATTGACAAACTTATTTTTGGTAATAAAGGGAGATATGCATTTTCTCATTAAATTATAAAACACTTAAACAGTACCTTTAAGCATGAAATAACACGACAAGGCTTTTCCCGTCCGGGAGGCAGCTATCGCATTAGAAAAGCAGCAGTAGAAGCAAGTGGCAGAGTGTGGGACTGAGTGACGGACTCCCAACCCACGGAGGAAGTAAAGCTGCGTGCTTCTGTGCATGAGGCAGATTTGCAGAGTGGGCAACCCTGGGATACTGAATTGGGGAGGCTGGACTTGGAGAGCCGAGTGCCTTTGGGCTCAGGCTTACTGGAATAGGGTGCCTCTGGACCCTTAGTTCAGAGAACTGGGTTTGCTGACCCTTGGAGCTTCCGTTGAGGTTTATAGCAGAGTGGTATGCTTTTGGAGCATTTATTAACAGTCTTACCAGAACTTCGGAACTTGTCTTGATAATCAATTCGTGTCTCACTGACATGACATACGGCATATTAACTTCCTTAATAGACCCTTCAATCAATGAATATTATAACTCAGGGAAGTAAAATAGAGACTACTAATTAAGACTAATAATGTCAGCTCTTGGATTAAATCTCATCTTTTACACTTCAATCCTCAGTTTCCAAAGCTATATAATGGCGCATAGCAAGGTTTAGACAAAGTTTAGTCATTACCGTTGTTAATTTAGCCACTAACTCTGTTAACTACATCTCCGTCTATGAAAGTTCCTCCAAATTTATTTTTCTTAAGACATTCCATAAATATCAACCATTTCAATCAATTCACACAAGTCAACATTAAAACACAGCCAATTTAGAACATGATTTTTGTTGGGATTTTTTATCAGTGAAAAACTATTTCCAAAAATTCACTGACTTTATAAGAAG
>NW_022104341.1:44371709-44375153 GCF_000313985.2 Echinops telfairi
AAAAAAAACTTCATTATTGTATAGTTTTAAGAGAGCCAAAAAAAGGTTATAGGAAAAATAACTTTGAAACTGTTGTTCAAATTCTTCCGCATCATTTCTAGATTTCTTAATAAATCAGAAATGCTAAGCCTGTAAAGGTGTCAGGCTGATCTGCAGAACTCCTGAATCAGTGCGGTCAGAAAACAGCTCGACACACAGCTCCACTGTTGTTCTACATCGTCACACGGTTTACCTGTGACAGTGGTCCATTAAGTTAGATCAGCCCATCTAAGACCTACCAGGACTCATCCCCCTTCTATGGATAACAGCCCCAACTGCATTAGCACTGCATTAGTTGAAAAATCAGTTTGCAGCTTTAGAGCCAAACACAGCACTTTTTATCTTCAAGGTTACTTTCTACTAATTTGAATTCTTTTCCATTTTCCAATTAGTAAACATATCCATTTTTTATCTGAGAATACTGTTTTATTTTTAATCATTGTATTGGTACCTGACTTTTTTTAATGTCTTTTAATATAAAGCTATGTTAATAACCACATAAAAGTGTGATGCCAATGTGATTTGAATTGAGTTAACATTACTTAAAGCTAAGAAACACTGGGAACACAGATAATATATTTATTTATCAATTGAATCAGTCCTACATTTGCAATTTATATTTCATGCAAATCATATTTGAATAGGGTGAGAAATTCCTAATTTAGCAATGGTTGACAGTCTTCAAATAATTCTTTCCCTTGGTCTTTACTTCCCTGGGTGACTGATCACATTGCTATTCAATGTATAATAACTTTTCATGTCAATTGAGGGAATTTGTTACAGGTTATTAACTAACTATACAAAGGGATTACTAGCTAATTTATAACAAATTGTGAGGAATGTTTAATAACTCGAATTTATCAGAGTAAAGGAAAACTGATTGCTAAGGAACCATTTCTTAATTAATTTATAATGAGGCTCTATAAAATTCTCATCTCATCTAAATGGAACTGTCATAAATCAACGACTACCTGGACATAAATATTCAAGTATTCAATGTTCCTTATCAGTGTATACCAGATATGTTCTTTTTCTTCCTATGTCTGATACATTGCCCACCAGACTTTAGTTTTCTATTAAGTGGTACCAAATGTTAAAATCATCATAACTATGGCATATAGTCCACGTAAATCAAATGTACCCCATAATACTGCCATTCGTATGTACCATTTATAAAGTTCTGTTACATATATTTTAACTTCCTATAAAAATCCTATGAAATAGATACTATATTCATATTTTACAGATTAAAAATAAAAATTCACAAGATTTAACTTGGTTATAAGACCTGTTGGTGTTAGTGGGCTCTTTGTCAGATTACTAACTGCAAGGAACTCACCAAGTGCTTCAAGTGAGAAAAATTAGGTTTCCTGCTCCTTTAAAGATTTACAGCCTCAGAAATTCAAAAGGACACTTCTACTTTATAGGATTCTATAGGGCCACTCCAAGTTGTAATTGAATTGATGGCAGGGAATTTGCTTTGGGTTTAATATGTTACAGTAAAAGCTGAGAAATGTATTCTTATCTTTATATACATAAACATAAAATATATTCTTTTCATCACTCTAAAATAACTTAAATTTTGATTAGTTTAATTGCCTATAAAGGCAAATAAAACATAAGCATTATGGTTGATCAAGATAGAAAACCTTTTGACATATAAATGGCCAACAAACACATGAAAAAAATTTCTCACAATCACCAGCCCTCAGGGAGATGCAAATTAAAACCACAATGAGATACTACTTTAAACCCACAATGCTAGCCCAATTTAAAAAAAAAATGCGGGAAAGGATGTAGAGAGGTTGGAATACGTATACACTGTTGGTGAACTTGTAAATACATACAACCATTATGAAAAATGATATGGTGACATTTAAAGCAACTGGGAATTGAAATTGCATATGATCCAGCAATACCACTTTTAGGCATATACCACAAAGAAATAAAGACACAACATGAGTGCATGTATGCTCTCCCGTGTTTAGAAGCACAGTTCACAATAGCAAGAAACTGGAAGCAGTCCAAATGCCCAACAGTGGAAACTAGATAAAGAAAGGATGGTACACACACACAATGGAATACTATGCATCCCTGAAAAAACAAAGATGAAAGCATGAAACACCACATGACATGGAAGAACCTGGAAACCATCATGCTGAGTGAAGTCAGCCAATCACAAAAGTACAAATATTATATGAGTCCACTACTATAAGGAGAAATACCAATTAAACAAATCTTAGAGACCAATTCCCAAACAAAGGGGTAGAATGTCTGCCTAATGGCCATGAACCAACATCACCCCCATTATGTGCCCTTCATAAGAACATATACAACATTGCGACAGGGCTGTCACAAGTCAACAGGCCCTCCACAGGAATGAGGGAGAATCTTACTGGAAAATCAAGTTAAAACCAGGGGAAGCAAGCATCTATATTTCAAAGGAAACACTGATATTTCTGTTGGTGAGTATGACAGGTAAATGGAGAGGAGCAAACTCACATCAGAAGAGATGCTAAACAGTAATTGTAGGGAACCTAAAGAGTGGATCAACTTGTTTCTATGGTCCTGGGAAGACAATTCAAGTATGCTTCTACTCAACCCTTGATGAACCTCACCTTAAAATAAACACTATGATGACCTAAGACACTGGTCTTACAGGGAACATGGCATCCCCCAAGGGCCACACCAGAAGAACTCAATGTGGAAGCCCAGCTGAATGAACGTGGCCCAACTTCAAAACTACCTATACCCTTGGAATTAAGGCTGAAATGCCCTGATCAGAAAGGAAGCAAAAGATGGCCACCCCAAGACTGCGTAAATGGAAGTCGTTGGACCTTGGTTAGGACCCCTGGCTTAATGGGTAGCCAATGAAAGAAGACCTATAAACACCATATATTTAGTACGTCAATGCTTCCCTTGCATTAATATGACAGGTTATGATTATTATAAACTAGATTATAGCGGATCAAACCACGATATGATACCTGCTTAGTTCAGCTCTCTCTTGACCCAACCTGAATTTTCTCTAGGCTGAAATATTTCTTGATTGTTCCATGAAAGAAATTTTTTCTATGGCTTTAAAAATAGTATAGTGGTCTTTTCATTCTTATTCTGTATTTTTATCTTTATATTATTATTAGTTTATTCCTTATGTTTCTGTTGTTTCCCAGGAGGTCTGAGGAGAATTGAGGAGCAATCAATGAATGCAGGAGTAGGGGAGGGAGCTTTAGAACTGATTGTGATGATGTATATACAACTCTTTTTAAAAGTGATTTACTGTATACACTCAAGTATAAGCCAAGTTTTCCAGCACATTTTAATTCAGTTTTTGTGGTAAATTAGGTGCAGATATTCAGGTTGGCTTTTATTCGAGTATATACAGTAACAAATTATGGAGGGAAG
>NW_022104341.1:44376396-44377600 GCF_000313985.2 Echinops telfairi
CAAATGTTTTGAGAATGATGAGGGCAGCGAAGGTACATATGTGCCTGACACAATGGATGTATGTATGGATTGTGATAAGAATTGTACAAGCCCTCAATAAAATAATTTTTTTTAATTTTAAAAAAAGAATTAAAGCAAGTATAGAAAGACACAAACAGATACAACAACAAAAAATAAGATAAGAAAACTATTTTGAAATGTTACATATGCAAATTAGAGAATGAATAGTGTCAGTTTCAGAATGATTCTGTGTTAAACATTTTGGGCTTTAAATATTCAATGGTACAGATTTTGAAATTTGTAAGAACAATTTGTTTAACAAAATGAAACTTGCTCTGGTTTTGTGACCTTGTATAATTTTGAAATAAAATCAAGAAAGAAAGAAAAATGTGCTGAAAAACTCAGCTTATACACGAATACATACAGTAATTTGAAGCAATTGATGAGCCACTGAACAGGAGTTCAGCTGAGGGAGAATTCAGTTCCAGTCAGCCCCAAAACTTCCACTAATCTGTTCCCCCTTCCCTGGAGAACAGAGCACCACAGCCCCAATACCCAGCCACCCCACAAGTCCATTATAAAAATGGTTGGTTTTGTTTTTTTTAAGAACAATTTCAATTCCAGGCTGTGGTCCTTTTGTAACTTAGAATTTAAGTGACCAGAACTCTATCCTTTAGCGCAACATTAACATAACAAGATGGCCAGATTTCAAATCTCAAGAGCACAGCTTAGAACTTTAACATAACAAAAAAGGGAAAGGGATCAGCTTCAGATAGCAACAGCTCAAGCCAAAAACTGGCTCTACCAGTTCTGGGTGCCACAGAGGGTCTTTAAAAGGCTGGAAATTGTGGCCAGAGTGTCCAGACCAGGCCCACGCCCACACTGCAGTCCCGCCCCAACTCGGCCAGTGGCAAACCTAAACCATCACCTGCCTCAGCCCAGACTCATAGCCCCCCCCCCCCCGACTCCTAGGCACCATCAATGAGTCACCGTGGCACCCTGCCTACATAGAACTCGAACCCACCACCATAGTAGGCTACAGGTAGTCCTAAAAAACACTCTTACCAGTCACCCAAAGAAAGAGCTCAGGGCCCCATGGTGCTCCAGAAACAATGCGCCCAGTTCCAAAACACACACAAATAACAACATACCTGAGGGGCCAGCCCCAATCCAAAGTACTACGTGGACACATGCCCCTCCCCCC
>NW_022104341.1:44379263-44384712 GCF_000313985.2 Echinops telfairi
TGGGTTGGATAAGGGGAACCGATTACAAGGATCTACATGTGACCTCCTCCCTGGGGGACAGACAACAGATAAGTGGGTTAAGGAAGACGTTGTACAGGGCAATATATGGCAAAATAATAATTTATAAATTATCAAGGGTTCATGAGGGAGAGGGGAGCGGGGAGGGAGGGGAAAAAATGAGCTGATGCCACAGGCTTAGATGGAGAGCAAATGTTTTGAGAATGATGAGGGCAATGAATGTACAAATGTGCTTTACACAATTGATATATGTATGAATTGTGATAAAAGGTGTATGAGCCCCTAATAAAAGGAATTTTTAAAAAACAAAAACAAATGGCAACATGGCTCAACACTCAACAAGAAAAACTAAATGTAACAACAGAGGCAGTCATAAACCTAATTATGCTCATAGAAGAATGATACATTGATCTGCCACAAAAAAATAAGTCTTCAGAATGCTGCTTGGAGTGATAAAGGATATGAATGAAGCAATTCAGAATAAGGATGCAAAGATTGAAGAGCTAATTCCATGATAGAGAGGATGAAGTCCATGCACCAAAAGGAAATGCAAAAACCAATGGATGATGTAAGAGAAGTAAAACATAAGATAACAGACCTCATCAAGAGACTAGAAAAGGCAGCGAATCATACCAGCAACCTCGAGGACATTCGGGCAGACTTCAATAAATGGGAAAGACAGTCAAACAAGATAATCAAAGAGGTGGAAGAAAAACTGAGGTTAATGACAGATGTTATGAACAAAAACAATATTTGAATAATTTGTCTACCCGAACAAGACACAACAAAGAAGTCAACAGCTTAATTAGCAAGGACATTTCTTGAAGCAAACTTCCCCACCTTAATGAATGATAATCAGACATTCATACAGGAAGCAGAGAGGAAACCAATTAGACTAAACCCCAGAGCTGCAAGAGAAAAAAAGGCAGTCAACATACAATGGTGCTCAGATAAGAATATGCTCATACCTATCAGTTGATACCATATAGAAGAGAGAGTAGAGTAATGTCTTCTAAAAGGTGAAAGAAAAAAACACCAATCCAAGAGTCCTCTACTCTGCCAATCTATCTATTAAGATAGACAGCACGGTAAGAGTCTTCCAGGACAAGGAAAAACTCAAAGGATACCCCATAAGACACCCAAAACTGTGGAAAATCCTTGCGGGCTCATTATGGTCAGAAGACCAATATCCACCAAGCACAAGCAGGACAGTGTCATATAAAACAACTCCACCCAGAAGTCAACACGTTGAAAACAATTACCAAGATAACATTGCCTCATAGGAAAAATAAGACAAGAATGAAAGTCCCTATACAAACAAAGCACACTGATATGAAGGGTGATAGGAACACACCCAACACAAAAAGTACGAGATGACAGCAATGAATCCACAGATGATGATAACTCTGAATATCAATGGCTTCAACTCACCCATTAAAAAACAATGGTTAGCAGCCCGTCTCAGAAAACATAAGCCATCAATCTGTTGAGAGTAAGCATAAAAAGCTGGCAGAAAATATAACAGGCAAACAGCAACTTTAAAAAAGCAGGAATTCCAATCCAAATCTCTGACAAAATTGACCTTAAGGTGCAAACCATGACAAAAGACAAGGATGGGCAATATATAATGCTCAAAAGATCAGTAGACCAGGAACCAGTGAGTATAATAAATATATATGCACCTAATAAGAGACCTGAGAAATTCATCAAACTATTCAAAAGATGAAAAAAAGAAATCACACACTTAACAATCATAGTAGGTTACTTTAATATACCTCTATCAAAGAAAGATAGATCACTGGGAAAGAAGCTCAGCAAGGAGGCTACAGAGCTAAACAGTACAATTAGACAACTGGACCTGCTAGACATTTATATAGCTTTCCATCCAAATGCAAAAAAAAAATCACATTATTTTCAAATGCACATGGCTCACTTTGAAAATAGACCACATGCTGGGGTCCAAGTTGAACCTAAGTAAATTCAAATACATGGAGATTACTCAAACATCCCTCTCAGACCACCACACCATAAACCTGGAGATCCACAAAAAGACCACCAGGAAAACAAGGACAAACAACTGAAGGATGATTAACAATCTTCTGTGAACAAATGGATACTGACCCAGATTAGAGAGGAGTTTAGGAAGTTTATAGAAACTAAAGAGAGGGAAACTATATCATACCAAAACTTATGGGATACAGCAAAAGCAGTTATCAGAGGAAGTTTAATAGTGATATGTGCATATATGGAAAAAGAAAGAGAGACTGATGACTAATACTCTATCATAAAACCTCCAGCAACTAGAATAGAGTCAACAGAACAACCCCTCCAATAGCAAAAGAATAGAAATAATCAAAATCAGGGCAGCATTAAATAAGTGGGAAGGCAGGAGAACAATGCAAAAAAATCAATGCAGCAAAAAAAAAAAAAGGTGGTTCTTTCAAAGGATCAACAGAATCTACAGACCACAGACAAGCCTAACCAAGGAAAAGAAGGCGCAAATATCAATAGCCAGGGTGAGGGATGAAACAGGGGAAATCACAAGGGACCACAATGAGATTAAAATGATAACCACAAAGTACTATGAAAGTCTGTATTCTAAGGAATTCAACAACGTGGAAGATATGGACAAATACTTGGAAAAACAATCCCTCCCTAGATTATCCCAGATACAGTTCAAGAACCTCAACAGACTAATAGCAAAAAAAAGAAACAGATGTGGTTATCAAGAAACTAAAGACAAAACAAGCTCCCCAACCAGACGGCTTCACAGGTGAATTCTACCAGGCATTCGTGGAAGAGCTGACACCGATCCACCACAAATTATTCCAGAACATAGAAAAAAACAGCAAGCTCCCAAACTCATTCAACAAAGCCAGGATAACTTTGATACCCAAACAGGGCAAGGATCCCACAGGAATAAAGAACTACAGACCAATATCTATAACAAACATAGATGCAAAAATCCTTCAAAATATTGGCCAATAGAATACAAAAGTATATAAAATATATCATCCACCATGAGCAGGTGGGATTCATTCCAGGGATCCAGGGATGGTTCAACATCTGAAAATCCATAAACATTATTCAAAACATTGATAAGAAAAAAGATAAGAATCATATGATAATATTGAAAGACACAGAAAACGCATTTGACAACATCCAACACCCATTCCTAATTATGACAATCAAGAAGATAGCATTGGGAGGAAAATTCCTCAAGCTAATATATGCTATCTATGAAAAGCCAACAGCCAATATCATAGTAAATGAAAAAAGATGAAAACAACCACACAGAAAAAGGGGATCATACAAGGATGCCCCTTGTCCCCACTTCTATTCAATATCGTACTGGGGGTCCTAGCTAACAACATAAGACAGCAGAAGGACATTAAAGGTATCCAGCTGGGAGAGGTGGGGATGAATCTCTTGCTATTTGCCGACGACATGATTCTATACATTGAAAATCCCAAAAGCTCCACAACAGAAGTACTGGCAGCGATAGAGGAATATCAAAGAGTGGCAGGATACAAGATCAACAAACAGAAGTCTATTAGTTTGCTATATACATCAGAAATATATTGGTTTGCTATGTATATCCGACAAGAGCATGGAAGAAGAGATCAAGAAGGCAGTACCCTTCACAATAGCCAAGAACAAACTGAAATATCTAGGGATATATTTAACAACAACAACAAAAAACTAGTACAAGGAGAACTACAGGACACAAAACCAAAAAGCGACAGGAAACCAAAAGCAACTTCCACAAATGGAAGAAAAGCCCAGGCTCATGGATAGGAAGACACAATATAGTAAAGATATGCATCTTACCCAAGGCAGTATATAAATTAACACTATCCCAATTCAAATACCAATAGCCTTCTTCAAAGAATTGGAAAACATCAATTTCATATGAAAAGGGAAGCTGTCCAGAATTAGCAGAGAACTCCTCAAGAAGCAAGACAAAATTGGTGGGCTCGCCTTACCTGACTTTAACACCTACTACACAGACACAGTGGTCAAAACAGTGTGGTACTGGGATAATGACACATACTCAGACAAATGGAAAAGAACAGAAAACCCAGAAATAAAACCATCAGCATATAGACAACTGATCTTCACCAAGGGCTCAAAAACCATCATTTGGGAGGCAGATGCCCTCTTTAACAAGTGGTGCTGGAAACAATGGAAATCTGTACAAAAATGAAACTACATCCTTAACTCACCCCATGCACAAAAACAAACTCAAGGTGGATCACAGACCTAGAAGTAAAACCCCAAATTATCAGGACCATCAACAAAGGTATTGGGACAAACCTAAGGATCCTTGGCTCAGGGAATACATAAACTAACTACAACAGGGAATGTACACATACTGAAGAACCTGAAATTGACAAGTGGGATATACTAAGGAAAAACACCTTTGTGCATCAAAAGACTTCACCAAGAGAGCAACCCATAGACTGGGAAAGGATTTTTAGCAATGACACAACAGACAAAGGGCTTATTACTAAAATCTACAATACACTCCTAACCTGCAAAAAGAAGAAAACAGTTAAACCCCTGAGGAAGTGGGAAAATGACCAGAAAAGAAGTTTCACTAGGGAGGAGACCCAAATGGCCAATAAACATATGAGAAAATTCTCCAGATCACTAACCATCAGAGAAATGCAAATTAAAACCATGAGATACCACCTAACATCCTTGAGGGTAGCCCAAATCAGAAAATCAGAAAGCAACAAATATTGGCAGGGATGTGCACCAGATCACTTTCCACCGAGGCTATACGTATCAACTTGACCACCAGCAAGAACTCTCCTCCATTGCTATCACATGACCCAGCTATCCCTCTACTGGGCATATATATACCCAGAAGAGCTAAGAAATAGACCAAGACCAATGGTCTGCGCTCCAATGTTTATTGCAGCACAATTCACAATCACAAAGAATTGGAAACAACCTAAATTTCCATCGATAGATGAATGGATTAGAAAATCTGGCACATACATGTAATGGAGTACCACACATCACTAAAAGACACTGATGATCACATGAAGCACGTCACCTCATGGGAAGAGTTGGAGGAAATTATGCTAAGCGAAGTTAACCAATCACAAAAGGACAAATACAACATGAGTCCACTGGGGTAAGTATAATCAGCACAGTAGGTATAGAATAAAAGCCATTTATCTCACACTATATGGGTTGAGGTGTGGGGGAACAGGTCAAACCCAGAATCATACATGTCATTCCAACACAAAGACAGGGAAAGGGCAGAGGGGGAGGGAGAAAAGGGGAGAAAAAAAAGCAGGGGAAACAATGGCACTCGGAGAACAGGGCACTAAACCACCCAGTGGGAGAGTATTGGTTATGTCTCCACAGAATTGGGAGTGTGCATGCAGACCCCACCACAGCGCACCAAACCTCGAGG
>NW_022104341.1:44385512-44386435 GCF_000313985.2 Echinops telfairi
CTACTTCGCGGAATTTCATTTATCACGGTAGGGTCTAGAACTGATTAACCGTGATAAACAAGGGTTCACTGTACTGGGGACAAACAGCGGGGAGTGAATCCAGTCTGAATCCCCTACAGCGGGGCTAACCAAGAAAGAAACATAACAGATCAGTAATGGAAACAAAGGAAAGCCACAAAGCCCCTGAGGAGCCCCCCAAATAGACTTCAGGCAAGTAAAGGCAGTTCCCAGAACCCCACCCACCCAAAGACCAGTGGGGAGATAGTCATAAAGGTCAGCAGACAGATCTGGAATTATCTATGCTTTTTAATTTTTTTTACTACTTTTTTTATATACATATACTTTTTTCTTTTTCTCTTTTCTTTTTGTTCAATCTTTTGTTTTCTTTTAGTATTGCCTACATTATTGTTATTTGCCTACCTATATAAGATAGGCATAGGAAGCAAGCCCGAGGAAAAGGCAACAGGATTAACAGTACCAGAGGGACTTAAGGGGAGCAGGAGGCAGGGGAAGGGAGTGGTGAACAAACAATGCCACAGACAGGGGAACAACTAGGGAATTAAAATCAACAGTGCAGAGGACATAGAGATCCTGGAGGTGTTGGAGAAGCAGCAATCTAGCTGAGAGGACTTACTAAGAGGCAGAAGATGGGTGAGCATGATGTGGGGAGGAAAGGAAGGTAAAAGGAACCGGGAAAGCTCTAGGAAGCAAAGATATGGTTAGAGGTGTGCACTTATGTAAATATACTAGGTGTGCACTTATGTAAATATACTGAATCATAAAAATAGAGGTATTGGCGTATATACATATATTTAAATGGAAATACAATGAGGAATTAGATGGACTTTGGGCCTCTTTTCAAGTCTTCCCTCAATGCAAGAACATTTTGTTCTAACAACCTGGCACTCTGTGATGCTCACCCT
>NW_022104341.1:44387416-44400547 GCF_000313985.2 Echinops telfairi
AATGAAACACACAAGATTCCTCTAGTTCCTTGAGGCTTCCTCACCCTCCACTACCATGACCCCAATCCTGCCTTTCACTGCGCACTAGATGGAGCATGTGCACAGGTACAGATAAGAGCTCATGCCACATGGAATCCAAGTCAGACAAATCCCTCAGGAATAGAAATGGAAGTAGTGATACCAGGAGGGTAGGGAAAAGGTGGGGAGAGAAGGAGGGAAGAAACCATGGGGGAAGGTAGAAAGTGTTCGGTGTGAGATATGAAAATAATAATAATTTATAATTTATCAAGTGTTCACAAGGGGGCAGAGGGTGAGGAAAGGAAAAAAGAGAAGCTGATACCAAGGGTTTAGAAAATAAATGTTCATAAAATAATGATGGCAACATATATATAAATAAGCATGATACAATTGATGTATGGATTGTCATAAAAGCTGTTAAGAGCCCCAAATAAAATGATCTTTTTTTAAAAAGTTATTTAACTGTGGAAGTATATAATATGTGAATATTATATCAAGAACACTACTTTAAAAAAAACTAAAGAAACCAAATCTGACCTATGGTTCCCATGGGTGAAGGAGGACGATTTTTTGAGGAACATTGAGTTTATTTTAACGGTAGTGGAACAATGGAGAGGGATATCAGTAGTGGTTGTATAATCAATGACACTGAATTATACATGTAGAAGTTATTGAATCAGAAAATCCTTTGTTGTGTATTTTTTTTCAAAAATTGAAAAAAATAATTATGTGAATAACAATTAACTCAAAGAAGAAGAAAATGTTTTCAAATTGATTGTGGAAAAGATTGTACAACTCTTCTTGATGATTGAACTATTGAATTGTAAGATATGTGGATGAAATACCAATAAAACTGCTTACAAAAAAAACTATAGAAGGCTTTTAAAGAGTAAGTTCTCACCTAAGTCAGTATCTCGGATCCCCATGTACAAATCAAGCAGGTCATCAATCTTTGTAATGGCTTTTGTCTCATTTTCAGATGGCTTTATAAAAGAAGAGAAAGGAACATATCTTCTTAAAATGCACTTTTTAATGTCACAGTATATATAAGGGCAAGTTTTATAATGAAAAAGTCTATGGTTGCATAGTTGCTAATTTTAATGGAAATCAATCTAATATCTACTCTTTAACGCAATACAAGTCCACAGTAAATACTTATTTAACATCAGCATTAATATTATCATTTCAAATATGAGAAATCAGTGGCAACCACTCCAAGTAGCTAACAATCTAGAACAGGAGACAGGCATGAATATGTGTGTACCAATAACAAGCACAATTTTACATGTATAAACTTATGCATACAGTATAGAAGCATCACAGAAGAGGAAGTAAATCCAAATCTCTGAGAGTCAAAGGGTTACAGAAAGACGATAATATAAGAACTGCACTTTCAGAAATGAGCACTGTCAAATAAGAAAGTTAAGGGTACTTCAGATAAAAATCAATAAATCTCTCTGAGGCCGCAGAGCCTGATAGAATATTATCGGATACTACAGGGGCTGCAAGAAGTCCTATGAGGCTAGAGGTTTAACAGCTGTTGACTTGGGTGAAGGGACACAGTAGGGGGCGGGGGGCTAACTGTTAAATGCAGAGTTGATGGTGTGAAATGTCAACCCCCTACGACCGAATTCACAATAAAAATTTCATTAATTTTTCTTTAATTTAAATGATAGAACTCAAATCTTAATTTTTGAGTTGATACACATTTTGTTTCTTATCTTTTGCTATTCAATATATAGAGGAGATAGGTTCATATTTTAAAAGTTCAGGGTAGAGGGTTCCACTGGGTTTTAGAAGCAGTAGTATGTAGTGATGATGAGCAAAGGTACTGGTGCAGCCATTCATACCCCAGCTTTCTCGTTGAACAGTGTGTGTTACTGGGCCAGTTACTTATCCTTCTGTGCCTCCGCTCATCTATAAAACAAAAATATTACCTACTTGATAGCAGTGAAAATTAAATGAGTTGATATATGTAAAGAGCTTAGGATATTACATTTAAAACTGAATCAATAAATGATGGTCGGAGTTAGAGGTGAGGGTGGCAGAAGCCCTGTGGGACTAGTGATCTAGTATTGGACGGATGTGACCAAATACCAAAGGCTCCTATGTGCCTCCCTAAGAAGGGCTCCAGTCTTTATCATGCAGGTCAGAAACTCCAAATTCCTTTATGGTTACACAATAGTAAAACATTTCTGAATGCATATCATTATTTACTTTTTAAATTTCATTTTACTGTATGTATTTCCTAGGAAATTATATACACATTCACATATTGACCTATTGTATACAGTGTTATTGTTAGATGACATCAACTAGATTTCAGCTCAGAGCAATCATGTGACAGAGCAGTATGGGCCCATGGGGTGTTCTTGGTGCTAATATTTATAGAAGCTGGCGACCAGGTCTGTCTCCCACAGAGGTTGGACTTCAACCTTTTGGCTAGCAGCCCAGCACTTAACAAGCAAGTACACAAGTACAGGGTTTTAAAAGAATGATATAATAATAAAAAACTGTGCACATTTGTTTTTCCTAAAACTATTACTAAAGATACTTTTAACAAAAAAACTTGATTGACTGTTTTATTATTCTATGTTCAGTTTATACTGATAGTAGGTTTCAAATGGTTTCATTGCTGGTGATGCAATAGCCCAACGATGCTAAATACACAACTACAGGTACAAGCGTAGAAAGCATGATTAGATTGTTTGAAATTCATATCCTATTTAATGCTGTCACAAATGTGTGTTGCTTTTAGGTATTTCTCTTAACCCTTATCTCACGGTTTGTAGTAGCTTCTTTTCCTTCATCTCTCCTTTTAGAGAAACAGATTGGCCTGTTCGTCCTTCCCTTACCATTACCTGGATTGTGCTTGTCTCAATCCACACATATTGAGTAGATTCTGAGGTATGGAATGAAGTGTCTTTTATAGCTTTTACAATTTTTACTAGACTTAAAGGGAATGATTTGTTTCAAATGCTACAATTCTTCAAATCTTTGGTATTTGAAATTAGTGATTTCCATCAAATTTAATATTAGCACCAAAGTAGATTATTTTCCCTTTAATTATGAGCTATTTTCAATTGCCCTATTTAATGAAACGGGCTAGGCAAATAAGAACTGTTTTAGATGTTTACCTTTGAATGAATTTTTCCCTAGGTCTCCAGACAGATCTAAACCTACTTCTTCACTTCCCAGGATGGCATATTTATGGATGGTGTTAACTATTAAAAGATGACTCTCCTCCTGTGAGAGTTAGGTCTTCCTGCCAACCCTGCTTCTTTGGGAGCTGCTTTAATGTCTGTCATGCTTCTTCACTGACCCAGTCAAAAAACAGTGTTGGTATTTTCCCAGCTCCCTACAACCAGTCCTATTTGCTATTCTTCCATTCTCCAACTGTGAAAGTTAAGGTTTGTGTCAACTTGTATGGCCCAGGATTCTCAGTAGTTTGGAAGTTAAGGCCTAGTAATCCCCCAAAATGAGACCTTCTCAGGGATGCTATCTACTTCCAGTATAAGTGGAAATTGTGGGAAAGCTTGCTCAGCATTTGCTCAATCTATATTCTGCATCTAGCTGCAAAATTAGCCTCCAGTTCTATAGACTGGAGTGCTCTGCCATATTGCCAGCTGATACTGGGAGTAATCAGCAGCTTGCCATCTTACCTAGTAACTTGAATTTATTCATCTGTCTCTGCAGCCAGAGCCTGTTGTTTAAATTCAACAGCCCCTGCAGCTATGTGTGTTAGGCAAAGTCTCCAGATAACATCTGACCCACATGCTTACCTCTACAACTGTATGAGTTATTTCCTTGAGATAAACATATGTGTGTGTATATGTGTACAGGCTTCATTGGTTTGCTTCTCTAGAGAACCCAGCCTAAGACACCTACAAATTGCTTTCTTCCATTGAGGACTGTTCATTCATTCAGTACACCTGGACAGATTTCAGTGTGCTGGGCCATGGAGAATTAAAAACCTGAAATAATCAAATATTACTGGTGTGTGCGTGCGTGTGTGTGTGTGTGTGTGTGTGTTCACATGACTCAACATATCTCATCTATCAAACACTTTTATTCCACCCAGTCTCTTGGTTATCATTTGCCTCTGGATCACACCTTGCACTTACTCAGGATTAAGGTGCCTGGCTCCAAATCTTCCTCTGGATTCCCCAAAATTAAAAGTATTCTGGATGACTCAAATAGTCACAAAGAAAGCCTTGGCCTCATGGTTCCTTGAGTGTCTCTGCAACAAAGAATCACTCCCAGGAACAATCCTGGGCTTGTGACCCAACAAGCTCTGGAAAACAGCCACCTAGCTTTTCATGTTTCTCATCTAGCTATAGGTTCTAGGGACTAGCAGTGAACACAGCCTATCTAAAAAGGAGCTAAACAAAGGTAAAAAAAAAGATATAATGAGTGGTATGATGTTTAGTGCCTTGGAAAAAATTAAGGGTAAGGAAAACTGAACAGTGGGAAGTGGGACAGGAGTTGCTATTTATACAAGATTAAAAAAGCACTTTTAGATATACTGATACTTAGCAGAAACCTGAGGAGAAGGCGGTGAATATAAATAGGGCAGAGCATTCAGGCAGAGGCCTATGAAGTCCACGAAGGACTAGGACTATGGCTCTATTTGGAAGGTTTGAGACAGCAAGGTGGCCAATGCAGCTGAAGCACAGGACCCAGGGGGAGTGATAGAGAGAAAAAGGAGGAGTCAGCTAATTTTGGTAACTATGAAAAATTCATAGGAGCCCTATGAGCATACTAACATCAAGACCGGCAGTTTGAAACCACCAACCACTACCCGGGACAACAATGGGACTTTCTACTCCCATAACGAGGTAGTCTCGGAAACTCACAGGGGCAGCTCTATGCTGTCCTTTAGGGTTGCCCTGAGTTGGCATCGGTTCGATGGCAGTGGGTTTGGTTTATTTGATGAATACTTCAGGTTTTACTCTAAGTGACATGAAAAGCCACTGGAGGGTTTCGAACATAATCCCTTTGCACTTGGAAAGTATTATTCTTGTTGCTGTGCTGGACACAGACTAAGAGGCCCAGGGTGAAGGCAGAGGGAACAAGTAGGAGGCAACTTCAATAACCAGATGATGGCATTGGGACAGGGGAGGGGCAGAAGGGTAAGGAAGTACTGGGTTCAGGTACAGCACAGGCATACGTCCACTAGGGGATGCTAATGGATCCCCTAGTATATAGATCAAGAGAAGCATCAAAGATGACTATAAAATGTTGTACCTGAAGAGACTGAAGTTCATGAATAAAATTGCTTTCTTTTTGTGAATATAATTTCTTGCTGCACAAGACCTCTTTACAGTGTTGAAGAGCCACGGTGTCACTTCGAGGAATAAAGTGCATCTGATCCAAGCCATGGTATTTTTCAATCACCACGTATGCACATGAACGTTGGACAATGGCTAAGGAAGACCGGAAAAAGAATCACTGCATCTGAATTATGGTGCTGACAAAGAATATGGAAAGAACCACGGACTGCCAGGAGAACAAAACAAATCAAGATAGAAGTACAGTCAGACTGGAACAAGTACAGCCAGAATGCCCCCTGGAAGCAGGAGTGGCGAGGCATCGTCTCACAGACTATGGGTGTGTTATCAGGAGAGAGGAAAAAGGGAAAACTTCAACGAGATGGATTCACAAAGCGCTTACAACAATGGGCTCGAACACAACAGCAATTGTACGGATGGCAGGGGATCGTGAAGTGTTTCATTCTGCTGGGCTAGGAGGTAGAACTGACTTGAGGGTAGGTAACCACATTAACTAAAACTTACGAAATAGACGGACTTTGCAGTGGACCTGAGACTCTTGCTTGGTTTGCAGAGGTACTGGGTTGACTTCCTTGAAGTTTCTAAGCTAGTCAAGATGTCAGCGGACTAGAAAGTGTTATCTGCAGGTTGCTGGAGGCTGCTGGAGACCACAATCCCTCTACCCTTCGTTTCTGTTTCCCCTTACATGCTTCCAGGAATTTTCCAATTGGTTAATTGGGCAGTGAATAAAATTCTCACTTCAATTAGAATGCAAGTATGGCGTTTTTATTTAACTTCGAGATTTTACCTTTATTTCCAATCCTAATAAACATGAATATCCACACATTTCCAAGCAGAAAGGGCATTGATTCACTATCACATACCACTTCTTCCACAGTGGCAGGGCCTTTTGATCGTAGTCGAAGTGTCCCTCTTCCAGTGCCAAGTTTCCCTTCTGATGACTTCCCAGCGTTTGTCCTGGGCTCTACTTCTGTAAGTATACAATGAATGGGGTCAGTGAGCATTTGGAGAAAGAATTCCAACTGATTATTACAAAAGCGAATGTAGTTTCCATTACAATGTATCTATATTATTAGTATAGGTATTTGGTAAGCAGTGTGCCTTTCCAAAAACAAAATTAATTCATCCTTCATCTATTATTCGCAGATGGTGGGCTCAATGAGTGAGTCCTGTCTCTGAAAATAATAAGGAAGGAAATAAAAAAAAAAAACTCTTGGCTTTCTTATACAAACAATATAGTTAGGAAAATAGAGTTAGAAATTCAGCTGGAGTTTATCCAGGTCATTAAAATAGGAAACAGTCAAATTTTTAAAATGGGAGTTGGGGTTGGGGAAGAAGCAATATAAATTAAATACATATCCTCTAACCTTTTACCACACACATGGTCTATGAGGTAATTTATCGCCCTCATTTTAAAGATAAGGAAAGCGAGGCCTAGCTAGTCTTGTAATCCCTAAGTCCATGTGCTTGCCTCAACCACACCTGCCCTGTGAAAGCGCAGGGAATACATTCTGAAGTGACACCCTAAGCGAAGCAGGTCCCTAAAGGTAAGAGAGACAGGCCAGGAGTGGGTTCAAGCAAGGAATTTCTTGCAGACGTCAGAAAAGAGAACGGGGAGAAAGAGTCCACAAAAAGCCACACCTTTCCTTATGCTTGATTTGATGTGTTGTTTTCTCGTGTGCTAAGAGTCACCCTTCCAGTTCACTCAGCACATAAAGAAACGCATCTAACACAGAGTGAGGAGAACTCGGAGTCTACCTTCCGATAACCACTCCAAAAACCTACTGCCTTGTATGAACACAGGCCCTACATGAGGTCTTCAATTTTTTGCAAAGAAGCCGGACATTAAGAGTTTAATATGAACCCACAGATCTTTTTCATTTGGGGCAATTAAATATTAGTTAGAAAAGATTCTAACCACAGACGACCAATAGTATAGCCTCTGGAAAACCTCCTGGCTACCTGTGGTAGTTACATAATCTTTTGTCAATTTGAGGATTCAGACAGAGGGAAGGGGTGGAGTCTAGCCTGTCAGTCAGGTCATAACCAATGAGGCCTCTGTGTGGGCTGGGATCATCCTCATTCGGGATCATTGCATGCATTTCATAAGTTTGAAGAGTAATTTATAGACTGGTATTGGACATATGGGCTAATATCGGACTTATGGACTTGAACTGGACGTTTTCCTAATATTCAATTGCCCTTGTATATAAAGTTCTTTCTTATGCACATATGTGAGTGCATCTGGATTTGTTTCTCTAGTCAACCACACTAACGCACCAGCCTTGTGTGAGGCCTCTATGCAGTAGCAGTTTGAGGCCTGGGAAGAAGCTGCAACAACGGGATCTCCAAGCCCCAAGGAAGAGCCACTGTCTAGGCTGGTAATGCCAGACGGTAGTATGATTTGTACAGAGCTCCTGATATGGAGACATCAAAGAACTGACACAAATGTACTCTTACTGACTTAGAACATAGATTAATTTCTATCATCAGTCAAATTGGGAATAGGGTATAGGCTCCAAAGTAATTAAGGAGTTTATATAGTACTTTAACCTGTGCTTGGAGGAAGATCACCAAAACATAATACATGAGTTTTCCTCGGAGAATGAAAGTATTAAAAATGTCAATAGTGAAACGAGCCGTCTCAGCAAAAAACAAACAAGCCTATAATGAGGGCTCTGAAGGGGTTGGAAAGACCCAAATGCTAATCAAGAAGACCAGATTCTCAGGAGGTGAGGCTTATATCAACAAACTTACAACCCTGGTCTTGCCAGTTACATTATGCCCTCTCTGTGAGAAGAATGCATTACTAGAAGTGAGATGTTCAGCATAAAATTCTAAAAGAGGACCCAAGGGGGAAACAATAGGTTAATCTGTCATCAGCACATCCAGTATTCTGCACTGACCATTCCCAGCCCAGAGCATCTGTGTTCCAGAAGCAGGAAAGATCCTCTTAGCTTAATGGTATTTACTTCTGCGGTATGCAACCTAACCCTCCCCACACACACGCCACCCCGCTGTGATGTCGCCAAGAACCCTACTCAGTATAACGTATCTTCACATACTTTGTGGTATTTGTAATTATAAAGTAATACCTTGTCATTGTGACTTACCTTCAAGTCTCTTATACGTTTGGTGAGGATGACATTTTACTGGAAAATAAGAGAAGCCCTGGAAATACCAAAGTTTGAGGTACTCACAAAACTAAGGACCCGGAAGTAGGAACTCCATAAAGATCTTGACATCCCTGCCTGAGGTTATGCGCTGCTATCTGGAAAGGGACATGCGCGTAGAACGAAAGTTGTTTGGGCGTTTGTTTTATTCTTCACTGTGTCTTTCCTAGGATGGTATCTCAAAGTTAACCACTTGGTGGCACTGGAGCAAAAGTTACCTTTGAAGTACTGGCTTGGGGACTGACTTCAGAGAGGCAGTTTTCCCAGACGAGAAAACAATAACTGTTTTCCTATGAGCCTGTGACTGAGGTATACATAAACGGACCTGCTTACACGTGAAAACAGGTAGGCTGGACCTGTTCACCTGCAGGGGGCGGGGGAACAAGTTCAGTAATGGAGTTTTAATGCTTTGAAGCGTGTGAATTATTTTATTCTAGCCTATGACAAGGGCACTTGCCTGTTGGAGCATGGCTGAACAACCAGGGCAAGCTCTAAATCACTTCACTGAAAGACATTAGCACAAAGCCTTTCTTGGTACCATACTACGCCATGGAAGAGGTTTCTGCAGCACATAAGTAAGGAGGCAGTAGCTATTTAGCTCTTTTACGTGATTCATCAATGCTCCCAAGCCCTGAGACTCCTTTTACCCACTTAACCACCCACTTAACCACCCACTTAACCACCTACTTAACCACCCACTTAACCACCCAAGGCTACGGACCCCTCAGCTCATCGGCACAAAGCTGCTCACAGAGGGGGCTTGTGCACCACCGAAACAGCAGAGTTTGCTCCAAACCTTTTTAGGTTGTTGCAGCTATTGCTGTAACTACATAATTTAATTATAAAGTACATGAACTGACAAGGTACAGGGAGAGAAAATGTGACGATGAAAACTAGATAGACTGTTTTTACAAAGACTCAATAAAGATGAGTTGCTAAAACAATAAAACAGGTGTGGGCAAGATGACTAAGAGATTATGAAAGATATTTTTAAAATCCAAGATTTCACACAGATCGTTTCTCAAATACATTTACATTCTCGTCTGGTTTTGGATGATGAACTACGACACGAAGGTAACACGTTCGGGGGCGCTTACAAAAGAAAGGCTCAACAGAATTCCAACTAAGATCTCCTACTGAAAGAAAGGCCTTTTTCAACTGATACTAAGGGCTAAAGTAGAAGGCAAATGTTTTGAGAATGATGAGGGTGTATATGTGCTTGACACAATGGATGGATGTATGGATTGTGGTAAGAATTGTACGAGCCCCTAATAAAATAATTTTTTTAAAGAAGAAAGAAAAAAAAGAAAAAGCCTTTTTCATCAAAAGTAGGTAAAAGAATATTCATTTGTTTTTCATTACAATGTGACCTATACCGTTATCACTCTTTCTGATATTCTTTATGGTGCCCCGTTTTAACTGACATTGTCAGTGAACAAACCAATCTCCATCCTCTGTCCTATCTTGAAGCTCAGAATGGGAAATGAAAGGGCAAGGGGGAAAAAACAACAACCTTTTTTCTTTCCATTTTCCATTCAAGCACTCACTGCCTGCATCCTAGAGAAAAGGGCTGGCAGAAGACAGCGGTGCTGTGTTCAGGATGAGCACATGCAGCATGGTTTGGTTTCACAACTGATAACAGGTGTTGCGTTGGGAAAGCTGGCCTTCTCCCCACTTCTGCACGTGAGAACTCTCTGGTCCCAGGATGGCCATGGTTGGCCTGGAGTCTGGAGCATCGCTTCAAAGAGCAGCGGCAGAGACTGTGACTGCAGTGCAAAGTTGACACCGGTGGACATAGCTGTAGTCAGTACTTTCTCGATGGCTTAAAAGATGGCCTAAAGATACCAGAGGGCAGACTGGAATGCTTAGGAAAGAGAAGAGGCCAACAGGGGTGCCTAACGGGGTCAGACTTCTTTTGAGCATACAAACAACCTTCAGAACATCTAGAAATTGTTTTAAAGGGATAACAGAGAAGGGGGCAGGAGATCCTGAATGAAAAGGAGGCAGAAAAAAATATTTCAGTGACATTTTGGTCATAGAAATGAGATAAATCAAGCTATAAGTGATTGATTCAATAATCCCTAGGTTTATTCAATCCCCCTAGGTTTCAGCTCAAAGCACAGATCCTTTTTATTTTACTGACTTCTCAAGCATACATTATTTATTCCTTTTAAAATGTGCTAAGAGGAAAAAAAAACAAAAACAAAAAAAATGTGCTAAGAGGTCTTGACCATTAAAACCAGATCACCTCTACCTCTCCCCACAGCTGCTTTCTGACCACTGATATATGTATATAATGGTTTTACCCTAGAATTCATATTTTTTATTGAATCTGTGTTCTTATCTATAGTTTCATGGCTACAGGAGTGGACTTTGCGTTCAGAACACCTGGGTAAAACCCTCGGATCCTCCATACCTAAAGTGTGTAAATTGAGGAATGGGTTCTTTTCTGTTAATTGAGCATAGCACCCAATTATAGTGTTGTTTCAAACATCACAAAGCATCATGTATAAAAAAGGTGCCCAGCCAAGGGCCGGACACAGATTACTACAGTGCTACTCCCAGAATGTGCAATTTGTTTCCGGGGGCATGTTCTAATCTGTCCAGAGAAAGAAGTGTTCTTCCCACACCTTCCCTACAAAACCTTTTGCCTGGATTTTCTCCCTGAAAATGAGAAACCTGCCAAAGGCCCTCTTCAAAAATTCAAAAAGTTGTCATTCCAAATACCGCAGGGGAAGGCCTCTTTATCCTATTTTGTTTATCTTTTATGGAAAACAACCTCATTTTCTCCTTCAGTGCAGAGCAGGGCAAATGACTCTCCCCTTGCTTCACTGCCAGGCACCAATGTGGCTAAGCTTACGCCCAGCCCCGCATGGGCACACTAAGCAGTGGAGGCTGCCCAGTGTTGTCTTCTGGGTAAGGATGATTCAAAGGGAAGAAAAGACCACTAAGGAGCCAGAGAACTGAAAAGTGAAATCTCTGATCTCTGTGGTTTCTTCCATCCCTCACCTGGCAACACTTCCTAGGAAAGTTCCATGATGTCATATGGGTTGTGACCAAACCCCTCCCATGAGCGCCATGGTAAGTTGATAAACTACCCCACCAAATTCACTAATCAACTTCGGTAATTTCTGTCTGTCAGGTTACACAGCCACCAAGAAACATCAAAATGGTGGCCCGCTGGCAACTCTGCTTTGCAAAATGTGTGGCCCAGGGATCCCGCCTGCAGGCCCCGAATCACTTACACTCGTCAGTGTTCCCAGAACTGATCCGAACCTCAGAAACGGATTCACACGCACAGGTTCACAAGAAAACAATCACCACATTACGCTGTGAAGATGAAATCACAGGACTCCTGTCCTGCCTCCGCATGATCCAGAGGGGACATTTCCTAGAGAAGGGGATTCCAAACAGGGACACCAACAGGAGAGCTCAAAGGTCAAGTGGGGAACAATCAAGGGGAGGGGAAAGTGTTCCCGGCCAGGAGCTCAGTAAGTGAGAAGACCTTAAAAGCGAGGCGTAGGGAGAGTTTCCGTTCCAGAGCTCTTCAAGGAGCTGACCCTCGTTCCCTAGAGCGCTTCTCCTGCGAGGAACGACCCTCTCAAACCTTTCTTCCTACTGGATCCCGCAAAGGTGGGGACCCCAAGCCTACATGTGGGAAAGACTAGACAGTATGTCTTATTTTACCACAGAGGACAGCTGTCTCAAGACCAGCGGGAGTGTGGCCCCGAACCCAGTGCTTCTCTCATGGACTGCATTGAAGAAATAACACAATCCTTGCTCTCTGGATCTCTACTTTCTAAGACTCATGCAGACCACCACAGTGCGGGGGCCAATAGACAAAGAAGCTGACAACGATTGTGTTTTCCTCTATGAACCTGAGGTAGGCAAGCCAGCCTGGGAGCAGATGCCAGTAAGTCAGACTGCACCCCATCCTTCCCTGTGCTCACCTTCAGACCGTGGCTCTCGAGGTGTGGAAATGGGCACAAATGGGTCCTATCAACTATTATATACTGCTTCATATGCCTATGTTAGGAGCCCCTGGGCGGTACAAACAGGTAAAGGTTTGACTACTAACTAAAAGACTAGCAGCTCTAACCTACCCAAAGACTCCTTGGAAGCCAAGTCTGGCAACTTGCAACAATACTAGATTTATTCTTAAAGTGTGTTTCTACTTCAAAGGAATAAATATACACACACACACATATATATATAAATCATCTAAGGACAATAATGTAAATCATTCAGGGAAAGTAGATTTAAAGGTAATGTCTTTATATATTTTTAATTTTATTTTACTGGGGGCTCTTACAGCTCTTATCACTATCCATACATGTATCCATTGTGTCATACACATCTGTACATATGTTGTCATCATATTTTTCAAAACATATTCTTTCTACTTGAGACTTGGTATCAGCTCATTTTTTTCCTCCCTTCCCACTCTCCCTCTCGCATATTCCCTTGATAATTTATAAATTATTCTTTTTTTCTTCCCCATGTCTTACACTGACCACTGTCTCCCTTCACCCATTTTTCTGTGGTCCATTCCCCTGGGAGGGGGCTCATATGTAGATTTTTGTGATCAGTTCCCCCTTACCTCCCCCTTCCCTTATCCTCCTAGTATTGCTGCTCCCCTTATTGGTCCT
>NW_022104341.1:44405435-44407664 GCF_000313985.2 Echinops telfairi
TCAGGCAATACTTCTGGCACAGCCCACAAAAGGGAACTTCACTCTTCTTTTACCTACTTTCATGGTACCTTTATGGTAAATGCCAAACGAATGTCCAGGTAGATATGAGAAGACAAAAACAAACTCTGCTCCACAAAAAAATGACTAAGTGATTTGTTCTATCCCACTCAAAATCATCATTGTGAGCATGTTAAGCCTGTGACAGGTCCTGCACATACTCCCGGTGGTCAGTGCTATGTTTAAGTCCACTGTCACAGCCATAAGGAGAACCCTTTTTGGGTTTCCGAACTCTGGGTCTTTGTATACTTCATTATAATATTTTACTTTGGCTTCTTGAGCTGTCCTTTGACATTTTCTATTCAACTCTTTGACTTTATCATTTCTTCCATTTTCTTGAGCTACTCTACAATTAAGAACAAGTTTCAGAGACCCTTCAGACATCCACTTTGACCTTTTCTTTCTTTCCCGTCTTTTTAATGACCTTTCACTTTCTTCATGAATGATGGTGTTGATGTCCTCCCACAACAGAGGTCTTCTGTCAGTCGTGTATTCTTGTTCATATGCTCAGGAAGCATCAAAAGATAGAACAAATACATGGAGTCACTGTACTACAAAGAACTGTCCACATGCCACCATTTCAGGAAGTAGCATCTGGGCAAGAACCAATGGTGTTGAAAGAAGAAATTCAAGCTGCACTGAAAGCATTCACCAAAAACAAGGCTCTACAAATTGATGGAATACCAGTTGAAATGGTTGAGGAAGCCGATAAAGGACTGGAAGCAGTGGAAACAAGGCAACTACTTAGCCAACTGACTGGAAGAGACCCATATATGCACCCATTACAAGAAAGGTGACCCCGTAGAATGCCCAAAATATAGAATAGCATTGTGATCACATGCAATTAAATTTTACTGAAGATCATCCAACAGTGGTTGCAGCAATACATTGCCAGGGAGTTCCCAGAGGTTCAGGCCAGATTCAGAAGTGGACTTGGAACAAGAGAGATCACTGCTGGTGTCTGATGGATCTTGGCTGACAGCAGACAATTCAAGTAAGATGTTTACTTTGCTTCCTTAACTATGCAAAGTCATTCAACTGTGTAGATCATAATTTACTGTGGATAGCCTTGAGAAGAATGGGAATTCCAAAACACTTCATTGTGCTCATGTGGAACTTGTACATGGATCAAATGGCAGTTGTGCAAGCATAACAAGGGGATACTGCACAGTTTCAAATCAGGAAAGGTGTGCAACAGGGTTGTGTCCTCTCACCATACTTGTGCAATATGCACACTGAGCAGATGAGCAGAGAGGGTGGGTTACATGAAGAGGAAGAGTTCAGAATCAGGATTGAAGGAAGTCCTATTAACAACCTTCGATATGCAAATGATACCATCTTGCTTGTTGTGAGGACTTGAACTACCTACTGGTAAAAATCAACAAATGTGACCTTCAGTAAGGATTGCAACTCAATGTAAAGAAGAATCTTCACAAGTGGACTAATAAATAACATCATGCTAAATGGAGAAAAGGTTAAAGTTGTCAAGGACTGCATCTTGCTTGGATCCACAATCAATGGTCATGGAAGCAGCAGTCAAGAGATCAAAAGATTAACTGCCTTGGGTAAATCTGCTCAATAAGAGCTCTTTAGAGTATTGAAAAGCAAAGATGTTACTTTGGTGCACCTGACCATAGTCATGGTATTTTCCATCTTCTCATATGGACTACCAAGAGAATAAACTAATCTGTCTTGGAAGAAGTTCAGCCAGAGAGCTCCTTAGTCATGGATAGTAAGAGACTCCTTACATACTTTGGACATGTTGCCGAAAGAAACCAGTCCCTGGAGAAGGACATCATGCTTGGTAAAGTACAGGAGCAGCAGAAAAGAGAAAGGCCCTCAAGGAGATGGACTGACACACTAGTTCTAACAATGGGCTCAATCATAGGAACAATTGTGAGACTGCTGCAGGATCCTGCACCTAACAAGGACGATAACAATGCCAAGCCATCATGTAAAGCAGAGTCGAACAACCCTTTCACAGGGGTCGCATAAGACCATCGGAAAACACATAAATATTTCACAATATATAACTATATATTGTTTTGTGATTAACCACTATGCTTTAGTTATGTTCAATTTGTAACAATGAAAATACATCCTGTATATCCTGTATTTATTATGACTCATAACAGTATCAAAATTGCAGTTATGAAGTAGCAACGAAAATAA
>NW_022104341.1:44408765-44418682 GCF_000313985.2 Echinops telfairi
GCCAAAAGCGGGACGTCTGGTCACCTTACATTAGGAAGGTTGAGAACCACTAGGGTTATCTTCTTTCTTTGCTGCCCTTCTACTTTACTAAGTGTGAGATCCTTTCCCAGTGCCTAATCCCTCCTGATACCATGTCCAAGCTGCATAAGGCAAAATCTCCCTATCCTTACTTCTAAAGAGCATTCTGCTGTACTTCTTTCAAAAATGTTGTGTCCACTCCTGTGGCAGTGTATACAATAATCTTACCAACACTATCCTTCAAATACATCAATTATTCTTCAGTCTTTTTTATTCATTGCCCAGTTTTCACATGTATGTGAGGTAACTGAAAATACTACGGCTTGGGTGGTATGTCATCCAAGTGACGTCTTTGCTTTGAAACCTTCTTAAATGGTCTTTAGCAGCAGATTTGCCGATGCAATTTGTTGTTTGATTTCATGACGGCTGTTTCATGGGTCCTGATTGTGGATTCAAGGAAAATGCAATCCTTGAGAACTTCAAAAAAAATTCCCACTTACCCTGTTATTACTGGTCCAGTTATCAGGATTTTGGTTTGGGTTGGGGTATCATCCGTCTGAAGGCTGTGGTCTTTGCTCTTCCTCAGGAAGGGTTTCTAGCCCTCGTCACTCTCAGCAAGCAAGGCCGTGTCAACTGCATTTTGTAATGCATTCGTTTTTCCTTAGTTCTGATGCTGCATTCGTTCTCATGTATTCAAGTATCTTAGATTATTTTCCCAGCACACGGACTGAATACGTATGGTGAGAGGATACAATCCTGATGTACACTTTTCCTCATTTTAAACTATACAGTATTTCCTTGTTCTGTCAGAATGACTGGTCTATATATAGGTTACACATGAGCACAAGCAAGCGTTCTGGAATTCCCATTCTTCTCAATGCTATCCATAGTTTGTTATGATCCACACAGTTAAATGCCTTTGCATATAAAATAAAACATAGGTAAACATTTTTCTGTTGTCTCTGCTTTCAGGCTAGACCTATCTGACCCATTGGAAGTGGTATCCCTTGTTTCATGTCCTTTTCTCAGTCCAGCTTGGATTTCTGGCAACTCCCTGTCAATATACTGCTCCAGCCATTTTCTAATTATCAAGAAATCTGGTAAGACAGCTACCTTGTCAACCAATCAAAAGACATCCATATTTGTGCACATTCCAAAGAAAGGTGATGCAACAGAATGCAGAAATTATCGAACAATATCATTAGTGTTACACATAAGGAAGATTGTGCTGAAGATAACACAGAAACAATTGGAACAGTACATCGACAGGGAATTGACAACAAATCAAGCCAGAGTCCGTAGACCACGCTGATCTTCTCTTCCTTGACTTCCCCGCAAACCACTTCCATATTCCCACTGCCTTATTTCCAATTGTAGTGTCACTGTTATTCCAACTTCTACTCTAGAAATTTGGGGGATGACATTTGCTCCTTCCAAGCCTTCTCTCTTCCCCTCCCCTCGCCTCCTCTCCCCTCATCACTCTCATCAAAACTACATCCTATCCTCCGTTCCTTGCAACATCACTCAACCTTAAAAAAAAAAATTTTTAAGCTCCTAATTACCACTGGCTCTCCCAATCCCAGTCCACATCATTTACTCCTGAACTGCTGCCAATAACCTCCTTCCTGGCTTCTTCTCTAATTAAAAATGGTGTATACTGGTCTGCCAGGCTTAATTCTCAAATATCAATTCTATCGTGTCTTTCTTTAGATCCAACATATAAATAATTCCCTATTACCTGCTAAATAAATGCCAGCTTCTCTACCTAATTTTCAGAGCTCCACTTAGTACGGCCTGGAGCTGCTTTTGTAGCTACAGTTCCTGCAAAGCAAGGCTTTTTACCATTTGGCGTTCTCCTTCCTTATCTACAGTGTCCTTTCTATTCTTCATGGCCAAGTTCAAGCCCAATCTTCTGTAGGAATCTTTTCCATCTAGTTCAGACTTCTCCTATCGTTCCCTTCTCTGGGCGTCCATTCACAGTTCTGTAGTGGACTTCGATGCTTGTTGTACAGTGCTGAGAGTTGAGCCTCTGCTCCACAGAGCACAGAAGGGTTTTCGACTCAGATTGTTCTAATATCACTGTACCACTCTCTTGGAAGCTCATCACCTCTTACAGGGACTTCCATGTGATGACAAGATGCTTGCTCCTAATAGTGGTGGGACAACCATAAGCTATCTGTCCCAAGCTTTCCTCTATGGGATACTTTTATGGGGTTTTATCCAACATTACCACTTTTCCCTGCATCCAAAACTCTTCAAGTCTTAAAATTCCTCCTAATCTTCAGCAACTCACGTCTCAGCTGAATTGTACATTGTTAAAGTCTGTATTACAGCATTTATCACAGGCTGAGTTATGAATATGTTCTAAGGAGGCAGTAACAGTACATATAAGAGCACAAATCTTGGGAGCAAAAAGTACTGGCGTGGTAAATTATCACTTTACCACCAGTACTAAATGACCTTTTCACATTACTTAGTTACCCAAAGCTCAATGTACCTATGTGGAAAACCTTCCCAGGAAAGGCGTAAGACTGAAATCCAGGCATAGTAACAGTAGTCCTAGTAGAGAGGCTTACATTTAAGTAACACTACTTGCCACGCTCCGAGTGACCCTTTAATACAGAGTTGAGTCAGAGGGATGAGGCTTACTGATGAGAGGGATCAGTCATAAATGGGGGAACATGTCAAGAAGTACATGTATAAAAAGAATGTTTGGAGACTGATTGTGGTAGCAATTGTATAATTCTACTTGATGTAATTTAAATATGGAATGAGATATGTATTAATTCCTAACTCTTAAAAAAATTTAAAAAGTAGAACTTCCCCTGTGGGCTTCTGAGACTGTTAACTGTTTACAGGAGTAAAAAGCCTTTGTTTCTCCCACGGAGCAGCTGGTGATTTTGAACTGCTGACCTTGCAGGTAGCAGCCCAATGCACAACCACTATGTCACCAAGGTGCCTCCTGGTTTTATGAGAGGCCTTTAAAAGTGTATATATGAGGCAGACTTGACTTGACGGCAGTGAGTTTGGTTTATGTGCCAAGTATTAGTCTAAGGACCCGACATATATTAACTCATCAAAGCCTCACACTTCATGGATAAATTATCAGGCACTGAGAGGTAAAGAGACTAGCCCATGATCACATAACTGATAAGCAGCTGAGGCAGTAATTAAACCAAGGCAGTTTGGCTCAGAGTTTGTGCTCTGACCACTACATTATATTATGTCTAATGTATTGGTAGTTATTACTATTATTAATAGAATTACTTCTTATCTCCTCTTTAGATAATCTAGAAGCTCCTCAAGGACAGTAAACATACTAATTAGAGAGGAGATTTCAGAGGCTGACTATATAGGTTAGGATCCCAGCTCAGTCATTCACTAGCTCTAAGACCTTAGGCAAACAGCTAAATCTCTTAGCAAGACTCAGAGGATTAAAGAGTTCAAACTTAGAAAGTACTAAGGAAAGTGAACAGCAGTACTGAAAAAAGCAAACAGCAGCTGCTACAATATACAATATATTTCGTCATCTGGGATATGATATTATTATCATCTTTCCTTCTAGAATCTAGAAAATAACCAGTTCTCAAAAACATAATCTCAAATCACCAAACCACATGTATCAAATATTCCTGTTTCATGGGGATTGGTCTTGTTTCTAAAATAATTCCTTAAAGCAGTGATTCTCAAGCTGTGGGTTGCAACCTCTTTGGGGGTTGAATGACCCTTTCACAGGGGTCGCCCAATATATAACGGTAGCAAAATTGTAGTTATGAAGTAGCAACGAAAATAATTTTATGGTGGCAGGGTCACCAGAACATGCGGAACTGTATTAAAGGGGTGCCGCATTGGGAAGGTGGAGAACCACTGCCTTAAAGCAACAATACTACACCTCCAAAAACACAGTAGTAATTACAGTTATTAATTTCTAAGATTTACTGCGTGCCAGGAACTGTTCAAGGCTATTTTCATGCATCTAATCAATTAGTTTTCCTGGCCACAGACTGATGTGGTATGTGTTATGATTATCTTTACTTTTGTTAGGAAATCCAGGCACTGAAATGTAAAATAACTTACCCAATGTCACATTATCCAACCAACATGTGACAGAGTCTGCATACTTAACTACTGTGCATCACAGCTTTTTTTCATATTGCCAAGTGTGTTTTGAAGAATTCAGTAAGTTAAAAATATCTCAGTAAAAATGTGTTTGTTAAAATGTTTCACTAGAAATAGCATATTACAAAGCATTGTTTTAATGTTTGAAATGCCATCTACAAAGTCATACAAAAGTTAAAATCCAAAAGCCACCGCTCTCTAGTTGATTCTAATTCGTAGCAGCCCTCTAGGGCAGGGCAGAACTACAGCACAGGATGTCCACTGCTGTGAGTCTTCATGGAAATAGACCGCCAGATGTTTCTCTTGCAGAAAGTAGCTGGTGGGTTTGAACCGTTGACCTTTTTGTTCACAGCCAAGCACTTTAACCACTGTGACACCAGGGCTCATCACAAAAGTGAAAAGCTGAAGTTTCTCTCTTAACATGAGATAGGCTTAGCCGGTGAAAATGAATGTATCAAGTAAGCTGAATCACTGAGGTATGAGTTTTCCAGCTGTGAATGACTCAAAGGACCAAGAGATACTTCACATGCTTAACATCCTATTCTGATGGATACATAGCACAGAAATGAAACCTCTAAAAGAAGACCTAGCCCAGAGCTCTGTTACAAAATCTAACCACAAGTACAAAGATGATAAATGCTTTTGAAGATAAGCCTTGTCTTTCATGTCCCTTTTGGACTGTTAAAACCCCCAAACATTCCAGCTCTCCCTCTACGAACTTCTTTCCATAAAAGGAAGCAATTTAAAATTACGGAAATTCTCCAGGATAAAAGAAGTCAAGACTCATGTAAGGAAAAAGTGAAGCAAAACATTACATATTGGATAGCTATTTTTCTGCAATTAAAAGTCTCAAAAGAAAACTAATCAGTTGATCTACTCTGGTCACAGTCATTTCAACGGAAGAGTGGCTGTTCATAGCCTTGAGAAAACCGAGGTTCACAGGGCGACAGGGCTGAGCTCAGTGTGGAGACACGCTCCTTTTCATTGGCAAAAAGGGAAAGGAAGTGAGCCATGCCCTAAAAAATACCACTAGAGACATTCCAATGGATACTTGATAAGATTTGGAAGGTTGCCATCAACTCAAAGCTGGAAAAGGGACAATTTGGACCAGAATGCAGCTGACCTGGAGAAATAATGTTAACAATACAGATTTCCCACTAACCTACAAATTTTTAAAAGGTGAGTCATTTAAACATATATCTTTCAATCTTTCTTTTTAACTGTGACGTACATTAACAAATACATACATTTTACTGTGACCTGTACATATACATAATCATATTAGAAGAACCTTCACAAAAGGTCATGGGGAAAAATGGGATTAAGAGGTGATGGAAATTTTCCATGGATTTTTGGACGTTTTTTCAGATAAAACTGAAATACATATTCCAGTATATGAATATGTCTAACTGAGACAATAACCAGACCAAATTCACAGCCATCGACTCAATTCCAACCCATAGCAACCCTATAGGGCAGAGTAGAACTGCCTCGTTGGGTTTCCATGACTTTAAGCCTTTCTCCCGTGAAGCAGCTGATGAGTTTGAACCTGATCTTGTGGTTAACAGCTCAATGTGTGGCTCACTATGCCACCAGAGTTCATAGCTGAACAATACTTCCCCTTAGTACACACAGAGCCCTATGATATGTTCTGCTTTATTCTACTTCATGTTCCAAACACACTGATGGAGAGAACTGTTGGCTTGAAAACCAGTGAGTTAAACTCTGTCTAGCACAGGAGACTCTGAGGGCATGTGTTAAAATGACCTTCGGTCTTCACCCCATAGCCAGCTCAGTGGGGCATCTGCTCTTAGGACAAGTGACTTATTTATAAATGTTTGGGTAAAAGTCATCCAAAAGAGTGTCTCACCCAAGTCTGGCCATTCCTTACTGTGCTAGCTCTTCATTCTGCCTACTCCTTAATATTATGTTAACACCTCTGTTTGTGGCCCTTGTACCTTATCATTATGAAGGACTATATCCATTTCCATGGTTTCCTATACGCTTCAATGATAATTATTCATAATCTATCTCTCCAAATTCCAATTCCTAACATTCACCTACCTTTTACAAATTTCCAAATGAATTGTCCCATGGATTTCAAATTCACTGTCAAAAATTGCAGTTATATTATAACCTCTCCCCTCAACTCCTCACTGAAATTTACTTATTTCCCCATATTCGTTATCCCAAAGAATGACAACATACTCCATTCTTTTCCGATGCTACCTACATATCTCTGGGTCATTTTCAATGTCCCTTTCTTTTGTCTCTACATTCAGTGGATAACAAATTCTGCTTTCTTAGGACCTAGTGGTATTCAGGTAAACATTTAAAAATCAGCTCTCCAGGGGGAGAGAACCCTAACTTGCAGAGTCTGCCTATTTCTTTCATTTAGATCTCTTGATCCTGGCCAATTTCAAGCAATGATCCTGAAGTCACTAAATGGGAGTCTAAAAGAGATGTGCACAAACAGGCACCTGCAACCACGCAAAACAATTCCCTTCTCTCCATACATTAATTCAGTCTTCTTTCTCCTAAATTAATGTAATGGAATATTTACCTGGCCTCCATTTCGTACTCCATCCCTCAGTCTGACACACTATATCTTTCCAATCTCACTGCCTTAGAGTCGATGCCAACTCACAGTGATGCTATAGGATAGGGTAGAACTGTCCCTGTGAATTTCTGAGACTGTCACTCTTTACAGGAGTAGAAAGCCCATCATTTCCCACAGAGGTAGTCAATTTGATTCCTGTGTGTTCCATCTGGAGAAGTCCATGTGTATAGTTGTATTCAGTGTTGTTGGAAAACAGTATTTGCTTTCAACAAGTCGCTGGTTTTGCAAAATTCTCTCATGCTGTCTCCATCTTCATGTCTATCACCACATCTATATTATGCAACTCCTGTTCCTTCCTCGTTGTTTCCAGCATTTGCATTCCCATCACTAATAATTATCCATGCATCTTGATTGCCTGTTTGATCAATTTCATACCAAAGCCGTTGGTAGAATTCTTCAATATCTTCCTCACTGGTTTGTTGAATGGTGCATAAATGTATATAATAATTGTATTGATAGGATTTTCTTGAAGGTGGACAGACACATGTACTTCATGATTGATTTTTCAATGTCTTTTGACAATGAATGCTATACCATTCCTCTTAATTGTGTTATTCCTGGCATAGTAAATCATATGATTTTCTGACTCAAAATAGTCAACCCAACTCCAGTTAAGCTCACTAATGCCTAGGAGGTGGGCCTTTATGTGTTCCATTTCATTTGTTATGGCTTAAAATTTTCCTAGATTCATACTTCACAGATTCCAAGTTCCCATCAGTAGAAGATATTTATATCTGTTTCTCCTTACCTCGAGTCAGGCCCCCTCGGCTAATGAAAACCCAAAGGCTCCATTCCCACAGGCTTTATCTGACTCACGTCACCGGATTTTAGGGTGTGAAAATAATATATTCCTATTGGGAAAATCTGATCCATGTTCATGAACTTCATATGAGGCAACCAAGAGCAGGCTCAATTGAAGTCAGATATATTAGGCAATTAACTATATCAATATATGTGCCTCCAATAGCAAAGGAAAAGATATAAACATGGAATTTACTATTACTAACTAGTTGTCATCAAACCGATCACTACTCACAGTGACCCTATTGATGCAAGCAGAAATATGCTTCAAAATGTTTTCAATGGAAGTAGATCATCAGGTCTTTTGTGTGGGATACCTCTGGGCACACTTGAACCTCCAACTTCTGAGAGCATTAACCTTTCGCATCACCGACCCAGGGACTCTAATCATGGAAAACGCTGACCACTGCCGTCAAGTTGATTCTGTTTCATAGCAACCCCATCAGACAGAGCAGAACTGCTCCATTGGGTTTCCAAGACTGTAAATTCTTCAGGGGCAGACAGCCTCATCTTATTCTGCCAAGCAGTTGGTGGCTGTGAACCATCAGTCTTGCAGTTAGCATTCCACATCCCATTACATCACTAATGCTCCTCCAATGCATGGACCCAAACCAAGGCCAAACTCACTACCACTGAGTCAATACTGACTCACAGCGACCCCAGAGGGTCGGATAGAATTTCACCTGTGACTTCCTGAGACTATGACGGTTTATGGGAGTAGAAAGTCCCATCTGTCTCCTGAATCATGAAACAGTAGTGGCTAAATAAAACAAACGGCCTCTGTAACATCGAAGACCTAACATTCAAGTTAAGATGTCTCAGCAACTTTCCACAAAGGGAAAAACAGGAAAAGTATTAACTCTGGGAAATAAATGATGTGGTGGAGAGAAATATAGAAAGCAATCATATATTAAGAGAATGATTTTGACGTAGAAATACATAAAGTCAAATAAAACATTGACTTTAAATAGCCTATAACTTACTACTTAATACACCACTCCTCACTTATCAACCCTCCCCTTATCCAATATTTTACATGTATGATAATATCAAAAATCAACTTGTGTGTAGCAATGACACATTTGCAGTAACAAATATCAAAGTGCAAAGCTGAAGTAACACCGGCTATGATGGTTCAGGTTATGTGTCAATCTAGCTAGGCCACACTTCTCAATGGTTTGCCAGTTAAGGAATGTTGTAGTTATCCTCTATTTCTGTGATATGATGTGGTCATCTTCCTTTTTCACATGGTGCCAATTTGTCCCCTCTCAACCTGGTCTTTGGAACCTAACCACGTCAATAAGTCAGTGAGGAGTGAATGTAGTCTGTAACACCTGGTGGTGTGGGTCACCAAGTGAAACCATCTCAGAAAAAGCTGCTAGACAGAAACCTAGCTTTGTCAGACTTTCTCTGTGAAAAAATACCTCATAACCTCAGAGCTACAGCAGTGGCTCCTAAAGTGGTCCCTCCAGGAGCAACACTAACATGAGGCATCGTTCTTCTTGTATCTTCTATGAAACTGCACCTCCCACAGGTAAGATAACCTATCATGTATTTCTGCTAAATGGAACAGAACCTTTTGGGAGCAGAAAATAAAATGTTATAAGGTTAGGGTCTGTTGCTTGCTTGCTAAGAGACAGAAAAATGTGATTCTTTAGACCACTCCATTCTTCCTTCATTTTGATTAACTGTCATGAGAACACCTATTCGAAAGAAAGAAATTTATGAGAGCCAGAACTCTACAGAATTACCATTGTTTGTCCTGGTCTCACACGTTTTCTGCCTTTGACAATGTGTCGTATCATTTTTTTATCTCCTTACAGTGAAAAATATTTGAGTATTCCTTTTCTGGCAGCTTTCTGCCTTACATCAGCTCCAGCTTTTACAAGCTTTACTGTAGAAGGAATATTTATTTGTGTGAAGGCATATTTTTTACTGTAGAAGGCATATTTATTTCTAAGGAAGAACATAGGGTGGATAGGGCTGTGGATAGGTGATGGCAGGCTGGGAATGGTTTTTGTTAAAGATATTTTAACACTGATGAACAAGAGACCTTCTCTTGTGCTCATTAAAATAGTGCTGGGCAGGGAGAGAGAAACTGGCACATTTTCCACAGAGGAGATGGCCCTGGGAGGTTGGACAACAGTTGAGATACAGCTGCCGTGCCTAAACCTAAGCAAGTATAGATGTCACGCCAGAGTGGAAGTAATTTCATACCATTCTATGCTGCCAGATTTAAAAGGCCAATAGAGGGAAAATATTGGTGAGGGATGCCTTTAAAATAAATGAGATAACAACTTTAAACATTAATTCCATGTATAACTAAAATTGCTGTTGTTGAAGTCTATGAAAGGCAACT
>NW_022104341.1:44419791-44433352 GCF_000313985.2 Echinops telfairi
AGGCCCAATGTCCTTCTGCTACCTTAATACTAAACCTATAAATATAGGCTCATAGATCTATTTCCTCATCCTCATATAAATATATTTGCATATGTACATGCCTAAAAGGCAACTCTTATGGTGTCAAGAGCTTGATCACTTATTCATGTTACTCAGCAAAATGAGTGAAATGAACACCAAATTCAAAGTCACTGAACTTCTTTATTCCAAATACCTTTTTTTTTTTCCAAGAAAATGTCCTTTACAAGGCAAATTCTTTTCCTTTGATATTTCTTTTCCGGATAAGAAGTACTGCCCATAATGTTCTGTATTCAGAAGTGACGTTAGATACGAATATGTACTAGCACATAACACACATTCCTTAGAAAGGTAAGCCAGAGATAGGAACATTTCATGGGGGGCTGAGGGGAGGGGGACAAAGAGAGAACACTCACCAAATGCCTTCTTAGGTTCCACTAACTTCAAGGTAAATTGTTCCTCCTTTTTCAATTCCTTCAACTTCTTGGCAACATCATAATGACGCCATCCAACAATATTTTCTCCATTTATAGATTCAATATGATCTCCCACACAGATTGTTTTAACTGAGTCAATAAGGCTATCAACTTTGATTCCCTGAAAGAAAGAAAATATACTGTAACATATAATATAAAATAGAATTAACTTTTAATTACATTTTTTCCATGAACTGCTTGAAGTCCCCTTATATTATTATGGGGGGTGGGGGAGCAACTATAAAAGACTAAACAGGAAAGATTCGTTTTTTAATTTTTAGAATTTATTATATACCTAAACTCATAGCTGGTTTCTATATTCATTGCCATAGTAACTGTAAAGGTGCTGTATGCAAATGATACAACTATGCTATTTCAAACCATGCACACGATCTGTCACCCAAAGCCAACCAAAGTAAACCCACTGCAGGGCAGAGTAACACTCCTTAGAGTTTCCAAGACTGGGAATCTTTACAGAAGCAAACCTCCTAGCCCTTACCCCACAGAGGAGCTGGTGGGTTTGAACTGCCAACCTCTTAGTTTGTAGCTGAGCACTTTAGACACTTCACCCCAAGGGCTCATCTTACTTGTCATCACAAATAATTACATTGCAAGAAAACCACAACTTTCAAAATCTGACTATGCAGAGAAAGGAAAGCAGTTACCAGAAGTCTGAAGAGACAACAGGGTGAGAATCCAGATGGACAAGAGAAAAGACAGTCTGTATAATTATCAGAAGCAGCAGATCAGGATCTGGGATAAAGAAGGCAGATGAGATCAGAAACCAAGAGACGAACATCATAAAATGAATGACATAGCAGAAAAGCTGGACATTTCTAAATATACAGTCTATGGGTTTCCTGAGCTTTAACCTTCCAAGTGGATCAAATAAAGCATGAAGTAGCAATTTACACAAGTTCTGATATGTAGTGAACTTTGATAAACATACCTTATGAGAAATTAATATTATTGCTAAATGTGCTACTCAGTTACAAAGTGCTAAGAGGAAAAAGAGATATATTAATATATAAATATGGAAATTTTACATATATTTACGGGACTACATTTATAACATTCTCTAATATCGTTTATGAACTTTCTCTTACCTGGCTTTCCACCTGAATGCTGCAAAAGGCAGGAGGAACTGGTTATCAAACATTTTTGAAAAGCAAAATTTACATTAATAAACCTAAAGGGTCCCAACCATTTCAGATACTATAGTATCTTCCATTCCATTCATCCCATATTTTTATAAAACGCTCCTCCTCTCCTCACAGTACAACTGCAGGGTGGCATTACGCATGCTTCAAAACCTTGAGCAACGGGCACAGGAGTTGAGTCAAAGGTCCGATTGGCATGCTAGGCAACTTACAGGTCTGAGCTGTAGACCTCTCACTGCCCTCTAGCTTTGTTCGAAAGAATAGACTAACATTCATATAACAATTGTAAACACTGTAAATAGTTATCTCACTTAATCTCACAACAACCCAGAAGTCGTTGCCATCGAACCCTATAGGACAGAGTAGAAATGCCCCCTAAGGTGCTCAAGGCGGTGCTATTTCTAAGCAAACACCTTTTTCCTGTGGAAAGGTTGGTGAGTTTGAACTACTGACCCTTTGATTACTAGCCGAGTATTTAACCTGTACATCATCAGGACTTCTTTGACATTTCTAGGAGGGAAATGTTTACTCTTCCATTTAATAAATGAGGAAATCACGGATTAGTTGGCTTAATGATGTTATACACACACAAACACACACACAAAAAAATTTTAACCAAACTCACTACTGAGTCGATTCTGATTCATGGCAACCCTACAGGGCAGGGTAGATCAGCTCCGTGGATTTCCAGAACTGCACTCTTCATGGGGCAGAAAGCCTGTCTTTCTCCTGCTGAGCAGCTGGTAGCTTCGAACTACTGACTTAATGTCAGTGTTCTGGGGTAAGTTGTTGTTAGGTACCATCGAGTTGTTTCCAACTCCTAACAGCCTATGCACAGCAGAATGGAGTACATACTGCATGGAGCTGCATCAGTCTCACAGCGGGAGCCCATTACTGCAGCCCTGGGCTTGTCCATCTCACCGAGGGGCTTCTTTTTGGCTGACCTTCCACTTTCCTAAGCATGATGTCCTTTTCCAAGGACTGACTATCTCCTGATAACATGTCTAAACCAGGTAAGACAAAGTCTCACCATCTTGGCTTCTAAGGAATCTTCTAACTGTACTTCTTCCAAGACATAATTTTTTATTCCTATGGTAGGCATGGTATTTTCAATATTCAATTCAAATGTGTGGTAGTCACCCAATCTGGTATCAATTTAAGGATTAAGACTGTAGGGGTGGAGTCTAGGCTGTCAATCTGGAGATAGCCAATGAGACTTTTGTATGGACCTGGCCTTCTCCTGAGAATTCTGGGAAATCTGGTACTTCCTCCTTGGAGGCAGAAGACACCTCTCTCACTCTGCTATTCCTGAGAGACATTGCAGAAGACAAGCCACATGGACGCAACCAGACCTCGGAAGCCAGAGAAGCCCTGTGGAGACCCCTGCCAGCGCTGAGATGCTTACAGCGTCACTAGATCCAAAGACTCTCTACCCACTGGCTTGTGATCGTCCTGCGGTTGGCTTCATTGCATGTGTTTTGTGAGTCTGAAGAGGACTTTATAGATTGGTATCAGATATATGGGCTAATATCAGACTTAGGGCCTTGAACTGGACTGGGTTGGGATGCTTTCTCAATGTTCAATTCCTCTTATATATAAACCTCTCCCTTCTATACATATGTGTGTTTATGAATTTGTTTCTCTAGTCTACCCAGACTAACACAAAATGCATCAATTCTTCTTTAGGCTTCCTTATTCAATGTTTGTTTTTCATATGCATATGAGGCAAATGAAAATGTTTTGGCTTGAGTCAGGTGGACCTTAGTTCTTAAAAAGGAGTCCTTGTACTTTAAAGAGATCTTGTGGAGCAGATTTGTCCAATGCAGTTTGTCATTTGATTTCTTGACTGTTGCACCCATGAACATAGATTGTAGATTCCAGCAAGATTAAATCCTTGACAACATCAATCTTTTCTCCATTTATCATGATGGAGATCCATATTGGTCCATTGTGAGGGATTTGGTTTTCTTTACATTGAGTTTCAATCCACAGTGAATACCAAAATTTTGTGCTATCATTATCCAAAAGGATCTACCCCCTTTGAACTCTGATATTTCCTTCTTTTACAACTTGACCTTTCTACTTTCCATTTCCTGATTTCTTTTTTTTTTTAAATCATTTTATTGGGGGCTCGTACAACTCTTATCACAATCCATACATCCATACACTGTATCAAGTACATTTGTACATTTGTTGCCATCATTTTCAAAACATTCTCCTTTCACCAGAGCCCTTGGTATCAGCTCATTTTTTTATCCTCCCTCCCTCATGAAGCATTTCCTAATTTCTACCGAAGCTGTTCTTTATCTATATCATGACCACTAGATCTCACACATTACCTATTTTCCTAGCTCATCACCTCCATTTCTGATTTTACATGCCTCTGTTCATAGAGCAGGCCCCTCGTGGTATAATGACTACATAATGGACTGCTAACCCCAAGGTCACCAGTTTGAAACTCCCAGCTGCTCCTCAGGAGAAAGAAGAGGCTTTCTGTTCATGTAAAGAATTACAGTTTCTGAAACCTACAGTGGCAGTTCTAGTTCTATAAGATCGTTATAAGTCAGAATTGACCAGTGGCAATAAGAGTTCATAGGTCATAGCTTTCATCCTATGATCTCCTGTCTCCTTGACCTCCTATATTTCTGGTCCTGCTGGTTATTAGCTCTGGATAATTAAATAAGTTGAAAGGTTAGGAATATATTATTAACCTATTTCTCAGAATAAAAATCACTCTAAGCTAGAATTAATTTTAGTTCTACTACAATAAAATATCCCAGATAATAAAAACTTTTATATTAAAGCATTCTGAGAATGAGATTTTTATGGTTATTCATAAGGTATTTCCATTAAAAATGAACTCATCTCTTCAAAAGTACAAATTTAACTTCTATTTTCCTATCATGCTATACATCTTATTTTTATTCTGAATCTCAAAGTATAACTCTCTTCTCTTAAACCAGGGATCAGTAGATTATGGATACAGACTAAATCTAACCATTATCTGTTTTTATTTAGTTAAACAAAAAGTTATAAATAACTTTTACATTTTAAGTGGTTAAAAATCATCAAAAAATAATATTTGTGACATGAAAATTATATGAAATTAAATTTTCACTATCCATTAAACAGCAAGAACAAAAACCAAGCCCATTGCCAACAAGCCAATTCCAACTCATTACAGTACCATACAAGGTTACCAAGGACATAAATCTTTACAAGAGTAGACAATCCCCTTTTCCTCCCATGGAACAAATGATGGTTTGAACCACTGACCTTTCAGTTGCCTGGCCCATGAGGACTCCATTATAGTCATGCTTATTCATTTATGTATGATCTATGGTTGCTTCCATGCTGCAACAATAGAGTGGAGTAGTTGCAATAGAAGTTGTATGCCCCATAATAAAAAGATAGTGTTCTAACCTCTGCTTTATATTGTACTGGGAATTTATAAGTACTAATATAAGGATATGCTGAGTTTTCCAAATATCTACATACTATATTTTGTCTAGGAATTGTTGATATTTTGGTACTTAAATCATAATGCTCAAGTCTTCTGTCTTTTCGATTGAAAATTTCACCATTGACAAAAATTAACATAAGAAATAGTGTAAATCAACATCACGTATTCTCTTTTTGTACATTTTATTGTGAATTGGGAGAAGATTTGCAAAGCAGTTTTGCATTCAGCAATTCATATGCCTTTTGTTTCATCTCATTCACTGACGTTTGGCTCAACATACTATCACTTATTCCACCTTCTCCCTGTTTCCTGTTCCTATTCCTGCTCTTTTCCTAACGCTTCTGAATGTCCTTGGAAATGCTTATTTTAAATGGTTGATTATTCTAAGGTGTGATTACCTCACTAACAGTATTGTTCCCCTTATCAACAAGTGTGTTAGCATGTAAACAGCATGACTATAAAGGAGTCCTGGCAGTGCCGTCACAGTCGGAGACACAGCACTGAAAACAACATTGCGTTAGCTAGTGTGGACTCACTTCTGAGTCATGGAGAGCCTACATGTGCAGAGTCGAACTGCTCGAAAGGGTTTTCACAGTGTGACAGATCACCAAGACTGTCTCCCAAGATACCTCTAGGTGGCTTCAAACTAATAACCTTCCATTAGTCACTAAGAGCTTAACCATTTGCACCACCCAAGGACAAGAATAGAGAAGAATATAGTATCATCGGTGCAATTCTCCTGTATATATAATATATATAAAACCTGCTTCTCAACATGAGAAAATATCAGATAAACTCAAATTGAGGTATATCCTATAAAAGACTGTGGAACTTTACTCGATTAAAGAAGACTACAAATACATTAAAACCAAATGAAATGCATGATCTTGACTAAACCTGTGCTGAAAATGTAGATGAGAGATATGGCGTAGGGGACATTAAGAAAAATAATGAAACTGCAATATGAACCATAAATTAGTTTTTAAATATTGTTATCAACATTTGATTTCTTGAAATCATTACTGAACTGTATGTAGGAGAATATCCATATTCTTAGCAAATACACATTAAAGTATTAAGGGCTAAATGGGCAGAATCCAGAGTAAAAACAATAAAGCCAATACTACAAAATGGTAAAAGTTATTGAATCTGGATTAAAGGATATAGAACTTCTTTGTATTATTATTGTAACTTTTCTATCATTTTTAAGATTATTTCAAAAACTTTTATTATATCAATCTTGTACACTACTATATAAGTACAGTACTCAATTATCTCCTAAATTGGCCCATATGTTGGGCAGTTTGGCTTATTCTCCACTCTCTCCTTTGCCACCATGTACCCTGTTTCTCTACAGGGACAGTGGCTCATACCCTAAGGCAGGCACATGTTGGACATGGCATTGAAAAGAGGGTAAGAGAAACACAGCTTTGGACATCAGAGGTCAAAATCTAGAAAGCCCACGTATGTGTGCAAACCTTCCAAGCCCTTCTCTGCTAACATTAGAAAGGTATTGGGACATGTGGCTCATGTCCTGAGCATCCCCAGAATAATCCTACATGACTTTCCCCACTCTCGGATTTTCCATTTGGTCACCTTCTCAACCTTCAGCACAGACTATCTTTTGCAGAGCTAAAAATAGCCAATCTATCAAGTGGGAAGTTAAATAAAGTACCATCCACAGTTAAACAGATAAGTTTTCCAAGAGTATTTCTTCAATAATGACAAAGTAGGTGCAAATGGAGAACTTATACAAAGGCATGAAACTCTAATACCAATTGGACTTTCTCTTTGGTATAAAGTCTAATGCCAGTTCTTTGCTTAGTGGTTAGGAATGATGGTTTGGGGAATAGAACGCTTAATTCAAATCCTGAATTTGTCTAGTTGTACAACTTTGAGCAAGTTATTTGACCTTTTGGACCCTGATTCTACATCATCCAAAGAGGAATTGATAATAATATTTACACATATATGTCTCACAGACATCACGGAATTGTACATGTGGAAAGTGTTGGATTGATGTGTGTAGGTTTTGTTGTGTATATTCCCAATAATAACAAAATTAATATTTTTATTAGTTCATTTTACCCATTAGTTGCACTTGAACAAAAAGCAAGTAAAAAATAAAAAAAAATAAAGCCCCAACCAAATAGAATTATTCCAAGGATGAAATGAGAAAATATATACAAAGTTCATATTATACTGTAAATACTGTTGTTATTAGCACAACTACTTGTTACAATAACACAATAATACTACTTATCATTAGGAGGCGAGTCTGCACTTATTTTAATCACTCCTCAGTTCTTTCAATTATTCACACTATTTTTAAATGTCTTATTCTAGCCTTACAACTCCATATTGCTATTTAAATTTTCTAAAGGATAATTTTAAAGAGCATTTTTAGGGCAGCAAATAAGACAGTCAAAAATATGTGCAGTTAGGAGTAATACTAAATCAGCATTTAAGTAATCATATGTTAATGAGCTAGAGACTTAAAAGAAACTGTATGGATAGTAAGTAGAAACTAGGACCATATTTTCCTTTGCAATATATTCTAAATCACAGAGGAGGTTTAAACTGGAGGTAAGAAAGTAAAGAAGGTGGAGAACAAGTTAGGACAGAAGCATTTTAAAAGAAAGTGAAACATTACCAATCCATCCCTTCCTACTGAGGGACTTACACTGAAGCTCATGCTAACTTTCGCTGACATGGTAAATTTTCTGAAACTTTACTCTGTTAGATCATAGCTTTGTTGGTGGTGGTTTTCTGTTTTGTTTTGTTTTATCCAACAACTTACCTTTATAAAAGCATACCCAGCACCGTTGTCTGTAATGGTGAGGCCAAGTGAATCCTCAGATTTATACACATTCACTTCTTTTTCAATTCCTTTCACATGGGCGAAAATGAAGTCTTCAAGACCTATTTGTACACCTAAGAGTCTTTGCATGTCAACTTTTGGTGTGTTTAAAGTACAGAACAAAATCTGCAAAGAGAAAAAAAATAGATGTGTATATATTTTTAGGTCCATTTCCATCAGGAAAACATTCTGGTCATTAATTAATGTATTCAATAACTATTTATTGAACAAAATTTCCCCCAATTTACTATGTACATGGTTATATCACAAAATGTGTTTGCACGCTGGTTAGGAGAATCTAGGACACATTGCTTTCAATAGCATTAGAGAACACCTTGAAGACCCCTGGTGGCACAATGACGGGTCCAGTTGCTCGCCCAAAGATTCGAACCTATGAGCCACTCCATGGGAAAGAGATGGGACATTTTACTTCTGTAAAGATTATGTCTTTACAAACCCTATGAGACAGTTCTCCTCTGTCCTACAGGGTCACTATGAGTCAGATGGGCTCGACAGCAGTAGGTAACATAGACTGTGTCCTGCAGGAGAGGCTTTATACTAAGCACTTCATATTTATTATTTTACCAAATCATCACCTAATCATTTTGCCTCATAATTTATAAAGTCACTATTATTCTCATGTTGTTGTTGTTGGTTCTAGGATCTAGTTCCAAATCTTATATCTAACAAAACAAAACATTGCTAAGCCTGTGCCAGGCTGACAATTTTGCTGTTTGCATCCATTGTTGCAGTCACGGTGCCAATCTACCTTGTTTAGGGTGGTGACTTCCCAAACACCTGGAAGGAATGTATCCTGGAGCTAGGAGATCAGAACTATTAACTTAAGGGAGACCAAGGGGCTATTGGCATAACATACAAGTAGTTCTACGTCTTATTTAGGTGAGTAGCAACTGGGGTCTTCAAAGCTCACGAGCAACTAATTGAGGTGAAACCACTCTTCTCTCCTCATTCAGAGGAAAGAAGAATGATGGAAATTGAAAGACTTATGTGGCTAGTGGGCTAATGGACCCAAATATCAGATATGTTTTATAATATCATGTGCAAAGAACTGGAGTTAGAAAAGCAAGAGATGACACACTCGGCAATTCTCAAGCTTGAAGAACGGAAGAAAACAATGCAAGCCTTGAGTTGCAATACTAAAAAGTGGTGGTAGAGTTTTTCATTTCCTCAAGGTGTTTGGTTATGTCTAGGAAATATTCATAACTTTGCCTCCTGTATATTCCACTACATTCATGGATTTGTATATATACACACATGCCAATATCCTCTGTCAAATTAGATCTATTTGGGGGTATACTCCCACTCTCCTTTCCACATCTGTTCAGCCTGCATGTCTGACAGCTAAGCATATGCTCACAAATCACCACAATTGCAGGATTGTGTATTTATAAAGTATTTGCCTCTAACTCTTGTAAACCTCCAAGCATCTTGTTTCTATTTTCACAGTAGGATGCACATCATGCGTTTATCTATGGGGATACACTATTCCAGAGTGGTGGGTGAAACCACCCGGTAACCCGCAGGACAAAGAGGAGGCCTTCTGTTCCCACACAGCAGTTCCATCCTGGCCCACAAGGATGCAGAGTCAGCACGGACTCAACGACCATGAGTCTGGAGTTTACTCAAATGTGTTATTATTATTCCTGGAATACAGGTGTTTCCTGAGCACTGAGATTCTTCTTTACACCCGACAGCTTCATAAATGGCATGACTTTTCCTTTGCATATCAGACTTTGCTTCTTTTAATACCAAAACCAGGATGGGGTTCACTTTTCCATCTCAAGTATATTATCCTTCAATTTACTCTTATTATGCACTTGTGTTTCAATTCCTACTTTACTCAATATTTTTAAGTTCTTACCATGTAGTTATTAATACTCACGTTTAAAACTCAATGTTAGGATGATAAAAATTTGAACCAATGCACAGAAATATTAATATAAGTTAATACTGTTTTTATTCTGAAAAAATAACACTACTACAGTATATATTCCACAAACATGCTTTATGAATAAGGGTAAAAGAAATAATTTAGCATTAGTGTTTTACAACATATTCTGGTCTACAAACAGATCACCAAATCTTTCCAAAAACATATAAAATTCTTTTTTTTTAAACAACTCTAGGAAGTCAACTTCCAGCTTTCTTTTGTTTAATGCTTTCCTTAAACAGGAACTGAGTTGGTCAAAGCATTCCACATATCCTATAGCTCTCTGAAAGAAGTTATCGGATTCTATAGAGGGAATTCTAATATTTATGCATGGGATTTTAAATAAAAGCAACTGGAACAGTTACTTCATGGTAAAGTATTGCTAAATTCTGGAATATAACTACTTTCCTACATCTGAAAGTACTCCAAAACTCTTTCTTAGTTTTTACATTTTATTTAAAATACACACCACAATGCCAATAAGCATTATGGCCCACCAATTTTTAAAAAGGAAATAAAGCTATTATCCAATGTTATTATAGAAAGTAAAGAAGGATAAAACATGTAACAATAAACCTAGCAAATTTGTAAAACCATACTTTTATCAAAAGTTTATGCCATATCTCCCACACACAAAAACTATTTAAATTATATTTCCTTTGTTAATGAGTACAGTTTAATTTTATTTAGATTGCTCATATTAGCTATCTAAAAATCTTTTGTAGCAAGGAAAAGAAAGATTAGTTTACCTATGTCTTGTTAAATGCCCTTAAAATTGCCCATAAAAATTAAAGCCTAAGATTAAGAATACCGTAGACAAAAAAAAAAAAAAGAATAGAATAATTACTGTGGGGAAGATTATAATTTACTCTGTTGCTTAAGCAGAAGGGAATAGCTCTATCCAAGCTGCAAGGGAAGACTTAATGTTACTTGAAACACTTCCAAAGAGCTCTGAACATCTTATGCCACACGATTCCCCCCAAATATTTGGTAAATGCGTTTTATAACAAGATTTTTTTAGAATTGGGCAGTCAAGGGACTTCCTGATAAATACCACCCCAAAAGACAGCCAACTCCCACCCTTTCACAGCTCTGTCATTCTTAAACAAAATAAAATCAAATACCCAACATCTAATTCAAAAAGGAAACAAAAAACTTCTGGGCCTATCCGTCAGCTGTATTCATGGAGTGGGACATCTGCTGATTGCTCTCCTAGCGCACAGTTGGAACAATGGCCACCACTTCCAGTAAAGCATTGTAAAAACAAAGGAACCCAAGGAGATATGGGCTACAAGGCTGAAGAAAGAATAAAGTGAAGGTCCAAGAAACATTTACAGGTAGCTTAGGTGCACCATGTACCTTCATGTTACCATGTTACCTGATTTAATCCTCAGAACAGTGGTTCTCAGCCTGTGGGTTGCGACCCCTTTGGGGGTCAAATGACCCTTTCACAGGGGTCGCCCGATTCGTAGCAGTAGCAAAATTACAGTTATGAAGTAGCAACGAAAATAAATTTATGGTTGGGGGTTCACCACAACCTGAGGAACTGCATTAAGGGTCACGGCATTAGGAAGATTGAGAACCACTGCCTTAGAACAATTTGGTATGAGAGGTATAGTACACCTTTTTTTTTTTAATATTAGAAAATAAAGGCTTAGTGAGATAAAATTGCTTGCATAGTAACACATTTGCAGTATTTGGTACAACCAGGGCTCCAACCCTGGTTTTCTAACTTCAATCTCTTCTCCCTGTAAAGTTGCCTCTTTAACACCTACTATCTTCATAGGGACACCATCTAAGGTCCGGAAGATTTCCTAAATCCAACTAATCCTAGGGAGTTAGGCCGGGAGAGCAAGTGCCACTCTACAGGGGAGAAAACCAGCTCCGATGTGTTCAGTGACTTGTCAAGAGCACATGGCTAAGGAATGATAGACGAAGAACTCAAAATCAGACTTCTGAGCTTTTTATAACCCATGATACTGTAATTGTGATGAAAATATAAACTCAGCTTTGAATTTAAAACTCCTAGAAATCAGAGACTTTTAGGGACCAATTCCTGAACAAAAGGGTAGAAGGCCACCTACCAGCCGTGAACCATATATATCATCTCCCCTTATGTGCACTTCACAAGAAGCACCTTGAAGGGGGAGACCTCACATCAGCAGGGGTCACTCCTTCAAGAAGGGGAAAAGGGAGAAGACCAACCTCTTGATGCTCTACAACAGTGAGACAAGGCTGTGACAAATCAATGGGTCCTCCACAGGAATGGAAGGAGAACCTTGTTAGAAAACCAAATGAAGATCAGGGGAGGGGGCATCTATATTTTGGAGGAAACACTGATATTTCTGTTTGTGAGTATGATGGGTGAGTGGAAAGAAGCAATCTCACAATGGGAAGGGATGCTAAACAATGATTGTAGGGAACCTAGAGGGACAATGGACCATATTCCATGTGGGTAGACACTACAACTATGTTTCTCCCCAACACCTGGAGAACCATGCCATTGACTAAGCACCATAATGACCTTAGACACTGACCTTGCAGGTAGCATGGCATTCCCTAGGGGCTGCACCAGAAGGACTCAACATGGAGGTCGGACTTAATGAACTAAGCCCTGCCTTGAAGCTGCCTGTTCCCTTGGACTGAGGACTGGGGTACTCTGATGGGAGAGGAAGCAGAGAGTGGCCACCCCAGGGCTGTGGAAGTGGCAGTCCTTGGACCTTGCATGGAATCCCTGGGTTGGTGGGTGTCCAATGGAAAGGGACCGCAAATCACTATATATTTAGTATCACAATGGCCCCCACGCATTGATACAACAGGTTTTTATCTGTTGGGCAGGCATCCGCACTTGTAAAAATTGATCTAGGAAGTTTTGCCCTCGCACCAATAATGCCCATGCTTAGGATAAACAGAGCTCAACTGAGTGGGAGAGCAAACTGTGCAGGACGACAGCTCATGGGTTGTGACACGTACAGACTCCTCATACTGACAGTGTCTGGAGTGCTGTATCACTGGAAAATTGTTAACGTGATCAATGCAATGACCTTGGACCCCAGGGAAGTGATTGACAGATTTTGTTGTTGTTGGTTTCACTGGGTTTAAGTTTTTCTGCCTTTTGTCTGTTTGGGGTTTTTTTTGGTGGAGGGGGAGTTGTTTGCTTGATTTGCTTTGCTTTGCTTTGCTTTTTTGTTTGCTAGCTGGTTTGTTACTGTTGTTGGTGTAGTTGGTCTTATGGGATTTTTATTTTCTCATAATACAACTGCCAAAGTAAGCCAGAGTCATGTATAACCAATGGACAAGCAGATGGATTCCAGGCTCCCACTGAACTCTAGCCCCAAACCAAGAACATTTAGTTCTAATAACATGACAATGCTTGATATTCACCTTCATGAAATGATCACTGAAGATAAGGGTATTACAGCAAAGTGTGGTGAAAACATCAGATGGAATAGTGTCTGGGGTCTTAACAGCTTGCATTCAAACAAGCAGTCATTTGAGTGAGCAGTCTACTAAGTCCACATGGAGGAAGCAAACCAGCTTCTGTGATACAAAGATGACAATAACAAACTCCAAATATGAAGAAGAGAAAAGGATCAGAGCTTAAATTGTGAACATCCTATTTGTAGGAGGCTA
>NW_022104341.1:44434174-44455557 GCF_000313985.2 Echinops telfairi
ATATTTTTCAATTTATCCTCATAACAATATCTTGTGACAAAGCTCGTATTTCCTAAAGTTTTATATGTTGTATTTGTTTTGCAATACTCATAAATTTGTATATATTGTAACTTAAAAAAGAAATCAGACTTTTAGGTTTTATGTTCTATATAGTGCCAAATGCATCCTAAGAGAAGTTAAAACAGCTTATGAAAAGGATCAATTCGAAACTGGATTTTAAAGGCAAAACACCAGCTGCTGCTGCTGTCGGGGGCCACGGAGTCAGTCCCATCCCACAGAGACTGAACGCACAGCATAAGGAAACTGCCCCGCAACTGGACCATCCTCACAGTGACGGCAGCCCCTGTGTCCATCCATCCTTGCTGCTTCACTCAGCATGATGTCCTTCTCCAGGGATCAGTCTCTCCTGACATCACGTCCCAAGGACAGGTGGCAAAGTCTCGCCATCCTTACCTCAGATGATTAATACATATCAAATACCATTAATATATTATGGGTCAATTTGATTCACTATATCTACGTAATTCTGAAATTGTTTCTTCCAGTTACATAGCTTTAAAACTAATGAACCAAATTCATTTCTTTGTATTATAAAAAGTCATTTAAAAATTATGCTTATTATTTTCCCAGTGTAATACATGTATAAATGGCCAAGATTTCTTTTAAAACATACACTATTTTATATACTCCGTGCCTTTGCTTTCACCTTGTCAATGGCTAACAGTCTTCAAAAAAAACAAGTGTCACAGTTTAGAAAAGATAAATTGGCAACACAGCAGATACTTAGAAACCCGATACTGGGTGCGCTATTTAGACCTTCATGAGGATATTGTACAAAGCGCAGCCTGGAACTGTGTAGAGCTTTCTATAAATGAATCACTTCTAAATTAGCTATCCTGGGTCAGCAGAGGCAAATCATAAATCAAAAAAAAAAAAGAATCATCCTTTGTACTGCTCTTCCTTCTCCATTAGAACTACTTTTTTTCCTATTATATTAAATGAGTAAAAAAAAGATACTTTTTTCCAAAAAAAAAAAAAAAAAGAAAGAAAATATACAGTTGAATCTATATTGTTTAATCCACCAGATGACTTTCGAAAATAACCAAAGGAGCATTTTGTTTTCTTTTGTTAATGAAATCTGATTGAGGCAACTATGCATCAAATTAAATAAAGATCCCAAATTATTATTGAGACACAGAAAGGATTGAAAGATACAGGAAGATTTTGGTTTTGCCTTTATGGACATCACACATAAACACTTGACCAAAGAGGAACATAAATCAAATGCGTATTGCTATATATATCATCCTCTCCCACAAGATTCTTCCAGTCAGAAGTGATATCTGAGCTTCACCCAAGTCTAATAATGCTGCAAGGCTTTATGACAATTTTAAAAACATCATAAATCACTGTTATTCTCCTGTCAAATGCGGCCTCACATTTCCCAGCGTTCTGTGCTACTTCTCTTCTGAAAAGCATTGTCGTGTTCGACAATTAAGAAGGACGAGAACCTAAACAGGCAAGGAGGAACTCTACCAAGAAGACATGCTATGTTTTAGCACAATATGACAGGGTCATTTAATGAGACCTAAGATATTTTCTAAATTATAATAGGTGATAAATAGACTTGAGAATTAAACTTTCCAGTTTAGTGACTAAAAGTAACCACTATAATGTGTAAAATATTAAATGGACACTAGGTCTCTAAAGTGTCCTTCAACAAAAATTTTAAATTTGTGTTTGGCAGCATGTTCATGTAGTACTGGGTACATATTAGTCCAGGAGCCAAGTTTATAACCTTACGGTGAAAAAGAATGTGATAATGAAAAGCCACCAAATGCATCAAGGAAAATTGGAAAGCAATCATGGTAAACCACCCATGTGGTTATGGGAGGTAAGGAGTTATGGGAGAAAGTGGAATAAAAAGTTTAACAGGAAAAGATGAGTTCTTTGTGAAAAAAAAAAAAAAGGACCATTCAAGAAACTATCACTCTGAGACAAAGAGCCAGAAAGATTTATTTTGATACTAAACTAAGGCATCTGAAACACATCAGGAACATGTTCAACAGTATTCTCCACACTAGGAATGAGAAAGACTTTAGGATAGAAGTAGGGGTAGGATGTTGGAGCACTTGACCCCACAAGGCACTTACGTTATTCTTTGGAAAGTTTGAGAAGCAGGAGAAAAGCTGACCTGTGGGTAAGGTCAGTGAACCTAATGCACAGTGAGGTTAGCCCTGGATCTGGAGATGGTGTGAGGATTCTTCTGGACTTGAGGATTTTCCAAAGATAGAACCGAGACCAGGAAGGAACAGCGCAGAGCTGCCAATAACAGAGTTCTGTCACAGGCTCAGAGACACGTAGGCACAGCCTTGACCGAAAGACTCTGACCTTATCTCCGAGTCGTTGATTACTCACTCCCAGCTTTCCATTCTCACTAAGCAGCTTCTTCCCAACCTCGGCCTGCCAGCTGACATCACTCCTGCCAAAGGATTGGAGCAGGCAGAGCAGGACCAGGAGGCTTCCTGAAGACACTGGCGGGGCTGCCTCCTCAACTCCCAGGAATGCTTCCCCACAGCACAGTCTCCTGGCCAGAAGCTTGGTGTTGACATGATGTCCTAACTACCTGCTTCTATTTTTATCATTACACCTTCTCTCCTTCCGTCCCTTCCCCAAATGCTATAATGTAATAATTTCATAGCTGCCCGGAACACTCGTTTATATATTGTTGGTACTTAATTAGCAAAAGAACTATAAAGTTTATCACATCATATTTTTCCTCTTTTTCTAGTAAGCAATTCGATGATAGTTAGGGTGATTCCTGGTCCCAAAGTTGTCCCAGTGTAACTATTAATAGTGTACCTTTCACTCTCTGAAGTCTCTGGGTTCAAAACATAAATTATACAGTCACCAATTTATAATGAAGCTACTATTAAACTAATCAAATAAGCATGCTCCCATTTTAGAACACTGAGATAAATCAACCAAGGACAAAAAGGTATTCACATGATTCAGATGTTAAAGACAAATGAAATTAAATACAATCCTCAAACTCACGCTCAACCAGTCCATTCTAACTGATAGGAACCCTAACACTGTAAATATTTATATATTTATACATATTATATTTATATATATTATTATACATAATATATTTATATATATTATGAGGAGAAAATCTCATCTTTTTCCCAAGTAGTGACTCCTAGTTCCAAACTGCTGGCTTAGGGATAGCAGCTCAGCACATAACCCACTACAGCATCCATAGTCTATGTGAAGGGTAAACAATGGTAATGTCCTTCCTCGGACATTCAAGCTATTTCAGTCTCAAGACGAGTATAATTACCAAGTCTCTAAGAGACATCATGAGTTTAATGGACAGTAGAAAATTCGCTCTAAATGCTTAAGGTGGTGTGGGGTTAGAATAGCCGAGCTATATGCGGAGGCAGAGTCCTCTCACTAACACTCTCTTGAATACTTCTCTCTCAAGTACTCTCACGGGTACGCTCTATGCCTAGAAAGATTACACAAAGACACATGTATATTACTAGTTAATTCTGACTCAAGAGAAAGAAGTGCTGGCAAATATAATACAAAATAATTCTGAAGAAATTAGTATTTTAATATTTCTTGTTTACCTGAGATCTTGACTTTGTTGGCTGAAAGGGTTTATAATGCATATACTTAATTTCATTGAAAAGAGAACCCTATTCAAGAGAGCCCAGAGTAACACTGAATTCCACACCATAGTAGTTCAGTTTCAGAATCATGTATTTTAAATGAGTTTCACTATTTTCTAAGGTTAGCCAAGGGGTAGGAGAAGGAATATGACATAGATCTGGAATAGAATGTTATAAGGAAACATGGCCAAAAACATTGTCAAGCATCTTTTTTTTAGGGAAAAAGAACTAACAGGTATTAAATCATTGTTCTAGACGCCTAATGTGCTATTTCACTTAGCTTTCACAAGAAGCCTATAGGGTAGATAGACTAGAGAAACAAATTCATAAACACGCATATGTGTGTAAGAAAGAGCTTTATATACAAGAGCAGCTGAGTACTGAGAAACATCACAGCCCAGTCCAGATCACATCTTCTTCAGACTCACGAAACCCATGCAATGGCGCCAAATGCAGGATGATCACAGCCAGTGGATGGGAAGTCCTGTGGATCCAGTGGCCATGTAAGCATCTCAGTGCTGGCAGGGTCTCCACATGGCATCTCCAGCTCAGGGCACTAGCATAGTTCCATGTGTCTTGTCAGTTTCAATGTCTCCCAGGGAGTGAGCAGAGAGAGAGACAGACAGAGAGAGAGTCTCCCACCTCCAAGGAGGAAATCCAGGAGTTCCCAGAATCCTCAGGATAAGGCCATGTCCACACAGAGGCCTCATTGAATATGATCTGATTGACAGGCCAGACTCCACCACTATACTCATAATCCTCAAATTGACAAATGATTATATATTTACCTTTCTTACACATTTTCCTGATGATAACATTGGGGGAATAATCTACTAAAAGTAAAACCTTAGAAATTGTCATCTCTTGGGATCAAATCCACCACCTGCTACTTGACCTCTCCTCTCCATCCCACTGATTTCAAAGCCTGTGGTTTTCTATTCTGCCACCCTAGCCCCTTGTTGGCCACAGAAAGCAGAGTCAGCAACGTGTAATGTCTCACGATATTATTAAAGCTTGGACCTTCACAAATTTAACAAGCCAACTACCCATTCCACTCTCTAAGAACTAAAGTACAAAACCTACTGGAGTTCTTTCTCCTTTCATTTCTTGTTGCTTTTCCCATATCTTTCCTACTAACATTACAACATAGAGCAATTACTTAACCTCAAACTTCCAGGTGTGCAATGATGACGTGGGAGAGTGAAATATTGGTCCTTCTGGAAGTGTTCAAAATTTTGCCGTGGCTTTTTTAGTTGTAACCATGACTGTATGGTACCACTGGCATTTATTTGGAGGAGGCAAGCAGAGGCTGAGACCCTGTATGAACTGCAGTGCTCAGAAGCCCAGCTCAATGAAGAACTCTTTTGGCATTCCACATGGCTTTCAAATGCCTTAATAGACATTCTTGTTGGGGATGGGAGGATGGAGACTGTAAACATAAATCCTAACTCTGTGTTGTGTTGTTGTTGCTGCTGCTAGTTGCCATCAACTTGACTTTGACTTATGACAATTTTATATACAACATATCAAAATTAAATATTACTTGGTCATGTGTTAGCTTCACGACCATTGGCATGTTTGAGTCTACTGCTACAGGCACTGGGTATTTTGACTGTCTCCAACCTAGGAGGCTCATCTTCCAGCCTGTAGCTGACAACATTCCATTGTGATCTGTAAGACTATCACTGGCTTATAGGTTGGCTTATACGAAGTAGACTGCCAGGCCTTTCTTCCTTGTCAGCCCTAGTTGAGAAACTCCAATGAAACCACTGGTGACCCTGTTGGTGTTTGAAATGCCAAAGGCATAACTTCCAGAATTATAAAAATACCCAAGGCAGTACAGCACAACAAATTGACAGACACATGGTGGAACTCTGTGTTACACATGAAGTTAGTGTTTTTTGTTTGTCTTTCTGAATTTTCCAGGACTGCTTGCCATGTATGTGCAGAACCTTACCATGAGCTGTTCACCATATCAGAAAATCAAGCCACTGAGAGAAATATTATTCTCATGAATTTTCAATATAGTACATTTATATTATTCTATTTCTGTTTTTGCATTATGGTGATTCTGTGAACATTTACAAATACTATTTATCCCATGTTTTGAAGTGGAATATACATGGGTAAGTAAAAAGTATTGCTACTAGGATGGCAGTTCATATATGCATGGGTTAATTCCAAACGAAACATGTTTAAACATGGCTGAAATCTGTGGATAGCTGTGAACAAGTTATCTCAGTAATACTCTTGTCTTAGTCTCATTAAACCAAACCAAACCAACTGCCAGTGAGTTTATTCCAACACAGTGACCATAACTATGGGGTTCGAAAACGATCCATCTTTTTTGAAGAGCAGGCTGCCTCATCTGTCCCCAGAGCGGCTACCCTTCTGGTTATTGACCTAACACTTGACCCACAGCACCACCATGGCTCCTTAGTCTCATAAATAGGCCCAATCAAAGGAGTGCTTCTGAGAAGCTCTACTGGGCCAGTTACACTCAAGCCAGAGAGGACAACTCAAAAGGTTGTTTCCTAGAAGTCCAAAGAGGAAAACTTGATCCATTTTCTTGAAGGATACACAACAATCACAGAGGTATACACATATATATTCACGGCAATGCACCTGCCCATTATGTAAGAGTAACAAAGGCTGTCCGGTGAGAACTTTGTGGAGAGCATTACCTCATGCACACGGGCCTGCCAGAAGACACATCTGTCTGTGGCAGGGATCTCAGCCCTTCAGACTTCTTTTTATTCCCCAAACTCAAAGAACATTTACAAGGAAAATAATTTGACTCCCTTCCAAATGCCAAAACTGACATTTTGCTTTGTGGTAAATTGAAGCACCCAGAATTCTTTGGGGGAAGAGTTAGATATGGAAACATCACCTTTTGACATGTATAAACCTAGGTGGAGGATGAAAATCCATAGCTCCACATTCTGATGGTTTTGCTTAATAAAAGATTCCATTATTTTGCAGTAACACTTTTTTACTTACCCTTGAGTAAAGAAAAAAACTCAACGAAATTCAGCAGAATACAGTCTCAAGACTTACTCCTTTTAATTCCAAACTTTTCCACTACAAGAATGTGTAAGCACCTATTTCATTATGTCTTCTAAGATGGTTTTCCCCACTAATTTTGAACTACAATACATATTCTTATATATTGGAGCCCTAGGGTGTAGTGGCTAAGTGTTGGGCTGCAATCTGCATAGTCGGCAGTTCGAAACCACCAGAAGTTCCTCAGAAGACTGGGCTTTCTACTCCCTGAAACAGTGCCAGTCTCAGAATCCCACAGGAGGTCACTATGAGTCAGCATTGGCTCGATGGCAGTGAGTTTGATTTGAGTCTTATTCTTATATATTACTTTCCTCTGTTTCTACATTAGAATAAATAATATACAAATGTTTAATATCTTGGTGTTATTGGATGCCAATGAGTCAGCTCCCACTCAAAGCAATCGTATGTAAACAGAAGTAAACACTGCCTGATGCTGCAGCTACCTCAGTCACTGCTTTATCTGAGCCCCTAGTTGCGGTCATGCATCAAGCTGTCTCATTGAGGGTCTTCTTTTTCTCTGTCCTTCTCCAAGGATTGGTTCTTCCTGGGAACATGTTCAAAAGTACATGAGATGAAGTCTAGCCACCCTCACATCTAAGGAGCATTGTGCTATACTTATTCCAAGATAGATGTGTCTTCTGGCAGGCCATGATATGTTCTGAATTCACCAACGCCACAGATCAAATGCATTCATTGTTCTATAGTCTTCCATGTTCACGGTCCTCCATTCATGCCCAGGTGAGGTCATGGAAAATACCATTGGCAGCCCCTGCCCCCCTCGTCCTCAGAGGGACATCCTTGTTCTTTAACACTTGCAAGAGGCCTTTAGTAGATTTGCCAGAGCAATATGTTGTTTGATTTCTTGACTGCTGCTTCAATGGGTGTTGATTGTGGATCCATAACATTCTCGACACCCTAAATCTTTTCCCATTTATTAAGTTGTTTGGCATCCTTGTTTTCCTTACATTAAAGTGTAAGACACACTGAAGGCTATAGTCTTTGATCTCTATCAGTAAGTACTTTAAGTCCTCTGGACTTCCAACAAGCAAGATTGTATCGTCTGTATATCACAAATGTTAAGGAGTCTTCTCCCCATGTCGATGCTGCCTTCTTCTTCGTATATAGTCCATCTTCTTGGATTATTTTCTCAGCACACAGATTGAATAAGTATGGTGAAAGGATACAAGCCGAATGCATAACTTTCTTGATTTTAAACCACTCAGCATCCCCTTGTTCTGTTCAGATGACTACCCTTTGATCTACGTGCAGGTTCCATAGGCGCATAGCAATGTATTCTGGAATTCCTGTTCTGCTCACTGCGGTCCATAGCTTGTTAGGATTCACAGGTCTTTGCATAATCAGATCTTGTTAAGAGCATATGTCTTTGCATAGTCAGTAAAGCACAAGTTAAAATCTTTCTGGTAGCCTCTGCTTTTAGCTCAGATCCATTTGACATCAACAGTGATATGTCCCCTACTGAACTCGGCTTAAAATTCTGGCACCTCCCTTTCGAAGAATTGCTGTGTGTTTTTTTATCTTCAGCTAAATTTTACTGACCAGTGATATTGATATTATTCAATAATTTCCATATTCTACTGAATCGCCTTTATTTGTAGTGGGCATGCATAGGGCTCTCTTCTGATCAGCTGGTGAGATATTGCTTTAAAACCTTCTTGACATAGATGAATGAGCCACTCCAGCATCCCACTGGCTTGCTGAGACATTTCCGTTGGTATTCACGCAATTCCTGAGGCTTGTTTTGCACTGGTTCCTTCAGCGCAGCTTAGGCTTCGGCTTCTTCCTTTATCCCACTGATTCTTGGTCGCATGTCCTTCTACCAATTCTCTTTGTACCTTCCTTCCATCTTCTTTTGATTCCTGCTTCATCAGTATTCTTCTACCAATTCTCTTTGTACCTTCCTTCCATCTTCTTTTGATTCCTGCTTCATCAGTATTTTGCCCATAAAATCCTCCAATTTTTCAATTCCTGGCTTGAATTTTTCATCACTTCTTTCAACTTAAGAAATGCTGTGTGTTCTTTCCTCTAGTTTTCTAACACATTTCATTCTAATCCTTTGTCTTCTCAAGCTAAACAATAATATTTTAAAAACTATATAAGTAGGTAATATTGTTTAAATTTTAATATTAGTTTAATAAAGGTGATGCTTCAAATTTATTTGTCATTAAAGGGAAACTTTGGTAGTATTGGTGGTCTAGTGGTTACACACTGCACTGCAATCTGCAAGGTCAGAAGTTTGAAACCACCAGCCACTTTGTGGCAGAAAGATTAGGCTTTATACTCCCATAAAGAAATACAGTCTTGGAAGTTCACAAGGGCAGTTCTATCCTATCCTATAAAGTTGGTCACCATGAGTTAGAAGCAACTTGATGAGGGTTAGGTTTTGTTGCTGTTGTTTGGTTGGTTATTGTCTCTTGTTTGGTTTGGTGTTTTTGTTCTTGTTTTTGTTATTTTGGAGTTTGGTGCCACTATCAGGTAAGCACTGGACTGCCACAAACTATACAAAGTCAGTGGTTCAAACCTACTAGCTGCTCTGCAGGTGAAAGATGAGGCTGTCTACTGTAGTAAAGATTTACAGACTTCGACCCCAGTCCAAGCAAAACTTACCCCCACCCTAGAAGTATCTGCTACAAAGGGCAATAGTAAACCTACAGGTTGGGGAGAGGGGCCGGCATGCCATGCCCACACAGAAGCAAACCAAGAAGGAAAAAGGGTGAGTGAGGGTCTAGACCCCATATTAGCACACCAAGCCCTAAGGACAACATCACTGCATGGACCTGCTAAGGCACAAAGAGGATGGTAGGGCTGACAACAGCTCGAGACATGATGCCCCCTCACTGGAGAATACCACAACAGTGGACAAGACTGGGGACACACGGCAGGGAGTAAGTCCAGTCTGAACTCCCAAAAGTGGGGTGAACAAAGAAGGGAATATAACAGACAGGAATGGGAGCAAAGCAAAGCCACAAAGCCCCTGAGAAACTCCAAAACTGGACTTCAGGCTAGGATGGGAAGTTCCCAGAACCCCAGAGGACCAGTGGGGAGATAGTTATCAAGGTCAGCAGACAGACCTGGAATTATGTATGCTTTTTCATTCTTTTGGATAGTTTTTATTTTTCTATATACACATATTTTTATTTTTATTTTTTTCTCTTTTTATTCAATCTTTTGTTTTCTTTTTTATTGCCTATTATTATTGGTTTGTCTACCTATATTAGATAGGCATGGGAAGCAAGTCCAAGGAGCAACGGGACCATCATTTCCAGAGGGATGGGGAGGGGGGGGCAGGGGAAAGGAGTGGTGAGCAAACAACGCCATAGAAAGGGGAACAACTAGGGAATTAAAGTCAACAACAACGAGGACATAGCGATCCTGTTGGTCTTGGTGCTATAGCAATCTAGCTGAGAGGAATTACTAAGAGGCAGAAGAAGGGAAAGCATGATGGGGGGAAAGGATGAAGGTAAAAGGAAACAGAAGAAAGATCAAGGAAGCAAAGCTATAAATAGAGGTATAAACATAAGTGTGCACTTATGTAAATATGTTAATTCATAAAATAGAGGTATTGTCCTTTGTACATATATTTAATATGGAAATACACTGAGGAAGTGGACAGACTTTGGGCCTCTGCTCAAGCTCTCCCTCAATACAGGAAGGAACACTTTGTTCTAACAACCTGGCATTCTGTGATGCTCACTCTCCCAACTCGATCACTGAAGACATAATGGGTGCATAAGTAAATGTGGTAAAGAAAGTTGATGGTGGCCGGCTATCAAAAGATATATAGTCTCTGGGGTCTTAAAGGCTTGAAGTTAAAACAAGCAGCCATATAGCAGATAAGCAACTAGCCCACATGAAAGAAGCACACTAACCTATGTGATCATGAGGTGTTAACAGGATCACATAAGAGGTATCAAAAGACCCAAAACAAACAAGCAAAACATGTTGTTGAGAACAAGGGGACTGGAGCAGAGACCCAAAACCCATCTGTAGATAATGTGACATCCCCTCACAGAAGGGTCCCAAGGCAGGAATGAGTCAATCAGGGTGCAGTATAGCACCAATGAAAAGCATGATATTCTGGTTCCTTGAGGCTTCTTCACCCCCCACTATCATGACCCCAATCCTGCCACTGTGGGCTAGACTGGAGCATGTACACAGGCACATATAAGAGCTCACAACACATGGAATCCAGGTCAGATAAACCCCTCAGAAATAGAAATGAGAAGCGATACCAGGAGAGTAGGGGAAAGGTGGGGAGAGAAGGGATTAGAAACTTGGGGAAAGGGAGAAAGCAGTCAATGTTAAATATGAAAACAATAATAATTTATAATTATTAAGGAATCACAAGAGTTCAAGGGGGGGAGTAGGGGAAAAAGAGTAGCTGATATGAAATGCTCAAATAGAAAGTAAATGTTTAGAAAATAATGATGGCAACATATGTACAAATATGCTTGATACAATTGATGTATGGATTGTTGTAGGAGCTGTAAGAGCCCCCAATAAAATGATCTTTAAATAAAAAAAGATCTGCAGCCTTGGAAAGCCTCTATGGAATTGATATGAGTCAGAATAAACTCAATGGTGGAGGGGTTTGGGGCTTGTGACTTAATCAGATTAAGAATCACTTGTGGAAATAAAAGACCATGGTCTTTGGAGTCTGGTACACCTAGACTCAAACACATTCCTCTGGATTGTGTGACTTGAATAATTTATTTTCACTCTGAATTCCAATTGCCTCATCTATGGGTAATAATGAATGAGGGTTCTGGTAATAATTACTATTTTAGATAAGAGAATGTAACGTAAGGGGCAATACAGAACACGCTGCTAGGATCAAATGTGGAAAGCTTCAGAAGAAGCTTCTGGCCCTGGATCACAAAAGATACTGTGTTAACACCAACGCATAACCATTACTAAAGGAATCCCAGGTTTGTATATGTAAGTCGTTTTAAAAATGGATGCAGAATTATCATTTCCTCAAACGTGTTACTTGTCTCTCTTGGAGGTCATTTTAACGCTGGAATTTAGGAACCAAAGACTTCTACAGCCTAAAATGCAGATCCTGGATTTTAGCCATTTTTTAAAAAATGGAGCAGTTCCTCTCGATGTGCTTTGATTTGTTTTCAGGGAGATATTCATACATAAAACAAATGTACTTCCTGAATTGCTGGGTTCTTCACCCTCTTAACCATCACTCATGGAGGGTTAGGCATGTTTGTTTCTAGAAAACAAACATTCTAGAACGGACAAGCTCTAAAGTCCCTTCTTGCCTTTCCTGATCCATAGAGCAACAGAAAAGCACTGGAAATAGTCATCTCCAAGCGTCAGCTTCCTAGTCCACATCTAATCACCAACACCTCCCAACACTCCGAGCAGCCCTCCCAGCAGCGGGAGAGTGGCTGAGATGTGTGAAGAGAAAAGGGGGGTGGGGCTGTTCCTTGGATCCCAATTCAATGTATGAATGATAGACCCATTCGACCTCAGATAACTCCTCCTATTTATCTCAATAAGTCTCTGGCCCAAAGATCATTTTTAACAAGTTACCTGTCTCTGAACTAACAGTTTCAAGAAGCATCTTTGGTTACCTCAGAGAAGCCACCAAAGTACCAAGCAATACACTTGATGCTGCAGAAATAGAAAACGTGCCTCCACTTCTTAATAACAAAAGGCACGTTTCTATGAATTATTGAATTGTGTACATGGAATTCTACTCTCCAAAAGTCTTCACTGAGTTGACAAACACTTCATCTTCACTATCATTCGGGCAAGGTTTTTGTTTGGTTGTTCTTCCATTTGCTGCAAAAGGAAACGTTATTGTTTCTACTTGGTCCAGGCCTTGGGGAAGGGCTGCGGGGCGTTAGAAAGCGGCATCTTGACTGAGGGAAGAGACCTGGGCAGAAGCCTCTGCATGGCGTGGATTCTAACCACGCAGATCCCAAGCATCTCTGTGACTTTCTGGAAAGCGCTTCGGTTGTAAGTTCTTAATCCAACATTCCTTGCGCAAGAAGGATTGGATTGCTAAATGACCATATAATATACCAAGGTCTCTGCCAGTCCAAGGATTTAAATTGTCCATCCATCCACTCAGAGAGTGGAAAGAACTTTTACTGTTTGGTTTCGTTTTTCAGCCATGTAAAAAAGAACCTCTAATTTGAGGTCTTTTTTTCCTGCTCTGGTGCCGCATTTTCCTGTATATTTGCTGTTTGGCACTTATAGAAATAAATGTACATGCTACATGTATATGTTGACCAGTAAAAGTGCACCTGCTGAGCACTTTGGTGGTTTTCAGGACTATCCCTACCAGATAGCACCTCATCCTTCTTTGACCTCTGTCTGCTCTAGCCCCATCTGCATGACGTTGTTATTGGGTATGGTCAAATCTATTTCCAATTCAGAGTGACCTGACATGACACAGTAGAACTTCCATTCAGGATTTCCGAGACTGAAATCTTTATATGAGTAGATTGTTGGTGGGTTCAAACTATGACTGTTGTCACGCAGCCACGCACTGAAGCATTGTGCCACTGCAGTTCCTTCCCATTTCATATTAGGTATCAATAACAATACTGTTCATATTCTACTTTGTATTAAAAATATATGTGTAGGTGGGAGATTTCTGGGAAGAAGAAGGCATAAATAGATCATTGTTCTCACCCTTTGCAGAAATAAAAGAAAATTCTAGCAGTTTTGAGGAATTCTTTATTAGGAAGCAGAGGCAAGGAGCAGAGAAATGCAGACAGGCAATAACTATCAAGTCATATACAGTATGACAATCGCTTCTCCCCCTGTCCCTCCCACATGTGAACTGTGAACTGATAGCCCCAGAAAAAGAGCCAGAAGGATGGCAAGACTGACCCACACCCTCTATTACAGTTTTACACACCCTTTTTGCATGGCTCCCCCCAATCCTTTGGTGGGACTTACAAAGGCTTTGAATAGAAGAACCATACCAGGTATTTTCACTTAATCAAACACCTAAGAGAAGAAAATGCCTCCGAATAACAAGGCATGTAAATTATACAATGAAAACTAAAAAACACTACCAAAAGATATGAAAAACAATCTTATTGAAACTGAAAAATGCTGCATTTTCATGGATTAGAAGACTTAATATTCTTAAGATGTTGTTAATAGTCAAAGCAACTGTAGATTCAGTGCAATTCTTATCAAAATTCCAAGTCTTCTTTTAAAGAAATAGAAAAACCAAGCCTCACTTTATATACCACAGCAAAAGGCCCCAAATAGATGAAACCGTTCTGAAAAAGAACAAAGTAGGAGAATCACGTTTCCTTCTTTGTAAAACAAAGTACAACTACATGGAGCCGATGAGTCGGAATCAACATGATTGCTGCGGGTTCTGTTTGGATTTGAAAATCATCCTTGTGACAGGCCCCTGGTGGTATTGTGACAGACAGGGAAGTATTGTACTCCTGACTGCAAGATCAGCAGTTCAGACCCACCAGCTGCCCCACAGGAGAAAGATGAGGCTATCTGCTCTGTAAAGATTTGCAGTCTTAGACAGCCTATACATGATCACAATGAGTCTGCATCAACTAGATGCCAGTGGGTGTTTTGCGTATACTATACTTGTAGCACAGTGCTAACCAAAAAGATCAGCAGTTTGAACCGACTAGCTCTTCTGCAGGACAAAGATGGGGCAGCTGCTCTAGGAAAGATTATAACCTTGGAAATTCTACGGGGGCAGTTCTACTCTGTGCTATGGACAGCTGTGAGTCAGAATCAGCTGGAGAGCAACACATTTTGTATCATACATATGACTGCAGATGCATTGCAACCAAAAAAGGTTCAAGTGAAGAGACGAATAGGGCAAGGTGTGGGAGGGTTCCCAATACAAAGCTTCCATACCAAAAAGGAAGCACTACTGACCCAAGAGCACAGGTTCACATCAACCAGGAAGCTCTGTATCAGCCAGTCCTGCATGATCAGCTAAATCACGCCTTCTGAGGTACCAGCCTCCCAGGTGAGTCCTGGTCTGACCAGCCCCCTCATTAGCACAAATTCTCAGTTATGATCTGGAAGTCTCCTGCCAAGGTGCCCCAAACACTCTCAGGATTATTTCACCAGAGCCAATGACTCCTTACGGTAAACGTGGGACCTTTACCCAACACTAGGTCTCAATAAGGGATTTTAGAAAGAAAATACATTTGTCTGTGTTAAATGGTTTGGGGAGAGGGTTCAAGGAAGAATATATTGGATGCTGCCATGGACCAAAAAACAGATGCCATCAAGTTGATTCTGATTTATGGTGTTCCCGTGTGTGTCAAATAGAACTCTGGTCCCTAGGGCTTTCAAAAGTATGACCTTTCATAAGTATAACATCAGGCCTTTCTTCCACAATGACTCTAGATGGATTTGAGTTGCCAACCACTTAGTTAAACTGCGCTCTTAACCATTTGCATCACTCAGGGACTCCAACCTAAACTATACGGTGGGGGAATGTATTAACGTTAAAGCTGTGACTGATGATGGCACAGCGGTCGTTCATGTTGGCCAGGACAGGGGCAGAGCTGTTCATTTGCGGTTTAGACAATGCTCATATTTTTCCTGTGTTTAGACATGACAGATTAATCTTGTTCTTTTATCACAGTCAAAAAGTTGCTTGGTCAAATGTTGATGTTCTATGAAACTTTTATGTTCAATCATTTGAGATCAAAAAAGGGCAAAATTTAGCCAAGGATAAAGTTGAGGAAGGGGAGAAAAGGAAGGGAAATGGAAATAGGAAACACAGGGAGGAAGTGGGATAAGTGGCGCTGCACTGATGGAGTTACAATGAAGGAAATTAAACAAAATATGCGTGAATCGCTGAATGTAAAACGACAAGCTGCTCTGTAAACTTTCACCCAATTCACAATTATTAGCTTCAAAAATTTTCATTTCAATGAAATCATTTATATTCAATAGGAGCCTGCCAAGGCCTGGCTGACAGTCCCTGGCCAGTTCCCAAAATCAGAAAATGCTTTCTCTCTCACTCAAGTTCCAACCGAACTTATGCTGAACTTGCTTTACAGTCCCCCGAGGTCATCCTTTAAAGTCACACCATATTCCAAATTCCTTCATTTTTCATGATTTTGGTTGTTTGCTTTTCCTGAGGTAGGCTGTGTATAAGTCAGTGAACCCATTTTGCTGTATTCTTCCCAAAGTCCTCAAATGTGAAGGGAAAAAACGCAGTTCTACTTGCCAAAGACTGCAGAATAGTTCATGTTTTGCAAAAGTGCCACAAAAATACAGAAGATTGACTTTCATAAGAGCTCGGTGACTGTGCCAGCAAGTTAAGAAAGGAAAACGGGTTCCGGGAAGCCTCTCAGGCAGCTCCCCCTACACTGCATCTCACTCAGGAAGTGACTTTGCTTGCAAACAGAGCATAAACATGTCTGCAATGTGTAACCATGCAAGCATCTGATACTAAATAACTCTGTTACTTAGCTTCCCAGACTCTGCACATTACACCCTCTTAGCTCTCCTCCTCCAAGATATGAGTGAAGCTCCTCATCCCTCCATCCCTCCCCTCAATAAAGGGTAGTCTCACCCTTTCCTCACAATGCAGCATAACAAATTACACCTACCCAAGATGCCAGTACTGTAAGCAGCACTAAAGCTTTCAATTAATGATATACGATTTTAAATACTGTATGAGGATTATCTTGTTCAACAAATATTCCTTGAGCCCATCTAGATTATTTATATAATTGTAAACCACTGGTGCTACTTCGGTACATGAAACAGCTCCCAAATGCTTGCCTTTGGGGGGATTATATGTGTAAAGGGTTAATGGGGAGAGAAAGACAATAAACATACTAAATACAGTTTTTAAAGTAGGAAAGAAAGTTGAGGAATAGGGGGAGCTGTGATTTTAAGTAAGATGGTGGGGGATGACCTCAGAGGTGACAATTGAGCAGACAAATGTACAGGAGGAAGAACATTTGGCAGAAAGAGCGTCCTGGCAGAGGGGACAGCCAGTGCTTGAATCCTGGGGCTCAAGGAATAATCGGTCTCCAACCAGACTGGCTGGCGAACAAGGGAGTTCTGTTCGAGAGGTAATGGCCTGGAGGTCATCACCAGGTTTTGCCTTTTGTACTAAGTGAAACGGGGAGCACCAGAGGGTTTCCAGCAGAAAGATGAGATGTAAATTGTAAAGGGGCCAGGGCAGAAGCAAGGAGACCAGAAAAGAGATGCTACAATTATACAATGGCAAACCTTGACAGGCAGGGATGAAGTATGAACGAGGGTTTGGAGGGCGAATTAGAGAAATGAGGTAAGAATCTGGGTACAGAGTGAAACCCAGCGTGCTGACACTTCCCAGAACTTATTTCTCCCAGTCTCCTAAGTTTCCCATCTGTGACAGAGTAAATCCTCCTTTCCAAAAATATTTGCATTTCCTTTCTCTGACAGGGTTCTGCCGTACAGTAGGCCCCCCGCTGTCACAGGCTTGACTGTGTTTTGAAGAGTAAGACAGCAGGAGGTGCTGATCCACTGGCTGTGACTGTGCTATACCAACAGGGGTCAAAGACATCTGTCCTAAGAGGATGGATTTGGCATTAAGGAAGATGAAAACAACTAGTAGCAATGCGTATAACGAGAAAACAACATCCACAGCTAACAGGTTGAGTCTGACTCCTCCCAACCCTGCAGGACAGGGTGGAATAACTGCTCCATGGGGTTCTGAGTGTACATTTTCACAGCTGGCCACATCTTTTGCCCTCAGTGAAGCATGCTATCCTTGTGGTTAGCAAACCGCAGCTAATCCATGGTACCACCAGGGATCCTTGCTATTATGGGGTGGGGAATTCATTAGTTTTCAATATTTCCATCTCAACATGTTCAACAAAAGGTTGAATATGGCAATATCAATTTTAGGAAAGAGGTCCGTCCATGTTGGAGATAAATTTGACAGTTTTTGGAGTACTTAAACCTTGAGTCTTAACCAAGGAAGTAAAACTGCATAAAGAAGAGACCCAAATCTGAGCCTTGGGGAACACAACATTAAGAAGTCAGAAAGCAGCGGAGAAACCAGCACACACGAACGGGGGGAAATCCACCTGATAAGAAGAAAACCAAGAGAGGATGCCATCCCAGCAGCCAAGTGAAACCGCTCCAAAAAAAGGGAGTGATCGCCAGGCAAAAGGCCACTGGTAGATCAATTAAGGGAAGGCCTGAGAATTGATCTCAGGATTTAATAACTCCAAGCTCTTCAATAAGGTTAATGAAGTACAATCTTAGTGGAGTGGTGGGTCAAAATACTGGTTAGACAAAGTTTGAGAAGAAATTAAGTGACGATGGAAGAAGTGTAAGATTTTTATAAAAGGGGAATGGAGTAGTAACACAGGCATTAGGGATAGGTATCAAGAAGGTTTTGTTTTCTTCTTAAGAGGAATAACGGCATCATGTTTGTATGATGAGCGCAGGGTTTGAAATCTTAAAATCTCAATTCTTGCCTTCTGCTTCCCAAGTACACTGTTCTATTTATCAAGGCAAAGCTACCCCTATTTGGTTAATTAATTCATCAGTCAATGAGCTATTCACACTCTATTACTGAGCACAAATGTGAGCCCTAGGAGCACAATAGTTGAAGCACTCATTTACTAGCCAAATCTTCAGTGATTCAAAAACCCCAGCTGCCCTGCAGAACGATGTGGAAGTAAGCTTCAGTAAAGATCCACAGCCTTGGAAACCCTATGGGACAGGTCTACTCTGCCCTATAGGTGAATGCATTGAAATCAATCACACAGCAATGGGTTGGGTTTAGTAGCATACACCAAGGAGCCCTGGTGGTTCAAATGTGTTTGCCTGCTACCTGAAAGGTTGATGGTTTGAATCCACCCAAAACATCCTTGGAAAAAAAGAAATGTTACTTTGCTACTATAAAGATTATATTCTAGGAAGAACTAGGTAGACATTCTATACACACATTCTACAACAAAGACATGAGAAACCAAATGAAACATGTGGACGGTAATCCTGGAAGCCGAGCTTCAGGGGGACACATAGAAAAGTGGATTGAATGCTGACTGGGAGAAAAAACTGAACAAAAGGGGTGAGAGCAGAGACAGACAGGCGAACTATCATCTGGCTTGACAATGGGACAGCCATGTCAAATTTTGTAAGCAGGATTCAATGCAAACTGTTATCAGACAACACAAATGTACGCTGGTGGCAGACAAGAAAAATAGGATCCTTCCTTGTTGCCCACACATTCCTGGTTAACCAGAAGTATGACCCACTCTCACACACACCCATCTAGCAGCTGGTAACATTCCCTATATCACATGCCACGTGGCACCTGCTCTCCCAGTTGGGCTTCTGGTGCCCCACCCCTGCATCTGCAGGCCCATGAACTTCACCCATCAGACCAGCAGAACTCAGTGCCAGGTTCCTCTCTGGAAGAAGCACCATGACCTCAGCTTCCATCTGAGCCAGCACAAACCACGTCCAGTTCAGGTGTCTTTCTACCAGACGACACCTAGGCTGGCGGGAACTCCATCTGGCACTGGCTTGGGTTTTTACTATGACTCCTGTTGGCCTCCAGCAGTTTTCTCTTCCCTGCCTCCTGATCCTGCCCCATTTCCTCCTCTCTTTGTAGTTCAGATATTCTTTCTCGTTCTTTGTTTTTATCTTTCTTTTTTTCTTTTTCTCTTTTTTATCCTTTGGTTTCTTTTCTTCTCTTTCCACTTTTATTTAGTATTCTCCTTTCTTTTCTCCCTCCCTTGGATTATTTAGGGAGAGGAGCAGGCTTTCTACTCCCACAAGGAGGTGCAGCTCGGAAAACCACATGAACAGTTCTACCCTGACCTGGAGGGTTGCTATGAGTCCTATTGGACTTGATAGTAGTGAGTTGAGAATGTTATTTATTATACTTTTTCTTTTTCCTCTCTTTTCTAATCCCCTCTTTGTATTTCTCTTTACCTTTTTTTGTAACTATTAAATTCCTTTTTCTTACTGTGGCTTGCCAGCTTTCCTTACTGGTTTTGTTCTTCTTCTTTGCTTTTTTTTTTTTTCCTTGTTTGTTTTTGTAGATTTCTCTTATCATTTTAGTTTAGTTTGGTTCTTGTTTTTTTTCTTATCCCACCATGGTCCAGCCACACCTACTAGGCAAGGGCCACTGTCCACCTCTGAACCACCTAATCAGTGGACAGCAGACAAAACCAGGCAAACCTGCTCTCAACTGTTACTCTCACAGCAAAGAGAGAACTGCACACACACTCCCACTCTTACACACACCAGGAGACAGGTGATAACACACAATCATGAAGTCAATGCAAACAAAGCAAAGGCCTCAGGAACAACAGACTGTTTCCGTCCACGCCAAGAAACAAGGCAAAATGACCAAAAGACAGAGTCAGAAGGTCTTTTGGCAAAAGAGAGGTACTGGAACTACAAGATACGGAATTCAAATACTAAAATTGAAGATCTTCAATGGACTGAAAGAAAGATCCAGGAAGCTACAGGGTGGGGAGAATCATGGAAATACAAAAAAAAAAACAAAAAAAACTTTAGAAGAATTCAGGAAAACATAAGAATAATATGATAAAACAAATGAAAATTATAAATCATAGAAAAACAGTAAATATAAATCCAGAAGCATAATACTAAATTTTCAGAAATAGATAATAAATTAAAAGGGCAAAAGTGAATTCAATTAGTAGAAAGCAAAACCAGTGAGCTTGAAGATAAATCTTTCAATACTAATCTATCAAACAATCAGGGAAAAAAAATCTAAAGAAAGCCAAAGAATTACCAACATTCCATCAAGAGAAATTGCGACCATGTGAACAGAATTCCAAGACAGGAAGCAACAACTAAAAGCAAAGATAATTGTTGAAGAGTTGTTGGCCAATAATTTTCTCCCTAACATCATAGATGAGAAGATTCAAGAAGCGGAAGGAACCCAAAACAGGATAGGCCCCACCCCCAAAGAAAGTCAACGAGTCATATCGTAATCAACCTAACCAAAGTCAAAGACAAGGAAAAAATCCTGAAAGCAGCGGAGGAAAAATGAACAATTACCTACATAAGAAACCAGTAAGACTGAGTTCTGATTACTCAGTGGAAATGATTCATGCCAAAAAACAATGAGATTACATACATAAAACTCTGAAAGAAAAAAAATCGCTAACCAAAAATCATATACCAAGAAAAATTGCCCCTAAAATACAACCGTGAAATTAAGACATTTCCAGATAAAACAAAAATTAAAGGAATGTGTAAAAATAAAACCATCCTTACAAGAAATACTAATAATAGATTCAGACTGAGAACCAAAAACCCAATAGCAGTAAACGGCAAGAGACAATTTGAGATTACAGACATGATATCACCATCACCAATCCAAAGAAAACCAGACCTACAAGGCTGAACCACACATATGAATTTGTAACAAAAACAATTATAAGGGATTCATAGGTGGGGGAGGAAAGAGGGGAAAAAAGAGGTGCTAATACCAAGAGCTCAAATTGAAAAAAAATGTTTTGGAAATGTTGATGGCAACATATGTACAAGTGTGCTTAATACAATTGAATGTTCTTAGTGGCCGGCCCCTATCCCAACTACTACGTGGACACCTGTCCCTCCTCCCAGAAGAATTTATTTAAAAGGATGGCACTGAAT
>NW_022104341.1:44457013-44464339 GCF_000313985.2 Echinops telfairi
TGATGAGGGCAATGAATGTACAAATGTGCTTTACACAATTGATTATGTATGGATTGTGATAAGAGTTGTATGAGCTCCTAATACAACAATAAAAAAAAAAGACAAGCTGATACCAAGGGCTCAAATAGAAAGTAAATGTTTAGAAAATGATGGAAACATATGGCCAAATATGCTTGATACAATCGATGTATGGAATATTATAAGAGCTGTAAGAACTCCCAATAAAATGATCTTTTAAAAAAAAATAAAAAATAAATACAATTGAATGATGGATTGTCATAAGATTTCTAAGAGCACCCTGATAAAATGATTAATAATAAAACTATTATAAGGTAAAAATAGGGGATAATGCAGTTAGAGAACTTCCACATGCAGAGGAAGTCAAGTTTGAATGAAAAGGAAGGTAATGGCGGCAAACAATGACACAGACAGGGGGAGCCACTTGGAAGAGAGTAAGCGTGAACAGCAACATAAATGATGACTGTTACACACACAGTCCTAAAAAACAATGATCTATTCATGGATGCATGGATAGCCACCAAGGCTGAATGGGTGTGGAAGGGAGAAAAGGTGTATTCCCACAAATATGTATAGGTTGACGGGATATTTATCTTTGCTGCAAATATATCCACTAATGTAGTAGAGCATATCAATGTGAATGAGGGGGGAGTGCGGAGTAGAGACCCAAAGGCCATTTGTAGGCCACTGGACAGAGGAGAGCATTGTGAAAACATCTTAAACATAAGCAAACACACTGAGGGAATGAGTTGCTAAAAATAGGGGATCAGGAGCACAGAGAGAAATATACGGCCGATCCCACCAGGAGACATGATGTTCTTTCACTGACTTATAGTGCTACAGGGACAGCACTGGAGAAAATGTGTCCAGTCTGCCCCATTTACAGCGGGGCAAAATGCAAAGGGAGTGCAACAGGGCAGCAAGGGGAGCAAAGTAACAAAGTCCCCCAAGAAATCCTGAAAGGAGTCTTCTGACTCAGGAACGGGGCTAAGCACCTCATCAGACCCAATTGGAAAACACTCATAAGGATCAGCAGACAGACTTCAACTACCTATCATTTTGCGTGGTTCTTTTCATTCACTCTATGTCTATCTATATAAGGTAGGCACAACAAACAAGAAGAAAACAACTGGACCAGTGGTCCTGGAAACATGGAGAGGAGGGGGTGGGGAGGGGGAGTAGGGAGCCAACAAGCTCAGGATCAAGGAAAAACAAGAGATCTAAAATTGATGGCGAAACTGACCCCCTCCTTAGAAGTATGTGCAACAGGGAACAACACTAGTCCTACAGGTTGGGGAGAGGGGTTGGCCACATGGAAGCAAACCAAGAAGGAAAAAGAAAGGGACGGGCAGCCATATGGGCACACCAAGCCCGGAGGACCACATCCGTGCATGGAACTGCTAAGGCACCAAGAGGACTGCAGGGCCGACAGCAGCTCATGACATGTTGTCCCCTCACTGGAGCGTACTGTGAGAGAAGACAAAACTGGGGACACAAGGCAGGGAGTTAGTCCGTCTGAACACCATACCACCACCACCCCACAACAGGGTGAACCAAGACGGGAACCTAACAGATCAGCAACAGAAGCAAAGCCAAGCCACAAAGTCCCTGAAGAGCCCCCAAAATAGACTTCAGGCTAGGAGGGGCAGCTCCCAGAATTCTCCCAGGACCAGTGGGGAGCTAGTCATAAAGGTTAGACCTGGAAATATGTATGTTTTGTTTGTCCTTTTTTTCTTTTGAATCTTTCGCTTTCTTTTTGCTTGGTCCATGCTGTTGTACGTTCGCCTACTTACATAAACTAGGCATGGGAAGCAAGCTCGAGGAGAAAGCAATGGTGTGACGGTTCCAGAAGGACTTGGGGAAGGAGGAGGTGGAGAGCAAAGAAGGGAGTGGAGAGCAAACAACGCCATAGACAGGGGCACAACTGCAGAATTAAAATCAACAAGGAAGATGTAGAGATTCTGGGGGTGTAGGAGTGTGGTAGTCACCTAATCTGGTGTCAATTTAAGGATTAAGAGTGCAGGGGTGGGGTCTAGGCTGTCAATCTGGAGATAGCCAATGAGACCTCTGTGTGGGCATGGCCTTCTCCTGAGAATTCTGGGAAATCTGGTACTTCCTCCTTGGAGGTGGAAGACACCTCTCTCTGCCACTCCCTGGGAGACACTGCAGAAGACAAGCCACATGGATGCAACCAGACCTCGGAAACCAGAGAAGCCACAGAGAGACCCCTGCCAGCGCTGAGATGTTTCCAATGACACTGGATCCAAGGACTTTCTACCCACTGGCCTGTGATCTTCTGCATTCGGCGTCATTGCATGTGTTTCATAAGTCTGAAGAGGACTTTATAGATTGATATTGGAAATATGGGCTGATATCGGACTTATGGACTTGATCTGAACTGGGCTGGGATGTTTTCTCAATGTTCAATTGCTCTTGTATATAAACCTCTCCCTTATATACATATGTGTGTCCATGGATTTGCTTCTCTAGTCTCCCTAGACTAACACAGGAGCAACAGCAATCTAGCTGAGGGGAATTACTAAGAGGCAGAAGTAGGGGGAGCGTGATGGTGGGGCAGGAGAAGGTAAAAGGAAACAGGAACGATCTAGGAAGCAAAGCTATGGAAGGAGGTAAAACCATACGTGTGTACATATGTAAATACGTGAATTCATAAAAATAGAAGTATTGGCCTCTGTACATATATTTATATGGCAATACACTGAGGTAGTGGATGGGCGTTGGGCCTTTGCTCATAACCTCCCTCAATACAAGAACACTTTGTTCTAACACACTGGCATTCTGTGATGCTGACCCTCCCAGCACAATGGCTGAAGACAAAATGTGTGCATAAGCAAATGTGGTGAAGAAAGTGGATCTTGCCCAGCTATCAAATACAGATATAACGTGTGGGGTCTGTGTGATCATGAAGTATCGATGGGATCAGGTATCAAAATATCCAAACAAACAATTATATCGATATGAAAGAGGGGATTTGAGTGGAAACCCAAAGCTAATCTGTAGACAATTGGACATCCCTCCACAGAAGGGTTACAAGGAAGGAAAGATTCAACTAGGGTCCAGTATAGCACTGACATAACACACATCATTCCTCTAGTTCCAGAATGTTTCCCCACCCCACCCCACTACCATGACCCAGTTCTACTGTACAAATCTGGCTGGACCCAGAGTACAAAGCACATTGTTACAAGTAAGAGCTCTCGACACATGAAATTCAGGACAGATAAAGCCCTCGAGAACAATAGTAGGAGTAGCAATATCATGATGGTAGGAGGATAGGTGGGTAGGGGTGCAAGGAAGGGGCAAATGGGTGACCCATCACAAAGTTGGATATATACTCCCCCGCCAGGGGGACAAATAGCATAAATATGGGTGAAGGGAGACAATGGGCAATGTAAGGCATGAGCTAACAATAATAATATATCATTGATCAAGGATCCACAAGGGTTTAGGGGGGGCAGGAGAGGCAAAAGCAGGAGCTGATATCAAGGGCTCAAGTAGAAAGAAAATGTTTTGGAAATGTTGATAGCAACATATGTACAAGTACGCTTAATACAATCGGATGGATTGTTATAAGATTTATAAAGGCCCCCAATAAAAATGATTAATGTTTTTTTAAATAGTGATCAGGATCATAATTTTGAATGACCCCCAATGTCAACTGGCATAAGAGAGTTCACAAAAACAATGGTCTACATTCTACTTCCGTGTGTGCTCACTGGGACCTTCAAGCTCTTGAGCAATTATCTGAGATGTCTCTACTGTTCTCTCCCCATCTAGAGGAAGGAGAGTGATGAAAATCAAAGACACACAGAAACAATTAGTCTAATATGCTAATGGATCTCACAAATATCAGTCTCCATGACCGTGAGACCAGAACTAAATGGTGGTGCCCAGCTACCATCTGCTCTGAAAGGGATCACATTAAAAGGTCCTGGATAGAGTGGGAGAAAATTGTAGAACTTAGTTTCATAAAACTACCAGTTTGAGTGTAGAACCCCAAGACTATATCCCTTAGCTGCTCTTTTAGATCTCAAAATGAACTCACCACCATGGCTCAATTTTCAGCTAAACTACAGCCAGGCCTAGAAAGGGAACAATAACACTAAGGAGGTATACACACCTTAGTATAATCAACCATTTGAGAGAGATCCAAGGGACTGCATTTATCCAAGGACAAAGTTCATAGGTTAGGAAAGAAGGGAGCATGGAAACAGGAAACACAGGGAGGAAGTGGATAGAGACTGTTCCACTGAGGGAATTACAGGGAATGAGGTGAAATAAAATGTTGAATGCAAAACTAATGATCTGTTCCGTAAACTTTCACTTTGCTCGCACACACACAAAATTCTCTTTTAAGTGACAGCCTACAAAACCCTCTACGGTAGGTCTACTCAGTCACATGGGATAACTATGAGTTCAAAATCAACTGGACAGCAGCTAGCAACAACAACCTTGCACACGAGGTTGTGTTAATATAACCAACTCAGAGGGAAGCCTTTCTGAATTCCATAAACAGTCTGCTTTCAGTTTCTAAATACATACAGCTTCTAAGTACAAAAGTGATTTACTTCTAAAATATACTTATTTCAAATCCATTATCTTTTCATATTATCTCTCCACATAAGGATTAGTTTAAGAAAACATGCCATGACCTGTGTTCCATATGAAACAATTACAATGGTCAAATATTCAAAATCCCCTTTAACAAATTTATGATTACAGCCCAGAAGTTTAATGATTAACTCATTTATGCAACCTGAATAATTTAAAAGATGGTATTAAGCTTTCTGTAAAAGTGTCTCTGCATTTAAATTATGAGTTAAGTGTTCCTTCCGAAAAGATGAAGCTATTTTCTTTTTATTAAGTTGCTCAGTTTTAAGAGAAAAAAGGCATCAGATATAAGGGATTTTTTTACAACTGTCCATCTGCTTCAAGGTAATGATCATTGTAGACTTCGCCCTGCATTGCTCTCATTTAAATCCTAAGTGATTCATGAGCTTCACTAACTTCCTCCTTCAGAGATTATGGAATAGTTGGAATCCAGTTCTCAGTATCTCGACAGTATTTTTTGAGGCAATGGGTATTTTTATGGCTGAGTCTAAGGCTTTCATTAAAATTTTCTGTTTGTTTAAGGAAAAAGTAGTCGTTTCCCCAGACTTGTATTTGAAATTTTAATGGTATCTCTCTAGAGAAAACGTCCAACCAAACCCCTGTTGTTGAGTTGATTTCAACTCATACTGACTCCATGGGCCAAAGGAGAACTACTCCTTAGGGTTTTCTGAAACCGCAGATCTTCATGGGTGCACACAGCCTAAGTCTTTTCTTGTGAAGCAGCTGGTGTGTTTCAACCAATGACCATGCAATTAGCAGCCCAATGCATAACCCACTTTGTGACCTGGTGAGAAAAGGCAGGTCCATTTAAGAGTTAACTATCTACTTAATCATGTGAGGGGCAGGGAAAGACTTTGTTATGAACCCACTGACATCTCAAAAATCATTCATGAATGGGATGGGAAACGAAACTTCACTGGTGTGCTTTTTATTTTAATAAGTCACTTCTGCTTCAAAATTAACTACTAAGTTACTTATGAAATAAGCAATGATGATGACCAAGACTTTACCGTGGCCATAGCCTGGATTTATTAACTCTTTTAAATGCAGATGAAAAACTTGCATTCATACAATATATTATACATACATATTGTATAATATGTATACAATACATATTATATTGTATTGCTAATTATGATAATTAGCATTAATTATCATAAAGGTTATTTATGAACTTTGATATAGCACACTGAAACACCTTGAATTTTATTTTGCAAGGCAGAGCATCAGAAGCTAAAACTGTTGAACAGCTTCCAAGCTACTACTGAGACACTAGAAAACTTGGGAAGCAAGATAACTCCATAGATTTTGAAGTCCGGAATAAAAATCTGGATTTGAAACCAGGCCCTGGCACTGACAAGCAATTCTGCACATCAAAGCCCTCAATGTTCTCTCTGTGAAATAAGGACATTAGCGACGTTTGGAAGCTTGTAGAACATAGATTCACAAGTATTAAGAGTCTCCAAACGCAGTCCTTCACTCCCTAATGACTACCTGCCCAGCTAATTGTCCTGGAGAAGGTCTTTTTGGTGAAAGCGCTTTTTGAATTGCAAAGTTCTGTACAAATGTAAAGTATTATTATTACTTACTATAATATATCTATACAAACAATTCATAAAATGGGTTTATGGTTTGCCCTTTAGTGTCTGAAAACCCTGAAACAACAACGTATTACACTTTCAGCTTTCTTTCATTTCTTCTTGGAATTTTGCCCTGGCCCCAATTTCACTTGAACAAACCTGGTAAACAACATGAAGAACAAGAATCTGAGGCATCTGTCTGCATGCCTCCTAGACCAGCTTGGGCTGTACTTCCTAGGAATGTGGGCAAAATCTACGTCTTCTGCTCATGTCTCACACGAGCATTTGCAGCTCAGTTGGTGCATGCAGTGGCCTCACAAAGGTGCACTTTGAAGAAACATAAACGAGCGCTTTAAAGACCACGCCAAGCTCAAAGTCCATTTCCAAGCACTAACGCACGCAGGAAATCTCATTTACACAAATATCTGTCCTTTTCCAAGGGTCTGATGTAAAATTTCGAGCTCATTTCGGGATTATTTTCCTCCTGAATTAGGCCAAGATAAAGAGTGATTCTCTAAACTGTCCATCCTTAGAATAATAAACATCTTGGAACCATCACCGAAACGTGTCCAGTGTGTTACTAAAAATAGCAGGTGAGGGGCACCGTGGGCGTCCGTTTGGTATCCTCTGGAAGGCGCTTGGACACCTGCTCACACAAGAGCGGAAAGTCCAGATTCGGGGAGGGCGTTGCTTGCCACGCCCTGCCCCGCTGACTCCGGGTGTCTCAGAGCCACCAGACGGATGCACCGGGAAGAAAGGTTTTCCTAGCTTCCCAGGAGCCCGATCTCCCGGCAGGAGCATGGAACTTTGTCTCTCCGTCCCTAGGACTTACCTTTACTGCCCACTCATCCTCTCCCCGCGCCCCCAGCGCCCAGCGGACCCCGCCCGCATCCGATTTCGGTCCGACCTCCCTGGATCCAAACCGAGGCTGGAGGTGAGGGGGCGGGGCGAGGTGGGGAGCGAGGCGGCGCCGCAGCCCCTCACCTGGGCGGGCGCGATCCCGAAGGCGCCGGCGATCTGGGTGTAGAGCTCCTGGATGCTGGCGAAGTTCTCCACGCGGCCCGTGGCGCTGCCGTGCGCCAGCTGCGCGTGGAAC
>NW_022104341.1:44465253-44466837 GCF_000313985.2 Echinops telfairi
CTTTTAAAACTGCTTGTAGACTTTTCTGATCCTCCTTTCCACAGTGTCCCTGGGAGTTCCACCGGTACGGTCTCCTACCTTGACTCCCCATATGCCTGTTCGCTCTAGTGACATATTCGAACGAAGCAAAAACAAAAATCAAAGCTCACTGCCCTCCAGTTGATTCTGACGCATAGTGACCCTATAGGACAGGATAAAAGTATTTCTGTGGATTTCCTAGGCTAAGGAGAGAACTGTTTCTGTGGGGGGTTGGGGAGTACAAAGCCGTTCTCCAGCAGAGCAGAGGCGAGTGGTTCCAGAACTGCCGACCTTACAGATAGCAGCCTGAGCCAAAGTCTCTGTACCGCCAGCTCCCCAGAGTAAAAGTCTCCTGTGACTAGCTGCGGTTCCTGAGGTCCCTTCACTTACTGATCAGAATGTGCCTCAAGACACCACTGAAGTTGTTCTGATTGTGTCCGCACTTTTTCATAACCAATTACAATGAACTATTCAAATAAACCTTGCCCTACTTGTCCCGGATCATCTAACTCTGGTGATCATTCATTCCTCTTCAATTGGTTTCCTTTCCTCTCAACTGGCCAAGTGTACGACTATTGTTTCTTCCACAGCTTCTCTTAATATGCACACTGTTCCTAAATGAGCACATTTATTCTCTTGGGTTCAACAAAAATTCAAATACTACCAAATTCTTATCTCCAATACAGTCTACCAAAAGTGATTGTACACACAGAACTCATTATTTCCCCTCCCTTTTTTTAGTCCTTTTGGCAAATGGGACCATCGTGCACTACTTGACCGTGAGACACCTGTGGATCATCATCGCAAGCTTGCTTTTCTTTAACTTCCCACATCAAGTCTGTCCTGAAAAATCTGTTTCTCAAATGAAGGCTAACAGTTATACCATGAATTCTTAGGCTAATTCTTTAATGTTGTGCTTCTTGTTTCCATGACTGAAAAAAAACCCTTTTTTAAGGTAAACATCCTGAATCCTCTGGATGACCACCTGAAAATGAAATCCAGCCACGGAATCCCAAAGCTAGAATTGCTGTTGTGTTTGTCATTGCTAGGGCACCAAATACATTGTTATCATCTTGGGTTGATGAAAAAAAAACAAGAAAAAACAATAGTTAATGATGCACCAAGTGGAAACCAAATCATTTCTTAACACATTATATGAGTATTGAGCTCAAAAGTTTGGTTGAAGAAAAGTACAAAGAGTATGGGTCACTATAACATGCCCACTGTTAGTATATAGGGCGCCTTTATACAAATTAAAAAGAGGACACTCTCTCAGAGAAGGTTATTTTGAAACAAGTATGCCAATCTGGGTAGACATAACCCCTTGCCAAGCCATACGTATGACCTGGTAAATTCCTAGAGCTAGACTTCAACTCCCACGTGTCCCTTTAGACAAGTACCTTCTACGTGCACAGACTGCCTAGTGCCTAGGTTAGGGTGTCAAAGGCAAAAGAAAGTGTGCCATGGTATATGCCAATACCAATTCCATATAAAAAGAAGCCATATAGATTCAGCTAAATATCATCTGGAGTCCCTGGGTGGTGCAGGCAATGCCTTCACGTGGAA
>NW_022104341.1:44467308-44470641 GCF_000313985.2 Echinops telfairi
TTTCCTGAAAGCGCTCTGCTTTACTCATTCTATGAGCCAAGTGAGCCTGCCACTCCCCGAGTCTCCATGCTGCTCCTCTGTTCTAGTTCTTGTATGGATAAGAACTGGGAACCCCTCTCTCTTCTATCTCAGGGCCTCCGTGCTGTGGCATCTGGTGCCCCTGCTGCAACCCCCACTTCAAGCAGGGATCTCTCACATGTCCTGCTGATCGCTCTTCTTTCTTGATGGTTGTGGGATCCCTGTTCCTGTTTCTGAGGTGGCTCACTTTTATACCCAGAATGGCAAAACCGACTAATGCTTGAGTTAGGGAGTTGTACACCTTATTTCCGAGCCCTGGTGGCACAGTAGGTAATGTGTTGAACCGATAGCAATTCCAAACCACCAGACACTCCACGGGAAAAAGACTGGGCTTTCTACTCTCATAAATAGTTATAGTTTCAGAAACCCACAGAGGGGCGCTGGGAGTCAGCACTGACTACTACATGGCTGTGAGTTTGATTCTGGTTTTTCTACTCCTCTAAAGATGTGTGGTCTCAGAAGCCCACAAGGGCAGTTCTCTCTCCTAGAGCCTTGCTGTGAGCCAGAGTGGACTCAATGGCAGTGAGTGAGTATAATATCATATCTTATTGTCATATCCCCACCCAGTAACTGAGTGAGAGTTATAAAGACTATGGAAGGGAGAGCAAAGGAATGTCACGTCACTGCACTGCAGCTGCTAACCAAAAGGTTGGAAGCTCCAGTCTAACCAGAGACACCTTGGAAGAAAGATCTGGCAATCTACTTCCAAAACCAACCAGTGGAAACCCTGTGAAGCCCAATCTGACAGACTTGAGATGGCCAGGAGCCACAACCAAATCAATAGCAACTAGCTGTGTTGGAAATACCATCTGCTATATTAATGTTCATTTTAACTATATTCACTGTCTACCTATACAACATTTTAAATTTTTATGGTTATATAAGACCTTTGTGCCTAGTTTTGTATTTACAGATTTAATAAAGCTTTCAGTGAAATAATTCATAAACCCGAGGAGCCTACAAGGATTATTGTCACCTTTAAAAGGAGTCCATAACCACTATTTCTATTTCATGAACATCTCGAACCTTCTGTTCTCCATTCCTACTACTACTGCCTTAGCTTATACATGTTTCACCCCAGGGCATGTGGCCTCTGTTCTGGCACCTTAAAGTCACCCTCCCATCAGCCAGGCCAATGTCATGCTGTCAATGCTTCCATAATGGCTTTGGATATCTCTTCATCTTTAAAAGAGACATTTTGAAAATTAAAGGTCCTGCTTTCCTCCAGACCACCCAAGAGGAGCAAACCCCCAAAGGCAAGTGTGGTAGTAGCACTAACAAGAACACCATCCTGTAGTAGTTACGGAATGTCATGTCAACTTGATGCATAAGTGTAGGGGTGGAGTCTAGCCTGTCAATCAGGTCACAATCTGATGATGCCTCCTTGTGGGATGCCTTCTCATGAGGATTCCAGGAACTTCCTGTCTCTCACTTCTTCACCTTCCTGTTGAAAATACATTGAGCCACAGGAAGACTTGCGCCTGCCTTGGACATGCTTCCACTACCACTGGATCCACAAGACTTTGCACACATTGTCCTGTGACCTTCCTGAATTTTACATGATTGCATGCCCTGTGTGAGTCTGAAGAGGAATTTATGGACTAGTATTGGACTTACGGGCTAATTTCAGACTTACAGACTTGATCTGCATTGGGCAGGAATGTTTTCTTAATATACACTTACTCTTTTAGGTAAAGCTATTTCTTATACATATAAAAAGCTATTTCTTATACATATAAAATTTCTTATACATATAAAATTCTCTAGTCAACCCACTCTAACACACAACCCGCTCTAACACACATCAGATTCATGAAACAAGTCAGTGATCTGAGGTCAAGAGACCTATCTCCACAAAGAAAATGTTAACTTATAATAATATAAAGAGGTGTAATAAAATAAGAACTTTTTTTATTCCTAAAAATGGGACAAGGCAGTCAGGGTGGAGTATAGCACCAATGAAACAAACAACTTTCTTCTAGTTCCTTAATGCTTCCTCCCCACATTATCATGATCCCAATTCTACCTTACAAATACGGCTAGACCAGAGCATGTACACTGGTACAGAAAAGAACTGGAAACACAGGGAATCCAGGACAGATAAACCCTTTGGGACCAATAATAAGAGTAGAGATACCAGGAGGGTAAGGAGAAAGCAGGGGAGAAAAGGGGAACTGATCAGAATGATCTACATATAGCCCCCTCCCTGGGGGACGGACAACAGAAAAGTGGGTGAAGGATGACATCGGGCAGTATAAGACATGGAAAAATAATAATAATTTATAAATTATCAAGAGTTTGGGAGGGAGGGAGGGAGTGGGAGAGAAGAGAAAAAATGAGGAGATAATACCAAGTAGAAAGAAAATGTTTTGAGAAAGATGATGGTAACAAATATGCAAATGTGCTTGACAGATGTATGTATGTATGGATTGTGATAAGAGTTGTATGAGCCCCCAATAAAATGATTTATTTTAAAAATGGGCAAGGTTCAGAAAGATATTAAAGTTAAAATAGCAAGAATTAAGGATGAACCAATAGAGAGGTCTATGAGGCTGGCCCCAGTCCCAACTACATGTACATGTCTGTGTCCCCCTCCTCTCTACCTGAAGAATACACTTCAGAGGACAGCGCTGAAGCTACAGCTCAGGGAGAGGGGCATATCTGATCAGAGCACACAGGAGCAAACAAAGAGCGAAGGAGAGAGTAGAACATATCCTGGCCCACAAAGCCCCAAGGACGATATTCCTGCTCAGAGCAGCCAATGCACAGAGAGGACCATAGGGCCAGCCCTACCATGAGACACAATGTCCCTCAGTGACCCATAGTGCTACAGGGGACAACACTGTAGCAGGAACTGTGCCTGATCTGACCCCACCACACCGTGGCTAACACTAAGGGCAGACAATAGAGCAGCAAGGGAAGCAAAGCAATGAAGTCCCCAGGGATTACCAAAAATACACTGTGGGGGCCAGGGTGTGGCATCCCATCAGACTCTACTGGAAATCACTCCTAAAGGTCAACAAACAGACCTTGAACTATTTGTAGGCTTTTCTAATTTTTGTCTTTGTTGTTTTCTTTTATGTTGTTTTGCTCTGTCTTGTTTTTGTGCTTATTTTTGTCTCTGCATGTCTATCTGAATAAAATAGATGGGATAAACAATTCAGAGGAGAAAACAACAGGACTGATGGTTTGGGTGGTGGGGGGACACGGGAGAGGGGAAGGGAGGGGGAAAAGAGTGGGTGTTAACAAACCCAG
>NW_022104341.1:44472264-44473875 GCF_000313985.2 Echinops telfairi
AATTTCTAGGTTGAAAAGTTAATTTTATGTAATTTGCCTCAAAGGCAAGGGTTCAGCAGAATAAATTCTTGTATCAAGAATAGTTTGGGGGGAAAAATGAAAAACAATAGTTTTGGCAAAGGCTAAGATTTTTGCCTTTAAGATCATTGGCTAAATAACAAGTGCTGTGTCTCAGTGACCTATGATAAATTTCACAACTCAGGAACTTCAAGTAACACTAGCTTAAGAACTAAGTTGAAAGTTTTAGCATGGACTAAAACTCAAGATCCAAGCATTATGTTTTCTCTAAGAGGGAAAAGGAAAATAGTTTTGTCCTAAAGAAGAATGTCTACTTTTGCCAGAATATGAAAGATAATACAGCCCAAGAACAACAATATTTTTTTCTTTGAATCTTCATTTTTAGGCCTATTCCTGGGGTTACACTGACACAGAAAATAACATTGGATAAACCACAACAGCTCTAGTTTCTTAGATACGACTATATTTTTACCTTAAGTTATACTAATTTATTAATTTGTCAAAGTAGTTTTAAATATGAGAAAAATTCAGACCAACAAATGGCAGGATAAGACACAAAAGGCAAGAAATAGTTGAAAATAAATTAGGTACTAAGGGACTTCCAAGGGACGCTGTTGATGGACCCATGGTGGCTAGTTGATTATGCATTAAGCTGCCAATCATTAGAACCCACCAGTTATTCTCCACCTCTAAAAGATGTGAAGGTGTGGAAACCCAAAAGAGCAGTTTGCCTCTGTCCTGTAGGGTCACTATGAGTTAAAATCAATTAGCTGGTGGTGGGTTTTCTTTTTGACATGGGAAACTGCAATCTTAGATACTGCAAAACGGATAGTGCAAAGAGAACACAGCTTAAGAAAAGTGGAAAAGGAAAAAGGAAATTGAAAAGGCACATATATGGAAGGCGTGAGGGAAATTTAGAGTGCCAAAAATGTCTTCATAGCAATTTTCATAAATATTTTGGACACCCTGTTTTTCTTCTTCAAATTAGGCAGTCAACATTTCAGAACTTACTTTAATATAAAGAAGTCAATGGAATTTGAAGAGAAACAAGCAGCCATCTAGATGGGAAGCAACAAAGCCCACATGGAAGAAGCACACCGGTCTGTGGGATCACGAGGTGTGAACAGGATCAGGTATCAGGCGTCAGACAACCCAGAACAAACAATCATATTGATGTGAATGGGGGTGGTAGTGCAGACTGGAGAGCCAAAGCCCATCTGTAGACAATGGGACACCCCTCACAGAAGGGTTACAAGGAAGGGATGAGCCAGCCAGGGTGGCTCATACAACATTCCTTTAGCTCTTTAATTCTTCCTCCATACCCCCAGCCCCCCCACTCTCATGCCCCCAATTCTACCTTACAAATGCGGCTAGACAGGAGAATATACACTGGTACTGATAAAAGCTCTTGATACACGGAATCCAAGACAGATAAACCCCTCCCAGAACAATAATGGGAGTAATGATATCATGTGGGTGGGGGGAAAGGGGGAACCGATCACAATGATTGACATATAACTGCTACCCCCCATGGGAATGAACAACAGAAACATGGGTGAAGAGAGACAGCAGTCGGTATAAGATGTGAAAATA
>NW_022104341.1:44475298-44477003 GCF_000313985.2 Echinops telfairi
CTCCCACCTCCCACCCTCAGGACCCCTTGATAAATTATACAGTATTATTATTTTCATATCTTACACTGACCACTGTCTTCCTTCACCCACGTTTCTGTTATTCATCACCCAGGGGTGGGAGGGTGGAGAGGTATTATGCATTGATTATTGTGATTGGTTTCCCCTCCCTCCCCATTCCTCCCTACTTCCCCCCTACCCTTCTGGTATCACTACTCCCATTTCTGTACCTGAGGGGTTTATCTGACCTGGATTTATGTGTCGTGCATTCTTATCTATTTCAGGGTACATATTCTGGTCTAGCCAGAACTTAAAGGCAGGACTGGGGTCGTGCATGATAGTGGGGGGTGAGAAAATCTCAGAGAACTAGAGGAATATTATGTGTTTCATCAGTGCTATACTGCGCCCTGGTTAACTCATCCTTTCGCTGTGACCCTTCTGTAAGGAATATCCTGATATTTTAAGGGTGAGCAGAGTAAACAGTGGTATATGGCATATGTTATGTAGCTCAAAGACTACAGCTGATGGAGGGAGCTGGTGCCACTTTTGGAGCAAGCAGGTCAAATATACCCAGAAACAAGTCTAATATTTGAGGCAACACCCACTAAAATGTGCATCGGCCAATGCGACAAAAACAAAACTTTAGGCTCTGTAATGTTATAGAAGTTTTGAGTGGAAATGAACTCTATTTATCTTGGTTTATAATTCCTCTGAATAATGAATTTTCAAAGAAACAGAGAAATATTAAGAGAGTGAATAAACAATAGAAAGATGAAAGAAAGAACTGTGTAAATAACTGACAAAAAAACAAAACCTAACTGCCATCTAGTCAATTCTGACTCACAGCGACACATTAGCATAAATACTTCAAGGACTAGAGAATCAGAAAGAAGGTGTGTACAGGTAAAGAGAAGATGAAATCTAACTTAAGTAAAGAGTTAAAATAGAGAATTAAGAAAAGAGTTATGAAAGTGATACAATTATAGCAGATAATAGGATAGACTTCAGATTGTTTATGACATTAATCTCAGAGTGGCCATGAACATTGTGATTACTAAAGACAAAACAACAGCCATAGAAATAGGTGGTAACACATTGTAAACGTTTTCTAATACCTTGCCTCATCCTAATATGCCAAAATGCATATATTAAGTTTTCTTTCTGATACTTGCACATCTGTAGAGAAACATATTCACACATTACAAACTTTAGATGCCAAATTATTCTGTTAGCTGCTTCTTTACTATAAATTTCTACACCTTAGCACCTGGGTCAGACAGCAGAGACAAGACAACATATTTAAACACCCTAATGGCCAGAAGCAAAGGAAATCAGAAATAGACAATTGATCCCAAAATTATAGGTTAAGGTTCCATTTAGCCTGCTGAAATTTTTGGACTTTAAAATTTTAGCTGTTATTGTTGTTAGATGCCTCTAGCTAATTTTGACTCATATCAATCCTGTGTACAAAAGAACACAACACTGTCCAGTCTTGCCTCGCACTCACATGGTTGTCATCTTTGAGCTCATTGTAGCAATGTGTCGATCCAGCTCATTGAAGATTTTCTACCTTTCCACTAATCCACAGTATTAATAACTCCTTTTAGAATAATTAATTCCAATGAGTTGAAGATTAATGTTATCCCCAATGTCCCACTCTTCCAAGATGCTATTGAGCTCCATGACCGCCGCCACCACCCCGCCCCCC
>NW_022104341.1:44477576-44480439 GCF_000313985.2 Echinops telfairi
TTATTTGATTTCTTGATTGCTGCTTTTATGAGCATTGCATAAGCATTTCATGAGCATTGATTATGGCTATGAGTAAATTTAAATCCTTGAGAACTTCAGTTTTGCTGTGTTTTATCATGATGTTGTCTATTAGAGCACTTAGCATTCTCATTCTGTGTTCTCGAACTCCAATTAATTCCTCAACGAAACTCATTCCTTTAATACTCCTGAGACTAGAATTTTATCTTTCATAATATTGTCAATATTTGTATTAACCATATGGAATTTAAAAAAATTCAAATGGAAGGATTTCTTTCAGCTAGGTCAAATAAAATATCAAAGACAGAGGGAAAAGTATTGCATAGGATAGGAAAATTAAATTTGATAACTTCTCAATCACTTTAGAATAGAATCCTATTTTTCCTCTCCTAGAAATTAAAATTGCTCTAAAGACTTATTTCAAGTCCCACTTTTACTGTGAAATCTCACTTTGGGTACTGAATATATAAAGAAGAGTGTGTTAGTCTGGGGTGACTAGGGAAAGAAATCCAGGGAGACTAATATGTGAATAAGAAAGAGCTTTTTATACAAGAGTAATTGAATATTGAGAAAATGTTCCAGCACAGTCCAGATCAAGTCCGTAAGTCCAATATTAGCCCATATGTCTGATACCAATATTTAAATTCCTCTTCAGACTCACTAAACACATGCAATAATGTCGAATGCAGGCAGATCACAGGCCAGTGGTTGGAAAGTCTTGTGGATCCAGTGGTGGTAGAGGCATCTCAGTGGTGGCAGGGATGTTGATGTGGCTCCTGCAGCTCCAAGGCTCTAGCATAGCTCCATGTGTCTTGTCATCAAGCATGCTTTGCAGAGAGTGAGAGCAGGGAATGAGCATGTGTCCTGCCTCCAGCAAGCTATTTATCTCCTTAGCACCTCCAAATGAGGTCATCAAGCTGTGACCTGATTGACAGGCTAAACTCCACCACTTCACTCTTAATCCTCTCAAACTGACAATGGATTATGTAACTACCACAAATAGTTATAGCAAGAAACATTCAAACTAAGATGTTTATTGAAGGCTTAGTAAAGGGACTAGGCAGGTGGTGATTAGAGTATATCCAGAAAATATAGTATAGTATCCCAGACATATAGAATAGTAAAAGTCCAAAGAGGTGAAGTAAGAGAGCAATCTGTAGAAAGAACCACTTTAAGAAGATTTGTGGCATTTGGTTGAAGAGAACATCCGGTCAGACACAATCTACAAGAAAGGCAGCTGGAAAATAAGTAACCTGACTCATTAGATTAGGGACAGAGCCCAGCTCTGAGCCCCTAAATTGAAGAGCCCACAGGGCCAAGAGGGCATGGTTATGAAGAGCTCATGTTCCTCCTCCTAGGTCCAATCTCTGAAGACCAAGGATCCTGGCTACCCTACTCAGTCTTGTTTCCAGTAGGACTTTGAACCAGTTTGTTTTGAATTGACCTGCTGCTGATAATTAGCTTCCCCACCCCCACCCCCACCAGATGTACTCAGTCAGGCATATATTTTAACAAGATCCCCAGGTGATTCCTCTGTATAGACTTGTTTAAGTAAAAAGTCCAGTCAATGCAGTGGCTTCCAAAAGGGTCTGTACTTACTACTCACTGCTATCAAGTTGATGCTGACCCATAGTGACTCTATAGGACAGGATATAACTGCCCCTGTGAGTTTCCAAGACTTTAACTGTGGGGCCTATTAAATTTAAGGCAGAGAGGGATGAGGAAGCTATTGTAACTATTCTTTGAGATTCCAAAAAGTAATCTTTATAGATTTTATCAAAGGAAATAGAATGATCACAAGGGCTTAAGAAGAAAATGTTTTTAAGTGCAGTCCTGGAAAGTTTCACTGAAAGAAAAAATTTTAGAGAAACTGGGGTGGTTACATAATTTCGTGTCAATTTGAAGATATAAAAGTGAAGGAATGTGTCGCTTCTCAGCCTTTTGGCTAAGATCAAGTGTAGTAAAAGTGAAGGGGTGGAGTTTAATCTGTCAATCGGGTCACAGCCCAATGATCTCTTCTTGTGGGTGTGCCATTCTCACACCCTCTCTCTTTGCCTTCATCTCACTGTTGACACCACAGGAGACCTGTGAGCTCTGGATATGCACCCACCGCCATTTGATCCATAAGACTTCTCATCCACCAGCCTGTGCTCTCCTGCATTTTGCACCATTTCTTGTGGCTCTGTGAGTCTGAAGAGGGGTTTATGGACTGGTATATGAGTTAAGGATTAATATCAGACTTATGGACTTGATTTGCACTGGGCTGATATGTTTTCTTGATATAAAGCTTTCTCTTACACATACGAGTGTCACTAGATTTGTTTTGCTTGTCAACCCAGCCTAACACAGTAAGTATCAATGGCTAATCTATTAGAAACCGTTGAGAAACCTTACCCTATCTACACTACGGCCCTGATCTTGCCCCTTCAGAATTTTTTTTTTTTTTGTTCCCTAACTGTTAAGGACATTTAAAAGGAATATACTTAAGTCCCTTCAGAATGCCAAACATGTCATATTGGTGTGGTATAAATCAAAGAGCACAGAATTCTTTATGGAATGGTTTGGAGATGGGAACACCCCCTTCAGAAAGTAGACACAGATTGCTATCACTTGTCTGTCAATTTGTCATACTGTGGTCGTTTGTGTGTTGCTGTGGTCCTGGAAGCTGTCACTGGTGTTTCAAATACCAGCAGCGTCAAAACAAAGGGGAACAGATTTCAGCAGAGCTTCCAGACTAAGAAGAATGAATTGGCTGTCCACTTGAGAGGAAATAGCCATGAAAATCTTATGCATAGCTTCAAGACATTGTCAGGTACTGAAGCATAACCTTGTTCGAAATGGTGCT
>NW_022104341.1:44481132-44482962 GCF_000313985.2 Echinops telfairi
TGGATGGATGTATGGATTGTGATAAGAATTGCATGAGCCCCCAATAAAATGATTTAAACAATAAATGAAATACAGGAGAAATAATCTCATCTCAAACTAAAAAAAAAAAAAAGATTGATATCCTAGGCATTGACTGATATTGATTGAAATTGACTGATTTTGAGTCAGAAAATCATATTGTTTACCATACTGGGAATGACGCAGTCAAGAGGAATGGAATTGCATTCATAACAAAACAGACGCATTTCAAGATCTCTCTTGAAGTACAATTCTGTCTATGAAAGGATTATGCCTATTTGCCTTCAAGAAAATTCAGTCACTACAACTATTATTCAAATGTATGCACCAGCCACTAAAGCTAGTGGTGAAGAAACTGAAGAATCTACAAACATACTCAGTCTGAAATTGATCAAACATGCAATCAAGATGCATTGATGATTATTGGTTATTGGAATTCAAAAGTTGAAAACAAAGAGTTGGAAGAGTAGTTAGAAAATGCCTTTGTGATAGAAACAAAGCTGGAAATTGAATGATAGAATTTTGCAAGGTCAATGACTTATTCATATCAAATAACTTTGATCAACAACACAAATGGTGGCTATACACATGGACTTCTCCAGATGGAATACATAGAAACATTGACTACATCTGTGAGAACACACAATGGAGTTCAATATCATCAAATAAAACCAAGCAAGGGGCTGACTATGGAATAGACTATCAATTGCTTAAGTTCATGTTGAAGTTGGAGAAAATGTAAACAAGTCCACAGGAGCCAAAATAGGACTTCAAGTCTACCTTACCTGAACTTTGACAACCTCTCAAGAACATATTTGACCCATTGAACATTAATGACAGAAGACTTGATGAGTTGTGGAAGGATATAAGACCATCATTCATGAAAAGAGCAAAGGAGCATTAAAAAGATAGGAAAGAAAGAAAAGATCAAAGTGGATGTCAGGGGAGACTCTGAAACTTCTTGATCATAGAATAGCTAAGCAAATGGAAGACATGATGAAATCAAAGAACTGAATAGAAAAATATAAAGAGCAGCTTGAGAAGACAAAGTCAAACATTATAGGAAAAGTGCAAAGACCAAAATTAGAAAACCAAAAAGAAAGAACAAGGTCAGCATGCCGTAAACTGAAAGAGCTCAAGAAAAAAAAATTCAAGCCTCTAGTTGCAATATTGAAAGGCTCTATGCACAAAATGTTGAATGATGAATTATATGAAATATTAAATTAATGAAGCATTAAAAGAAAATAGAGAAAATGCACAGAGAAACTGTGCCAAAAAAGAACTAATCAATATTCCACCATTTTAGGAAGCATCATATAAGCAAGAACTTATGTTACTGAAGGAAGAAGCTCTAGATGCACTGAAGGTCTTAGTAAAAGAAAAGAAGGCTCCAGAAATTGATGGCATACCAATTGAAATGTTTCAAGAAGCTGATGAAGCATTGGAAGCACTTTTTTGTCTATGTCAGGAAATTTGGAAGACAACTCCTTGCCCAAATGACTGGAAGAAATCCATATTAGTGTCCATTCCAATTATAGAACAGTATCAGGTAAATTTTATTGAAGATCATCCAACATTGGTTGTAACAGTATGTTGATTGGGAGCTACAAGAGGTTCAGGCTGGATTCAGAAGAGGACCTGGAAAAAGCAGGAATATCATTATTGATGTCAGATAGATTGTGGGTAATGTAACAAAGAGGAATTGTTGAAACCCTGGTGGGAACAGCATGATAATGGGACAGGAGGAAAGTCAAGGGAAATAGAGGAAAGAGCTGGGAGTCAAAGGGCATTTATAGAGGTCTAGATAAAGAC
>NW_022104341.1:44484156-44485956 GCF_000313985.2 Echinops telfairi
TGCCAGGGGCTTAAGTGGAGAGCAAATGTTTTGAGAATGATGAGGGCAATGAATGTACAAATGTGCTTTACACAATTGATGTATGTATAGATTGTGATAAGAGTAGTATGAGCCCCTAATAAAACGATTAAAAAATAAAGAAAGCATCCCAACCCAGTCCAGTCCAAGCCCATAAGTTGAATATTAGCCCATATGTCCAACACCAAGCTATAAAGTCCTCTTCAGACTCACAAAACACATGCAATGAAGCCAAATGCAGGACGATCACAAGCCAGTTGGTAGAAAGTCTTTGGATCCAGTGGCGTTGTAAGCATCTCAGCGCTGGCAGGAGTCTCCACATGACTTCTCCAGGTCCAGGATTCTCTGCATCAGGGTATGTCCATGTGGCTTCTCATCAGGGAGCCTTGTCAGTAGAGAGCCTCCAAGGAAGTGAAGTAGTGAGAGTCTGTTCTGTCTCCAAGGAGGAAATACCAGAGTTTTCCCAAAATCCTGAGGGGAAGGCCATGCCCACAGAGGCCTCATTGGCTGTGACCCGATTGAAGCCTAGACTCCACCGCTTCACTCTTATTCCTCTCAAATCCTGTATTCACACCAGATTATGTAACCACATAGATCTTGATTCAAAGCAGAGAATACCCAAAGGATGTTTACTTGTGTTTTATTGACTCTGCCAAAGCATTTCACTGTGTGGACCAAAATAAACTGTGGATAACCTTGAGGAGAATGGGAATTCCAAAACACTTCATTGTGCTCATGTGGAACTTGTACGTGGATCAAGAAGCAGCTGTGTGAACAGAACAAGAGAATACTGCATGGTTTAAAAATCAATAAAGTTATGTCTCAGGGTTATACCCTCTCACTATATTTATTCCATTTTTACACTGAACAAATCACCAGAGATGCTGGGTGACATGAAGAAGAATGTGGCATCAGGACTGGAGGAAGGCTTATTAACAACCTGTGATATGCAGATGACACAACCTTACTTGTTTAATGCAAGGATTTGAAGTACTTGTTGATGAAGATCAAGGATTATAGCCTTTACTGTGGGTTGCAACTCAATGTGAAGAAGACCAAAATCTTCACAAACTGGACCAATAGGAAACATCATGATAAATGGAGAAAAAGTTGAAGTTGTCAAGGATTTTGTCTTGCTTGAAACCACAGTCTATGTTCAGGGAAGCAGCAATCAAGAGATCAAAAGGTGTATTTCATTAAGTAATTCAGCTGCACAAAACCTCTATTGAAAAGCAAGGACGTTACTTTGAGGATTAAGGTGCATCTGACCCAACGCATGGTATTTTCAGTTGCTTCCGATCAATGTGAAAGTTGGTCATTGAATAAAGAAAACTGAAGAAGAATTGATGTATTTGAATTGTGGTGCTGAAAAACAATATTGACAGTACCCTGGACTGCTGAAAGAATAAGCTGGTCTGTCTTGCAAGAGGTAGGGCCAGAGTGTTCCTTAGAGGCAAGAATGCGGGGAGTTCATCTTATACACTTGGACATATTATCGGGAGAGACCAGTTCCTGGAGAAAGACATCATGCTTGGGCAGGGAAAGAGGAGGGGCAGTGACAAAGAGGAAGGCCTCAACAAGATGGATTAACATAATGGCTGCAACAATGGGCTCAGGCATAGAAAGAGTTGTGAGAATGGCACAGGACTGGGCAGTGTTTCTGTTGTGTATAGGGTCACTATGGATCAGAATTGACTCAATGGCACCTAAAATCAGACCTAGATAGAGGTATGAGGAGAAATGATAGCTTAAAATTTGGTAATTTTTGTTTAATAAAGACTT
>NW_022104341.1:44492343-44494132 GCF_000313985.2 Echinops telfairi
TGCTAGGGCCCAAGTCCCAGAGCACAAACGCCTTCTCCGAGAGGAGGACCCCGGCCTGGGGCACAAGCCAAGCTTTTATACTCTTTACAGGTTACATAAACTGGGTGAAACTAACCCCCCTGGGTGAGACTATATCCCCCTCACCCTCCCCTAGTTCAATGACTTCATCTGGAGACAATTGGTTGTGCAGGTCTTTTTGGTTGACTGGCTCCACTCTCTGACGTTCCAATTGTGGTCACTCACGACTTTCCAGGTGTGTCAGCGTCATTGTGATCACTTGGGCCTTTCCAGGTGTGGTCAGGGTCATTTCGGGGGAGAGGGTGACTTTGTTAGAGAAACAAAACTCGAGGTTGTTAGAGAAACAAAACTCAGGCCTGCCTTAAGAGGCTAGGCCTGTCATGGAGTCACCGCTGCCCTACAGGTAGAGCATAAAGTGATTGTGTTGGGCTGGGTTCTCATGAGAAGCAAAGCAAGTAACACTTGCATGTGTATATATATGAAAATTTTTTTTTTATCAAGAAATGGCTTACACAGTTTTAGATTTGTGAAAGGGGGCATTAAGAAGAAATGGCTTTTTGTTTGAAGCCAAGGTAGATGCTTAGAAAAGGTAAGCTCCACCCACTGCCTTGTCAGGATATTTGCATTTAAAAGATACTCAATTAGACCTGCTGAAAGATTGGAGAAGGGGGGAAAAAGTGACTTCAGCTTTTTAAATTCTGAGCAAGCAATAGGTCAGAAAAGTCTGTACCCATCAGAGAATCCCCATCTCTAGGACTGAAAGTTAAAGGGAGCCTGCAGGGAGCCTGGATTCACTTGAGTAGAAGCAGAGGAAACACAGCAATAGACAGGTTGAGGCTGGCCATTGACACTCATGGACCTGGCCCACAAGGACTAGAGGGGAGACACAAGAACAGGCTGACTGAAGTTCAAAGACTTGCATAGAACCTGAGCCTATGGCATGAGCTAGCACGAGGAGGCTAGGCTTGATGAGAATATATAAAGGAGCCAGTGGTCTAAAGTGGAGGGAGATATGTGTGAAATTCCCCGGTTTGATACAGCACCCATTGACTATTAGGCTCACCACAAAGAAAAAGTGAGGCCAGGCAAGAGAGTAGGAGAAGTACTAATTTATTTTTCACTCCCAGGCGAGATTCGCAAGTCTGAGAGTGGGGCCAGTAAAGTTGTGCCTGTGTGGAAGAGCAAGTTTTTAAGTTTTGTCCGGAGGATAAACAAGAAGGGCTTTTTGTCCGACACCTTAGCAAGGCTGCTGTGGTGGTAGCTGCTCTCCGAGCTTTGTGATGCCGCCCAAGGACAACAAGAAGAAGGATGCCAGGAAGTCGGCCAAGAAAGACAAAGACCAAGGGAACAAATCTGGGGGCAAGGCCAAGAAGAAGAAGTGGTCGAAAGGCAAAGTTCGGGACAAGCTCAATAACCTGGTGTTGTTTGGCAAAGCCACATATGACAAGCTCTGTAAAGAAGTCCCCAGCTATAAGCTTATCACCCCAGCTGTTGGCGGCAAAAAACTGAAGATTCGCAGTTCTCTGGCCAGGCAGCCCTCCAGGAGCTGCTTAGTAAAGGACTTATCAACTGGCTTCAAAAAACAGAGCTCAAGTAATTCACACCAGGAATACCAAGGGAGGAGACACCCCAGCAGCTGATGAAAATGTACGAGCAGGTTCAACCAACTATACATTTTGAACAATAAAATTTTATTAGATTAAAAAAAGGGAGGGGCAGGAACTGCAGCTGCAGGGGCTTAAGCCATCTCCATCTGTGAAATTCTGAGGCG
>NW_022104341.1:44494232-44495441 GCF_000313985.2 Echinops telfairi
ACCTGTGCCTAACCCAACATTGACCTAACTTAGAATGGCTATTAATGAGTTGCCAAAGAGGAAGATGTTTGACCCTGAGAGCTGGTGCACCGTGCTTGTTGGCTTGATGGATGGCCTGCACCCACCCACAAAGTGCCAACTGGAATGAAGGTTCTTCACATTCCTCAGAGCATTGGGTTGATAGGAATGAGCAGTTTAGAAATTATCGTAGATATCAAAAAGGGGAGCGAAAAAGGCATAAAGTAGCTAGATTACAAACTTCCATGGTTGACTTTAGTCTTAAATAAGTGGATCAAGAGAGGATTCCCCTTGGATAGTCTTCTCATTTCCTAACAGATCTAGTAGGAATGAGATGGTGGTAGGAAGGTGTTTCTAGAATTCTAGTGTAGGTGTTCACAGAACTGCAATTGTTAGGCATAAATTATTTTTGCTTTGTTCACTTATAAAATACAATGTAAATGGGGCTATTGCATTTTGGGTTATATGCATTTTAGTTGGATCCTGTTAGGCACAAGGATGATTTTATTTTTTGTCTTTGTTTAAAGATTAAGTATGTTTAAAAGCATCGTGAAATTATGTTATATGCCTTTCAGTATATGAAAACCCAGGATTGATGACTCTATAGGGACAGCAGTAGAAAAACGTTTGGGGGCAGGGCGGGCAGGGGTACAGTGGTGGTGGTGGGGTGGTAAAAGGGAGACGATGTCAAGGAGTTCAGGAAGAAAAAGAGTGTATGGAAATTGATTGTAGTAGCAATTGGACAATACTGCGTAACATGATTGAACTATGAAATGGTATATGTATTAATGCCCAATTAATAATAAATTAAAGCACTACAAAAAGTGTACAAGTGTCAAATTGACAAGAGGTGGTCTATGGTAGTTAGATTTTATGTCAACTTCTACCTAGATGAAAGTGTAGGGGTAGAATCCAACCTATCAGTCAGGTCCAGCCAGATGATGTCTCCTTGAGGGTGTGGCCTTTTTATGAGAGACATTGGGAACCACTTTCTCTCTTGCCCTTCACCTTCCTCCTTGCTTAGATTCTGTGTCTGCCTCCAGGGGTGGCCCCATGTGGGCAGCTGTCTGTGCTCTACTATGTTCTCATTGACCATGGATCCATGTGACTGTACCTATTGGCCAGTGATCTCCCTGTTTCATGCTTCACCTTTCTGAGTCATTGTCCTGCAGCTATATGGATGTAAAGAGG
>NW_022104341.1:44496199-44504614 GCF_000313985.2 Echinops telfairi
GCAAGTGCCATGAGGAGTAACTCCAGGTCAAGAAAGATCAAGACTTTATCCAAGGAGGAGGATACCAAGAAATAACACACACACCCTTCTCTGTACATACAGACAGACCTCGGCATTTCTATTGAGCAGTCACTCAATAAAAGCAATCCTTGTCAAAAAAAAGACAAAACAACAAAGCTGCTCATGACATGGATGGACCTGAAGAACATTATGCTGAGTGCAGTTCATCCATCACAGAAGAATAAATATTGTATGAGCAGTAGTCTAAAGATAAAAACCAAGACAAGCACTTGCATACCAAAGGGATCATATCTTGGAGGTTACCCAGAAGGGGAGGACAAGGGAGGGAAGATGAAACAGATTAGAAGGTTGACATGTGTTAACTGGTGAAAGGGAAAATAGTGAACCACAGGAGGGAGAAGAGAAATCAGAGGAAGGGATTAGGATACAGGGTGAGGAGCACATTTATGAGTGATTTGATCTGTTGGATGCTGAGTTGATGCTCTGAAATATAACAACACTCCCCCCCACCCAAACACCACCCCCCTCAATTCACAATTAAAAATAAATAAAGAGGTAGTACTCTACCCTATTCTTCCCACAACTGCTTGTGGTCAAATCATGGATTTGACCACATTATGTTAGATCATGGGAGAATCCTGGCACACTCAAATTGACATAAAATTTAACTATCAAAGTGATGAAGTGATATAGTAGGAAGGATAAAGTTAATGATCAGTACTAGCCAACTTTTATTGAATATACCTACTGCTCAATTATTTACATCTTCAAGGTTATAGTACATAGCCTTCATTAAAAGACAAGAACAAATATGAATAGTAACTAATTTGACATAAGTTCTTTCTGTTGCTGGTAGCTGTCATAGAGTCCACCCATAGCTCACAGGGTGAGACCCATGTAGAACTTAACACTAAGCACTTGCTGGTCCTGCACCATCACCGTAATCAATTGGAAATCAAGATCATTATGATAGTAAAGAGCCACCAAAACCACAGTGCTCTTGCCCTCAAGGCCCAGCAATCGTTCAGTCTTCACTAGACTCCTCTATTTCTTCATTCCAGTCAGTTGGCTCCTATGGATGTTTTGGCAGGATGCCAGCATATAGTCAGTTCAGTCCAAGTTCAATAGTTTGGCAGCAGTTTGGTGCTGTTGGTGTTGCTGGAAGCTCCTTGACATCTTTTGAAACAGAACCATCAAACAGTGGTACCTTATCCCAAACAGTGCAGTTAGTTCTTTCTTTACACAGGATACAAGATCTCTAAAATCATAGTTATCTCAAGGTCATTCAAGCCCTGAGTTAGACCCTTTGAGAAAATGCCCAACCATGGAATGAGGAGTACAGACCACCTCAGTCCACTTACCTACTCCAGAACCCATTGGGAGAAGGAGTCCAGTATCAATCAGATCTTTGCCATCTACCAGCTAGAGCCCTGGAGCTGGAAGAGCCACCTGGAGAGCCATGGCAGCGCTGAGATTCTTCTACCAGACATTCCACCCACTGGCCTGTGATCTTCCTGCGTTCAACATCATTGCATGTCCTGAGTGAGTTTAACAAGGAATTTATGGACTAGTATCGGACATATGGGCTAATATTGGACTTAGGGACTTGATCTGGACCGTGCTGGGATGTTTCCTCAATATACAATTGCTCTTTGATATGAAGCTCTCTCTTACATATATATGTGTCTCTAGGACTTGTTTTGCTAGTCAACCCAGACTAACACATTATGGTACCTTGGGAGTGGGGCACTAGAGAAACAATCATGAAGATGGAGAGTGGATGTTTGTTTGACCTCCGCCTCCTGGTAGTTTTCTTCTTTGGCTAGCCATGCTGTTTAAAGGGTTGTTTTCTGGAAAGAATATGAGAAGTTAAAGTTTTGATTATTTTGTTTCATTGTTGTCTTTGGTTGCTTCTGTTTGAAAATGGTGAAAATGAATGTGACTAATGTATATTTTGAGCTCAGGGAGCGAAAACTCCCCTTGAATTTCTCAGAGACCCTGCTGCTTAGTGAAAACAGGTGACAGAAGGTCAAATGGCTGACAGAAGGCTCTGGCTTGATGCAGTCAGAGGCCTAAGATATCACATGTAAGAATAAGCATTCTCGAATAATTCTAGCATGGAATAAAAGTATGAAATCTAGGGGGTACTGCTATTTTCCATTTGCTGAGGGAAAATGTAAAAGATGTCAACACCTGAGAGTCATCAGCTGGTGATATTTTCTCCAACTTTTCCAATTTAAGTTGGAAATACGTGTAAATCATAGGGTCTCAAATAAGGCCAAATATAATTATTTTTCATTTTGTCTCTTGGCTTTATTAGGAAAATCATGCAAGTAATTGTTATCCAAAAACATTTTACCACATTATTTTTAGAACACTGAACTTAACCAGTGAGAGTTGTCTTTTTCTTAACTAAGAATTTGACCTGAAAATGAATCATCATAATATAACCCCCCTCCATAGTTCAAGAAAACATAAATCAAGGTTTGATGCCATTTTAGCAGCGATAGGGCTGACGTTAATGTTTGCCAAGTAGAATGCACGGACCCTAATTTACATGGAACAGAAAGAACCTCAAAACACGAATGAAGTTTTTAAACAAGCAGCCTTTGTACTTTTCTTCACAAAAAAAATCAAGTAATCCACAGAATTAATGGCCCATTGGAACTACAACCTCTTCTGGTCTGAAACCAGAACTAGATGGTGCCTCACTACTATAACAACTCATTCTGACCAGGAATAAAACAGAGATTCTACAGTTAGAATGGAAGGCAAATATACAGATCAAAATTCAAATTCATTTTTTAAAATATCAGACTTACTGTACTGATAAGAGACATGATATCATATAACCTGGAACGGAAGCCACTCCCAGAGGTCACCTTTCAGCCAAATAAATAAACTGGCCTGCAGTAACGTAACACCCATGAGGAAAGTGACCCTTTAAACAATCAACTATATGCATTCCAACAGTTAGCATTCACCCCAAATCAAAGATGAGATAGTTATGAGGGGCAGGGAAACTGGATGGATGGAAATCAAGCAGACCAGGTGGAAAGGGTAAGAGTGCTGGCATGTTCTGCAGATTGTGCTAGTGTCACATGTGTGTATGCCTTGTAGAATGAGAATCGAATTTGCTCCGTAAAATTCCACTTAAAACACAATAAAATAGTCAGGCATAAGTACAAAACCCTCGAGTAAGCAAGCTGATATGTTGTTAGGCCCCATCAAGTAGATCTTGACTCATAGTGACCCTATGCACAACAGAAGGAAACACTGTCTGGTCTTGTGACATTCTGAAAGTTGTTGCTATTTTGGAGCCCGTTGTTGCATCCACTGTGTGAATCTTTCTCTTTGAGGGTCTTCCTCTCTTTCCTGGATCTTCCACTTTACCAAACATGATGTACTTCTCCAGAGACTGGTCTCTCCTGCCAATATGTCCAAAGCATAGAAGATGAAGTCTTGCCATACTTGCCTTTAAGGAGCGCTCTAGCCTTTCTTCTTCCAACACAGATAGATTTATCCTTTTAGCAGTCTGTCATACTTTCAATATTCTTCTCCAGTATCACAAATCAAATGCATCAATTCTTCTACAGTCTTTCTTATTCAGTGTCCAACTTTCACATGCATATGAGGCAATGGAGAATACCATGGCTTAAGTCAGGCATATCTTAGTCCTCAAAGTAAATCTTTACTTTCCAATACTCTGAAGATACTGCTAGATGCCGACTCAATGGCACCTAGCAACATAAAAACATGAGGTGATTGAAATACTATGGCTTGAGTCAAGCTCACCTTAGTCCTCAAAGTGACATCCTTGCTCTTCAGTACTTTAAAGACATTTTTTTGCAGCAGATTTGCCCAATGCAACATGGTGTTTGATTTCTTGACTGCTGCTTCCATGCATTGATTATGCATCCAAGCAAAATGAAATCCTTGACCCTAATCGTTTCATCATAAATGTTGCCTGTTGGTCTTGTGTCTTGTGGGGAGTTTGGTTTTATTTACATTGAGTTGTAATCCATCTTGAATGGTACAATTCTTTTTATTATTTTTGAATGGTACATTTCTTGATCTTCATCAGTAAGTGCTTCAAGTCCTCTCCTTCAGCAAACAAGGTTTTGTCATTTGTTAATAAGACTTCCTCTAATCCTGAGGCCATATTGTTATTCATATAATTGTTTCTGGGATTATTTGCTCAGTATACAGATTGAGTAAGAATGGTGAAAGGATACAACCCTGACACACACCTCTTCTGATTTAAAAACATGCAATATTCCCTTATTCTGTTCACACAACTGCCTCCTGATCCATGTAAATGTTCACATCAGTACAGTGAAATGTTGTGGAATCCCCATTCTTTTCAATGTTAGCCATATTATGATCCACATACTTGAATGATTTTACATAGTTGTGTTAGTCTGGGTAGACTAGAGAAACAAATCCACAGAAATTCATATGTATCTGAGAGTTTTATATAAAAGTTAAGTGTACATTAAGAAAGCATCTCAACCCTATCCAGTCCAAGCCCCTAACTCCATTAGTCCATATATCTGACACCAATTTACAAAGTCTTCCTCAAACTCACAATATACACCCAATAACAGCAAATGCAGGAGGAAAGCCAAATCAGTGAGCTTGTGTAAGCATCTCAGCGCTGGCCGGGGGTCTCCATGCTATTTCTCCAGCACCCTGGGCTGCATGAGGGTAGGTCCATGTGGCTTCTCCTCAGGGATGTCTCTCAGGAAGTGAGGCTTGCCAGCGGAAGCAAAGAACTCGCTAAGGCAGCCGCACACTGGTCTGACCATCAGAGAATAAGAGACCAAAGAACAAGAAAGGCGAGGTTCATTGAGCCATTTATCTCTATGTCCTTCAATTAATCCCAGGCCAGTTTGGCACAATAAACCTTAACTATCACAATAGTCAGTAAAACACAAGTAAACATCATTCTGGTATTCTCTGCTTTTAACCAAGATTCATCTAACATGATGATATCCCTCATTTCACATTCTCTTCTGAATCCTGCTTGAATGTCTGGTAACTCCTTGTCAACATATTGTTGCAACTGTTGAATGAACTTCAGTAAAATTTACTTGAATATGATAGGAAAGATAATTATTTGGCAATTTCTTCATTCTGTTGGGCCATCTTTCTTTGGAATGGGCACATATATATATCTCTTCCAGTCAGGTGGCCAAGTAGCTATTTTCCAAATTTGTTGGCATAGATGAGTGAGTGCTTCCAATGAATTACTAGCTTATTGAAACATATCTATTGGTATTCCATAAATTTCTTGAACTTTGTTTTTCGCTAACACCTTCACTACACTTTGTACTTCTGTCAATATAATTGGTTCTTGATCAGATGAAAATCAAAAAGGTGAGTTATATATCAAAACATAAGGGAAATCAATGATAAGTGAGATTTTAGGACCAGTAAAGGGTTTCCAAAATATTATATATGGTCAATGTAGTGTCCAAAATGATTATAATTGGGGAAATCTGCTCTGAATACCAATGAAGACCATGAGCTTTTAGAATGAGACACCTGGGATCAAATATCTATGCTGTTATATAATACTAATGACCATAATTTTGGGAAATTAATTTAGTGTTTCTTGGCTAATTTTTAATACTTAAAGTTATTTCATAGGTGGCCTACTGACACAGTAGTGAAATATCTTAGCTGTGTAAAGCCACAAGCCACTCTAAAGGAAAAAGCTATGATAATCTACTTCTGAAAATATTTAGTCTTGGAATCCCCATGGGGCATGACTGTGTTAGGCTGGATTGACTGGAGAAACAAATCCAGGGACACTCATACATGTATAAGAAAGAGCTTTATAGCAAAGAATAATTGTATATTAAGAAAAAGTCCCAGCCCAATCCAGATCAAGTCCACAAATCTGATAGTAGCCCATTTGTCCAATACCAGTCTATAATTTCCTCTTCAGACTCATGCAGCACATGCAATGATACTGAATGCAGAAGATCACAGGCCTGTGGGTGGAAAGTCTTGTGGATCCAGTGGTGGTGGAAGCATCTCAGCCTGGCATGGGTCTCCACGTGGCTGCTCCAGCTCCAAGGATCTGGCTGCCATCAGCATAGCTCCATATGGCCGGTCAACAGGAATGTCAAGCAGAGAGAGAGAGTCCCAACAGTGAACGTGCAAGCATCTCAGCGCTAGTAGGGGTCTCCACACAGGTACTCCAGCACCCAGGGCTACATCAGGGTAGGTTCATGAGGCTTCTCCTCAGGGATGTCTTGCAGGAAGTGAGCCTTGCCAGCTGAAGCAGGGAAGTGGCTAAGGCAGCTGCACCCTAGCCCGACCATCAGAAAGCAAGAGACCCAAGAACTAGAAAAGCTAGGCTCACCGAGCCATTTATCCCTCTGTCCTTCAATTAACCCCACATGTGTTTATCAGTCAGGTTGGCACAATAAACTAACTACCTCAACCTCCAAATATATACAGTATGTGTTAGCGAGCACCTTAGGTCTGGCATATATTATGGAAGGACAACGTGGAGAATAACTTTTCTGTTACCCACACTGAACATTTTGAACAAAGATCCTATAGAAAAATCCTGATCAAACGAAGAAAATTTTGAACTGAATCTCAGATTCTTGCAGACTACAGACTCCCTGAAGGCATGAAGGTTGGGAAGATACCCAAAAGCATTGACTTGAGATAATCTTTAACCTTAAGCTAAAATTATCCCCTGAAGTCATCTTAAAACTGAATAATGTTGTTGTTGTTGTTGTTAGGTGCCATTGAGTCGGTTCTGACCCATATCTACCCTATGCACAACAAAACACTGCACAGCCCTGCACCACCCTTACACCCTATGCCTGAGCCCACTGATACAGTAATGATGTCAATCCATCTTGTTGAAGGCCTTCCTCTTTTTCGCTGCTCCTTTCTTTACCAAGCATGATGTCCTTCTCCAGGCATTGGCCTCTCCTGACAATATGTCTCAAGTATTTAAGGGGAAGTCTTGCCATCTTTGCTTCTAAGGAGGACTCCAGCCCCATGTTTCAACACAGATTGGTTTGTCCTTTTAGCAGTCCATTGTACTTTCAATGTTCTTCTCCAGCACCACAATTCAAATACATCGATTCTTCTGCAGTTTTCCTTATTCAATGTCCAACTTTCACATGCATATGAGGCAATGGAAACTATAGTTGGGGGAGGTGCAACTTAGTCCTCAAAGTAACATCCTTGCTTTTCAATACTCTTAAGAGGTCTCATGCAGCAGATTTACACAATGCAATTCATCTTTCAATCAATTGACTGCTGAATAATAGTTTAGCGTAACTAATAAAGAATGTCTGCCTTAAGCATTGTGTTTTTTCAAGATCTATCTATATGGGATCATAGTGGCAATGGCAACAAAAGATTAGAGAGGAATTTTGTTTTATTTTGTAGACAGGAATTTTAGAGGCGAGTGAGTTTATGTTAAAGGGCAGAGTTCAGAAAAAGAATGGTAAAATGGGCTGCACATCTCAAAGATATAATCAATATCATTGATTATAGAAAAAATTGAATTTCTATATTTTTTGCTGTGTATTCTCAACAAAAACAAAATTTAAATGTATATATAAATGGTTTGTTTTGCTGACAATCTGAATCTGTTTCAAACAGACATTTCTGCCCAACCCCTAATCTGAGGGTTAAACGAAATATATTTCTCAAAGAAATTTTATTCTATCTCCTGCCATTAGAACACTTTCTTTTCTGCCAGAATCTCAAATACTTTGAAATAACTTTTGAAATATACACAGTAGCATTCCATTATTAAATGAAAATTATATGTATGAGACAGGACTCAAATAATGACTAATTGATGCAAGGAGGGGCAGGAAACAAGGGACTGAGTCTGCACAGTCTTCTTAGCCCACCCAGAAGTGGCTGACTCCTCCTTTTCATCCCAAAGATCTTAACAGACACAGCAAAGAGATATCCTCTCAGCAGGCAGAACTTCAGGCCATTCATCTGGGTTTCTAGGTTACACTAAAAGAAAACTGGTCTGGTGTCCCCCAGGAAACTATTTATATTTCCATGGCCATCCTGGCAGATAATAGGCAAGAAAATGGAGAAGTAAAACAAGGCCTTTAACTGAATCACTGAATTTAAAGGACTAGATGTGGGTAATCTCAAAGACACAAACTTCCAGCCACTGCCTAAACACTATTGATTATTCTCTGGTCAGAGTTTCATCTTTAAATTCTTAATGAAAATCAATATTGGGAGAAGTAATTCAACAGTCCAAAGGATTTGAAAGAAAAGGAAGAGGAGAACTAAATATGCAAGGACAGTCAGCATGTTTTCATCATCAACTCTAGCCACAAATGCTTTTACATAGCTCTGATAACACTCCACGGTTTATCAACATCT
>NW_022104341.1:44505675-44507140 GCF_000313985.2 Echinops telfairi
AAACATATATTTTATAACTTTGGAAATTACATGTACCCACCATTAGCTACAAATTAATTTTCTAAGAATATCTAATTTTTAGATAACAGTTGTATGAGCCCCTAATAAAATGTTTTTAAAAAAAATTTTTTTAAAAAGAATATCTAATTTTTAATAAGAAGTTATTAGATCATTTCTGACCTGCTGCAACCTTAGAGATTCTGTATATGTATGTGACCCATTTATTTTTATCCCTGAAACATTCCTCATACTGAAATAGCAGTAATAAAGAAAACACTTACCCAAAGATCTATAAATTCCTACAGATTACACATAAATACTATGTACACTATGCTAAAACACTGACTACAAAAACAAAACAAAACACTGACTACATCAACTACTTACATTTCAAACTTACAAATGAAAACTACAGAGTATCTTAGAAAATATACTTTTATTACATTATATTTATATCCACTGATTATGACCCTAAAATTTAAAAATGCTATATAAATAAGATTCAGTAAGACAACTTTACACAAAAGTATTATGTTTCCTCAAGCACAGTCCTTCCTATGATGCTGGAAAACATAATAGACATTTTAAAAACATTGATGGTGCTTCATTTAAAAGTTTTTATCCATATGTTCAAGATAAAGTGCATGAAAATTAGCCTCACTCAAATCCATTCAGGGCTAACAATCCAAGTAAATCTAATGAAAATTTAAGATACTTATATATTTCTTACTAAAACACCCATCTCTTTGTGTAAGACCTTCATAAAGTCTCTGGTTGCTGGTTCAACTTTTAAAATTTACTAACCAATTGGTTTACTAAAACAATGTATAAACAGAACTTGAAGGAAATTGATGTTATTACCACAGTTGATATGGACCTTTAATAGGATAAATTTACTTTAAATTCACTTTCTTGTCCATAGTTATCTTAAGCTCCCAGGGGATAAAATTAACTCTATCTACAAATTAATTGAAATAATAGTCTTGTGTTGGAATATGTCTTATGACTGAGAAAGAGTATTTACATCTGTTGCTCTCCCAACAATGAAAGTGTTAGATCTCTGTAGCTAGACATACCTCGGTCCTTGGCTCTGCACGAGAAAGAATTCACGCCGAAGCCTGGTTCGTGATTGAAGTGAGTTTTATGAGAGTTAGAAGTTTCAGGTTTACAAGACACCGAGGGGCTCCTCTCAAACATGCGGCCTGGTTGGAAGCTGCTCGGTGTCACGCAAAAGTGTCCCAAAGTCCTGGCAAAGCTCTTTGAGCCAAAATTCTCTCTCTCCCGTTCGACTCCAGGCTTCTACCTTTTCAAGGATTCCACGGGGAGGCGTGGTGGACGACCCGTGATTGACCCCATTGGCTGAATTGAATTCACCTGGCTTAGGTGGGCCAATTCAGGTTCACACCCACCCATGCCAAGGAAACCTGAGCCCCTGGGCATGTGCAGTGCGCCACTCCTTTGTTCC
>NW_022104341.1:44510124-44513762 GCF_000313985.2 Echinops telfairi
TAGTGGGAAGTGTGCTGTAATTTTGCGCAGTCACTATAAGCCAGAACTAATGTGATGTCACTAAACAACTACAACATGAGTATTTTCCAAATTAGAGAGTTATTTCACTCAATTGTCAATCATGAAATAAATGGGGGAAGATCTGACCAGAAAAAAATGGTGTACTAGAGTAAACTTTTAAAAATATTAGAATTTATTTAACTAAGAAGGCCAAGTGATGTTTTAGGAAACTTATATACATATCTAAGGAGTTCTGGTAACACAACTGTAAGCGCTCAGCAGGTAAATGACAGGTCAACAACTCTTACTAGTCACTCTTTGGAAGAAAAGACGAGCCATCCTGGTGCTGTAAACAGTAAGTACTACCAAATACTGCCGTCGAGTCCAAAACATTCTAATGTGACCTGTTTTAGAGTAGTTGGTAGTGGTAGCAACCACCATCTAGTTGTGATCGCAGGGTGCTAGAGATCAATGTTTGGAAGACCCAGTCTATTCCTTGCCTGCATCATTTTTTGACATCCTCCCTCTTATTGTATAGTTCCTTCCCCTTCAACCAACTTAACACTTGTTGAAACAAATATGGCAATATTTTGTCTCATGTACTTTGGATAACTTATCAGGAGAAACCCATCTCATGTACTTTTGACATGTTAACAGGAGAAAATAGCACAAAGAAAAAGACAAAACCCTCAATGAGATGGATTGACACATTGACTGCAACAACTAGCTCAAATATAACAATTATGAGGATGATGCAGGGCTGGGCTGTGTCATTCTGTTGTACAGAGGGTCACTATGAGTTGGAACCAGCTCAATGGCACTTAATAACACAACTACCCTCCCAAGGGTGGGAAATGTTTAGCCACCAGATTGTATAAGGGTCATGAAATCATTAATACCAGCTGACAACACACACCTCACCAAAGCAGTTCCTTCCATTACATTAGAGGTGAGTTAATTAAATGTTTGACCAGTATGGTCTGTAAATATTATAAATATCTAAATAGCTCTTGGCAGAAAAAAAGTTCCCTATCCTTGCATGATTTCCTCTCTCTGGTCTTCCCAATAACCCCCTCCCCAACCCTCTCTCACAGACATTCAAGTTGACACCTACTCATAGTGAGCTTTCAGACAGAGTAGAACCTTCTCTGTGCATTGTGACTGTAACTCTTTACAGAAGAAAGTCTCATTTTTCTCCCCAGGTAGTTTTAAACTGCTGACCTTACAAAACCCACTATGCCACCAGAACCCCTTTCCCATCCCGGTGACCCTCAAAGAACATCGAAAAACTTACTTGCTTTCTAATTTGTTGTTAGGTGCCATCGAGCTGGCTCTGACCCATGGTGACCCAATGGACAACAGAATGAAACACTGCGGTCCTGTGCCATCCTCACAAGCGTTCCTATGCCTGAGCCCATGTATGCAGCCACAGTGTCAATCCATCTTTTGGGGGGACTTCCTCTTTTTCACCACCTCTTCACTTTACCAAACATGATAGCCTTCTAGTCTTTCCCGACAGTATATCAGGAGTACATTAGATGAAATCTTGTCATCCTTGCCTCTAAGGAGCACTCTGACCTAACTTCTTCCAATACAGATAGGTTTGTCCTTCAACTGTCAATGGTACTTTCAATATTCTTCTCCAGCACCACAATCCAAATGCAGCCATTATTCTACGGTCTTCCTTATTCAATGTCCAACTTTCACATTCATATGAGGCAACTGAAAATACCATGGCATAGCTCAGGCTTACCTTTGTCCTTGAAGTAACGTCCTTACTTTTTTTCAGCCATAAGTATGGATTACAACTGTGACACATACCTTTCCTGACTTAAAGTCATGCAGCATTCCCTTGTTCTGTCTGTACAACTGCCTCTTGATCTATGAACAAGTTCCTCATGAACACAATGAAGTGTTCTGGAATTCCCATTCTTCTCAAGGTTACCTACAGTTTATTACGGATTCTGCAGTTGACTGCCTTTGAGTAGTCAATGAAACACAAGTAAACATGTTTCTGGTGTTCTGTGCTTTCAGCCAAGATCCATCTGACATGAGCAATGATAGCTCTTATTCCACATCCTCTTCTGAATCCAGTCTGAATTTCTGGCAGTTCCCTGTCAATGTACTGCTGCAATCATTGTTGGATGATCTTCTGCAAAATTTTACTTTTGTGTGATATCACTGATATTGTTCTATAGTGAGCATTCATTGAGTCACCTTTGGGGGGGGATGGGCACAAATATGGATTTCTTCTAGTCAATTGGTCAAGTAGTTATCTTCCAAATTTCCTGGCATAGACAAGTGAGTGCTTCCAGTGCTTCTTCAGCCTGCTGAAATATTTCAATGGATAGTCCTTCAATTCCTGGAGCCTTGTTTAGGCTAATTCATTCAATGCCATTTGAACATCTTCCCTTAATATTACTGATTGTTGCTCATATGCTACCTCTTCAAATGGTGGAATGGCGACTAGTTCTTTTTGGTACAGTGACTCTGTGTATTCTTTCCATCTTCTCTTGATGCTTCCTGCACCATTTAATAATTTGCCCACACTATCTTTCAAGATTACAACTTGAGGCTTAGAATTGTTCGAGTTCTTTCTGTTTAAGATATGTAGAGCATGTTCTTCCCTTTTGGTTTTCTAATTCTAGGTCTTTGTGTGTTTCATTGTAAAATTTGGCGATGTCTTCTACAGCTGCCTTTTGAAATTTTCTATTCAGCTCTTTGACTTTATTGTTCTTCCATATGTTTTAGCTACTCTACATTTAAGAGCAAGTTTCAGAGTCTTTCTGACATCCACTTTGATCTTTTCTTTCTTTCCTGTCTTTTTAATGACTTTTTGTTTTATGAATGATCATCTTGAAATCTTCCCTAAGCTCATCAGGTCTTACTAGTGTTTAATGCATCAAATCTGTTCTTGATTTTCATTTTGGCTCTCATGAACTTGTTTTAATTTTCTTTAGCTTTATCCTGAACTTACATATGAGCAATTGAGGGTCTGTTCCACAGTCAGCCCCTTGCCTGGTTTTTGCTGGTGATATTGAGCTTCTCCATTGTTTGGTCCCACTAATGTAGTCAATTTCATTTGTGTATTCCTTCTGGGAAGTTCATGGGTATAGTTGCCTTTTGTGTTGTTGGAAAAAAAGGTATTTGTTATGAACAGGTCATTGGTCTTACAAAATTCTATCATGTGATCTCCAGCTTTGTTTCTATCACCAAGTCCATAATTCCAATTACTGTTCCTTTCTCTTTTCAACTTTTGTATTCCAATCACCAATAATTATTAATGTATTCTGATTGTATGTTTGATCGGTCTCAGACTGAAGTCATTGGCAAAATTCTTCAATTTCTTTATCACTAACCTTTGTGGTTGGTGCATAAATTTGAATAATTATTGTTAATAACGATTTCCTTGAAAGCAGATAGATATAATCCTATCACAGATAGTATTATACTTTATGATTGAGTTAGCAAGATCTGTTCTGACAATGAATATCAACCATTCTTCATTATTCTTCATGAATGTGTTATTCCTGGCATAGTAAACCACGTGTTTTTCTGATTCATAATGGTCAATATCAGTCCTAGGCTCACTAATGCCTAGGATATTGATCTTTATGCATTCCATTTCATTTTGACCA
>NW_022104341.1:44514427-44516265 GCF_000313985.2 Echinops telfairi
ATAAAATTATGTGCGGTGGTTCTTATTTAAGTTGCACATGAAGACTTTCAGACATTATGTCCCTTGTCCAAGGTCACAGATTTAAAAAATATAGAAGTGAGATTCAAACTCAGATGTTAATATTTGACATATTTCTCGTATTCATGTTTGTATCTGTTAAGAAAAGATATGATAGACATTGCATTTCTTAGTTTATAATGGGTGGTATTGTGGGTCATGCATTGAGCTGCCAACCTCAAGGTCAGCGATTCAAAAACACCAGTTGCTGCTTCAGAGAAAGATGAGGTTTACTGCTCCCATAAATATTTACAGCCTTAGGAACCCATGGGGGCAGTTCTACCCTGATGTGTAGGATCACGCTAAGTCAAAATTGATGCGGAGGCAATGAGTTTTGTGTGGTGTGTTTTGGGTATGGATTCAAATTACACTGGGATAATTTACAATCTAAGTAATTTAAGCACTCCTTGTACGGTGGGTCTGGTACACTTCTATTTTTTAGCTAGCAATGCCATTATTGTCCCTTTCTTTTAAAAGCATAGCTTTGTTGGATGTGGTATTCTTGAATCTCTTTTTCCTTTGAGTACTTTGCATGTATTGTTTTATTGCCCATAATCTGCATTGTTTCTGGTGCAGAGGGAGTTGTTAATCTTAGTGGTGTCTTATAGGTGATAAGACATTTTTCTCTTGCTGTTTTCAAGATTTTCTCTTTGTCTTTCAGAAATTTTATTTTATCCAAAATTCAGATGATAGTTCCTATAAAAATAAACAAGAGTATTTTCTGCTCCTTTTATCTAAGAAAAGCTAATAAGAAAGATATCTATGGCTAATATATGGTCACAAACCCACAAGGCTTTCAGAATCCAGCACATGAACTGAAAGTGTGAACTAGCTTTATGTAATAACAAAGAGTGGGAAGTCAGTGGTAATAGTAGAGTGTTTGTCTTGCCTAAGTTCTAGTAAAAATATTCTGATTAATTTTTTTAAATCACTGAACTGGCAAACAACACACTTTTATTAGCAAGTCATCAATGACTTTGGTTATTGTTAACATAAACAACTTGTAATTTTTCTTGTAGGGAAAATGTATATCCTGATTAATAATTATGGGCCTTTATATAAATTAGCTTACTAGGATCAACAGAACTTCAAAACTATAGTAGGTATCCAGAATTTGTTGAAATTTTTAAAATGAGATTTTTTAAAACATAAAAGTACTTCCATAGTTGCAAAAAATGAAACTTTAAAACCTACTTTTGCATTCATTGATTCAACATTCAACAAGTTATTAGTGGGTACTTACTAGCTAATACAGCAGTATCAATATCTTATAAAATAAGAAATTGGTACACTTTTTATAAAGCCAAATAAATTTTACTACTACAATAATCCTCTCCAAAACCAAACTCACTGTCATTAAGTCAATTCTGACTCACAGCAACGATATGCTTTCAAAAAAAGCCCTCATTAAAAATAAACAATATCTATATAGTTAATTTATAAATCGTTCATTTTATCTGAGAGAAAATGGTTAATCAAGCAAAGTAATTGCCATAAATGATAACGGTTGGTTTAAAACTGAAACCATACGCATGATTCTGACACTTTTTAGTTCCAGTTCTTTAGGCCTGTGAGAAATTTTCTATGATATTCATATTTCCTTAGAGAGTTCTGCCATTGAGAGAAATTAAGCTTTTAAGAAATAATTTATATGAGGAGCTGGCCCCAATCCCAACTACGTGGACATTTGCCCCTTCCCCCAGAATTTATGCAGCACTGAAGCTGCAGCTCAGGGAGAGGGACATGCCTGATCAGAGCAGACAGGAACAATTGAAGGGGGA
>NW_022104341.1:44517663-44527695 GCF_000313985.2 Echinops telfairi
ATGTACAAATGTGCTTGACTCAATGGATGGATGTATGGATTGTGATAAGAGTTGTATGAGCCCCCAATAAGATAATTTTTTAAAAAGAAATCATTTATAAATTAGATGGAATGATAAATGTGATGAGCTAAATTCTTTTTTTCCAGGATTTTCCATTTGCAACAAAATTACATGGTTATACTCAGAAATTCCACTACTAGGTATATGCCCTGAAGAAATGAAAATGTCCATCAATACCCAGAAAAACTTTTACATAAACAGTCATAAGCCAAATAAATAGAAACAACCCAAATGCCCATTAACTAATGTGGCATATATCCATACAATGAAAAATTACTTGTTCATAAACAGGAATGATGAAACACTGATATATGCTACAACTGGATGAACCTTAAAAACAAGTGAAAGATGACAATAGCTATGTATTCTTTGATGGTTATTATCTGAATCACCCAGATAGAAAAATCTTTGGAGGCAAAAAGTAGGTTAGTAGTTGCCAAGGGCTAGAAGATGTGGGACGAGGGAGAAATGAGGAACAACAATTAATGGGCATGGACTTTTTTTCTGAAAAATATTATGGAACTAGAAAATGGTCATAGTTACACAACTTTGTAAACACGTATAGTAGTTATAAATTACTGAGTTATAAATTTGAAAAGAATGAACTTGGTGGCATGTGAATTATATCTCAATAAAGCTATTCTTTAAAAAGCATAGTTTTTATGACCTATTTATATCAAATATCTAAAAGAAATTTTCAGCTAAAAGGTGATAGTATCTAGTATACTTAATATATATTAATAACCACAAAAATTATTTTTAATGAAAAAATTTGTTTCAAAACATAATACTCATTAAAGTTGTAATGAGAAACAACTTTAAACAGAAAACAAAAACAAAATGAGCATAAATATATTTAAACAATAAAAAACCTAAGAAATGCAATCTATATATATGAAAAAGTAAAATTATTTATATGCATAACAAGTAGTAGCAACATTTTCTCTATAAGCAGCAGTTGGTATTCATTTTTCCCATATTTTGGTTTAAGACTACACTGGTAGTGTATACCTTCTAGAAAAATTGCATAAGGTACATATAGCATATTATGAATCAGTTAGAGAAGATTGTGTGATTGGAAATTTAATTCGAAATAACAATATTTTCTCTGAAAACTCATTCATTGTTAAACAAATTACTTAAAACTACAAGACAGTAAAATGAACCTAATTTATTCAGTCCTAGATATATAGTCAACTTGCATGAAATTAAATATGGTATTTTAAAAAGAGCTTGCTTATTTCTAAAATATCAGTAATTCAGGCAATGGGATTTCCATAGGAGATACATTTCCATTAATTTCCTTTTATGAAGAAAAGGTCTACATTATGAATGTCACAACTATGTTATTAAGAAATACTACAGCATACTTTAAAAATAAAAATGGTTAAACATATGCATCAAGATATTCTTTAATGGGTACCAGCCCTTTAGCAGCATTTTAAAAGGTGATTTAAATCTAGTTAAATTTTTAATCTTCTCGTAAAATATGTATCATATGTATAGGTTAAGGATTATAAGTTCCATAATAAATGGGAATATATCATACTGATAAACATCTAAGAAATAAAGTACTTGGATAGCCCAGTACTTTATTAAAATATATGTGGAAGTATAGATGCTGGTTCCACAAAAACAAGTTAACTTGTACATGTAAGCAAAATGCTAAAAATTTCTAATTTGGGAACAGTGAAATAATATATAGTGAGTGGTTTTCCTCTTAATTTTTATCTGTAAAAATCCCTTTTGCCTATTTATGAGACCCAGCTCTCTATTCATGCAATTTAATGAGCCCTCAAAAGAATGTCCACATCTTTATACAGAATTCACATGAACATCAGTAAACTGCCAGTCCTTTTATATTTTCAGTGCCTTGACGAAATATGGATAACAAAGTTCTTCGGTCTATGAAGCAGGAAGATGTTTCCTAAGTATTTCTTTGGATGATGAGGTTATGGTATCGGGGAAAGACACTTCAAATTCTATTAAAAGATCACCACGTTGGTCAGGATTTTTTGGAAATGGTAGCCCATATCCAATAATTCTTCTTCTCATTCCAGGTTTCACAATATCATTTAATGACATAGGTATGGTTCTTCCATCCATGGTTGGTACATCAATTGAGCAGCCACACAATGCCTAAAACGGATCGAATAACATAAAATTAATAAATTTCAAAACTTAGAAATCTCAATAACTCCTCATATATTAATGTAGTATTCTTTTAAATTATTTTTCACCTTTAAATATATTTAATACCTTTTATGTTATATAGCTCCAAAAATAACAATTTTGGAAAATATCTTAGAGATTGACTAAAATGATGAGATTACCAATGTCGATCTCCTAAACCACACCTGTGAAAACATAATAGACTTTGCCCTACATCAGGCAGCATAGTGTATAATGATCTTAGCATTGGATTTGATAATTAAATTACTATAATAGGTAATTAAACTTAGAAAATAGAACCCTGTCCATAAACAAGGTGTAATTATAGTACGACCTTGAAAGGCCATGAGAACTATTAAAAATTATAATAATCACAGCATAACCTTGGCAGTGCAGCAGGTTAAACACTGGGCTGCTATGTGCAAGATTGGCAGTCACATCCACCTCACAGGAGAGAGAAGAAAGTGACTGCTCCCCTAAGATTTACAATCTTGGAGACTTTATGGACTCCTGTAGGCAGAATTGATTGAATAACCGTCAGTGTGGGTTGACTTGGTATTATCTAAATAAATTCTCTAAAATCAGCTGCATGACTTTTTTATCTCAAAATTCCAAGGCCCTATAAACTTACCTCTCGTAAACTGATTTTGGCATTATAAATTATATTTGAACCATCCCTTTTAAATTTTGGATGATCTTTATCTTTAATGATAAAAACAATGTCTGCTGGAATACTATTTGGTGTTTCATCTCCTTCTCTTGGAAAAGTAATTTTGGTGCCTTCTTTCCATCCTTTTTTAATCTCAATGGTAAGAATTTTGTCCTCAGATCTGTAACTCCTTCCATCAGGATTTAACCTTTTACGAGAAATCTTCATCCGTTTTGTGCAACCACTATATATTTCTTCAAGCGACACTCGAAGTTCATGAATAATGGGAGGGTCTTGTTTAAGGCGAGATGGTCCCACAGAATTCCTGTCCCTTGGATATCCATTCATGCTGAATCCAAAGGCACTAAAAGGGTCCCCATCTACTTCCATATCTTCAGGATCTCGACCACCAGCCATTCGCCTTCCAAAGAAAATGTCAAAGGGGTTGGAACCTCCAAAAAATGCTGCAAATGTGGCATGAGGATCACCATGAAAGGTGTACCGGAAGGTACCACCTTGTCCATCAGTACCTCCTGCTCCTCCTTTCAGTCCTAAGTGAGAGAGAGAAGCACAATTAGGAAACACCTTACAGCCTTTGAAAGTTATACTTTTGAAAGACGTTACTGATAATAAACACATTGGCAACTTTAGTTGCAATTTATTAGCCAGAAAAGACACTGTAACTAAATAAAGAAAAGCCATTTCACTTCTGAGGACTATATCCTTTGCTGAACTTTAGCTTTCAAATTCTTCCTCCTAGTTTTTAGCTTTAGTGACCATTTATTTGGGATAATTGTCCCAAAGGTGACTAAGAAAAATAAAAGAAAATCTGGAATCTACCTCATACACTACTGAGAAATATAAATGTGAGCATTTAAAAGATGACAATTAAAAAATCTTCAGTAACCACTACAAGCTGCAGAAACTACGTATTTAACAGTAGTTATAATCATTAGGTACAATTAATGTATAAAACACCAAATTCATATTTAAAAGATTTATTGGTTAACCCAAATAGCATTTACTATTTTACTGTTTAAGAATTACAACAGGAGACTTTTGTGGCAGAAAGGGAAAATAATTCTAATAATGAGGATACCTTTTGAAAAAAATTTTTTAATGATTCTCTATCTTAGATACCAAGATTGTGTATCTAAGCTTACCATATCATAACATTAATTTTAGCAGTATATGAAAAGAACACTGATATCAAGATTTATACACTATCTTGACATGCAAGGCCTTTGGATTAGTTATTACATCTGGATAACCACTTGGAAAGATATATAGTGACCCCCTGACATTATCAGAAGGTCAAATGTTCTAATTTGCTCTAATGTTCTACTAAATAACACACAGCTCACAGAAATCACATATTTGAAATTTCCATTTATCACAGAAATATTTTAACTAAAATCCACATCAACAAAGTGATCTTTTGGGTCAATGATGATAAGAATTTGTATTATTACAGTATCACCAAAGTTTCTGAGTGAGTCTTACAGATATTCCTGGTCAAGGAAAAAAACTAAACATTATAAATCTAAAAATTATACAATCATGAAAAATCTAAGGGGTTCCACTAGGAGATTCCTGTGTCACCCCAAAAGCCCCAAGTGAGTAATTTGTGGCAGGACATGTGTTTTATTCATTGTTGCATTGCTCACACCTACAGTGCAGAAACACGAGAGTAACTATGTTTCCTGCATAAAGGGAATGAAACTACCCTTAATATTCTAAGTCAGATTTTAACCTTGATTATCAAGATATCAAAGAAGAGGAAAGCAAAGCATCACATATGTGTATATCTATGTGTAGATGTATATATATTTTTTCACAAATACCCCTATGAAAGAGTAATTAAAAGTTTCACTGAAAATACTCAGTATGCTTTCAAAAAGACTGAGTTTTGCACGTCTTATTTCTTTCCCTTTTTTTTGCCCTTCCCCATCTTATTCTATGTTTGGTTTCTCCAATTAAATGGTGTACATGTGTGTGCACATAGAGGGCTCCCTAAAGTTCATGCAAGAATTCTACTCTCTTTTTTTGTCATTTTATTGGGGGCTTTTACAGATTTTATAGCAATCCATACATCCATTGTGTCAAACACATTTGTACAGATGTTGGCATCATCCTTTTCAACACATGTCCTTTCTCCTTGAACCTTGGTATCAGCTCATTTTTTCCTCCCTCCCCCACACCCTCCCACCCTCATTGAACCCTTAGTAATTTATAAATTATTATTATTTTCATATCTTACACCTTCCACTATTTCCGGTCACCCAAGTTTCTGTTGTCATCACTCTGAGGGGGGTGTTAAACATCAATCATTGCAATTGGTTGCCCCTTTCTCCCCCTACCCTCATGGTATTGCTACCCCCATTATTGTTCCTGAAGGGTTTATCTGTCCTGGAATCCATATGTTGAGAGCTCTTATCTGTACCAGTGTACATGCTCTGGCCTAGCTGGATTTGTAAGGAAGAAATGGGGTTATGATAGTAGAGAGGGGTGGGTGGAAGCATTAGAGAACTAGAGAATGTTTCATCGATGCTATACTGCACCATGACTGGATAGTCTTTTCCTTGTGACCCTTTTGTGAGAGATGTCCAATTGTCTACAGATGGGTTTTGGGTCTCCGCATCGATATGATTGTTTGTTTGGGGTCTTCTGATGCCTAATACCTGATTTGAATTGCAATATCTTTTAATTCTATTTTTCCATGAACTTTTTCTAGCCCACCTATGTGGGTATATGCACACACACATGCACATACACACAATTTGTTCTAATGAAGTTGTGGCTGCTAGTGAAAGTTCACCTTCAGCCATTAATAGAAATCCAGAAAGATCAAAAGAGACTAATCATCTGAAAATAATCAAATATGTATTGAATGATATATCCAAATATACTTAAAAATTTTTCATGTAGAAACAGAACTACTTTGAGAATGATGAGGGTAACGAATGTACAAATGTGCTTTATACAATTGATGTATGTATGGATTGTGATAAAAGTTGTATGAGCTCCCAATAAAATGATTTAAAAAAGAAAGAAACAGAACTACAAGAAATCTTAACCTGCAACTTCTTTTATAAACTTAGTGATATAAATATAATGACAACTCCAAATGTTAAAAAGCTAATGATAAAACCCCAAACCAACCAAACACAGCCATTGAGTCGATGCTGACTTATGGTGACCCTACAGGATAGGGTAGTTTTTGGAGCCTAAATAACTCTTTATGTCAGTCGAAAGCCTCATCTCTTTCCCTCGGAGTGGCTGCAGATAGCAGCCCCAAACATAACTATTATGTCACCAGGGGTCGTATACTAATGATAGATTTTTAAAAATATTTGATCCAAGGTCATGGCATTTAACTAAGCCAATTCTTAAGTTATTTCAATAACTTTATCTTTTGATCCAGAAATTTATAAGGTAAAATAATTTAAGTGTTAAAAAGTAAATGAGTTTGCCCCACTCTAACATTCTACAAGACATAATCTAAAGATTTTTAATTCATAATGGACTCATGGAAAGAAAGATTATATAAGTTATTATATCAGGTATCTGACTTTTCCCTAAAACTTCTTCCTTATTCTCCTTAAAATAATGATCCTTGATTACATTAGCCCTAAGATTCATATATTTTTAAATGTGATTTATTTAATAAAGTTTTAAAAAGCCTCCCTTCTTTGCATCTTTGAGGGTTTTCTTAGACCATAAGCAGTCAACTAGTAACTCAAATAAAGGACAAGGTTATTATAGTAGGGCTGAGAAGTCTATCAAAATTTATGCTATTCTAATATAACATAAATCTTACTTGCCTAAAACATGAATTATAAATAGGCACGTCATTCACTAACCGCACAATCAAGCCAATTACCTACATTTTGATTGATCATAGAAAATATTAATATTCAACTGGATTCCCTCAATAACATTTCCTAGGCTCCCACATATTTTCTAGACACCATTACCATTCTGTACGATCAAGGGATACACTTTTTTTTAAATCAATTAATTAATTAATTAATTTTTTAACATTTTATTAGGGGTTCATACAACTGTTATCCCAATCCATACACACATCAATTGTGTAAAGCGCATTTGTACATCGTTTCTCAAAACATTTTCTTTCCACTTAAACCCCCAACATTAGGTCCTCATTTTTCCCCTCCCACCCCACTCCCCCCTCCCTCATGAGCCCTTGATAGTTTATAAATGGGTATTTTGTCATATCTTGCCCTTTCTGACGTCTCCCTTCACCCACTTTTCAGTTGTCTGTCCCCCAGGGAGGAGGTCACACACAGTTCCATGTAATCGGTTCCCTCTTTCCTACCAAGGGATACACTTTAGAATCAACATTAACCTATGCTTTCACAAGATTGGGGAGTCCTGGTGGCATAGTGGGTTATGTATTGAACTGTTAAACACAGGATCAGCTGTTCAAAACCACTGGCTTCTCTGAAAGAAAGAAGAGGCTTTCTGCTCCTGTAAAGATTGACAGCCTTGGAAAACTGAAGAGAGAAGTTCTACTTTGTCGGTAGACTCTACACAAGTCAGAAAGGACTCCATAGCAGTGAATTTGGTTTAGTAGGACTGCAGTTATTTGAAAACCAAAACAACTAACCAATCTGCAACCCATACTATTGTTATAGATATACAATTAATTCCCCTAGTTAGATGACTATAAATTTATCAGAAAGAAAAACACTAGGGAAAAAAACAGAATTTGAAAGAGCAAAATGATAAAATTTTAATAACTTTTATTTAACGAAACCTAGTACAAAAAAATTCTAAAAGAGAGTTACTAAAGTAATCAGATCCTTTAAAGAGATTTAATTGGCAAGAACCCAATTTACTTACTAATTTTTAGAAGCATAGTAAATAGTTGAGTAAATAGAGGGAAAAGAATAAAAGAAGCTAGTATAAAGATTAATATAAAAATTAAACTATAAAATCTTGATCATACAAATACTACATTTCAGTATTTGAAATCACTGAATAACAATAAGGAAAATAAGAAAGGCCTACAAAAGAGAAAGTTTGAAAACTCGAATAAATACCCAACTATGAGAAAATATTATTGGAAATATCTTAGCACATCCTTCTGTTGGCATTCAATGAACCATTCAAAAATAAATCTAAGACTTTTTAGAAAATACTAATTCAAAATTTGATTTTAAATTTCTATAGTGTTGTGATTTTTGTTTTCAAATGATGCAAGTGTGGATAAAATGTTTTCATACTTTTATATAAATATTTTTTAAAGTTTAATTTTTTTACAGAACATAAAATTTACTCATTGTAAACAAACAATTCAATGGCTTTGTAAATTTATAGAGTTATGCAATCATTACCACAACGCAGTTTTAGAACCTTCTCCTCACTGCAAATTATTCCCGTGTCTATTTGTAATTTAATCTCTACTCCCACCACCAGCCTTAAGCAACCACTAACCTTCTTCTGTCTATAAATTTGTTCTTTTTAAACATATCAGATAAATGGAATCATATAAAACAAATTCTTTTACACCTATCTTCTGTCACTTAGCATAAATTTTGAGTTCCATATAACTTGTAGCAAGTTTCACTAAAACAGTGCCTTTAATTGCTAAACCATATGCCAGTGTGTATATTTACTATATTTTGCTTACTCATTCACCATCAATAGATAGGATTTTTGGATTGTTTCCATTTGGTGGCTGTAACAAATATTGCTGCTACAAACATTCATATACATATCTTCTTTGTACGGACATACTGTATATATTCATTTCTCTTGTGCAGATTCCTAGGATTAGAATCGCTGAACCATACAGGAAGGTTAAAGCATCTCAAAGTTTAGTCATTTTTTTCACCAAAATTTTAAATTGTGAATATTAGAGAAATTCACAATATATATAAACTGGACTACTTGTTCTCTTAGTTTCCAAATAACTAAAGTAAGCATATTCAATTTATATTCTCCTCAGTTCATGATTCCCTCCTTCCACTGTACACTGTCCCAGGATCCAGGGCTTAATATAGAGTAGAATAATTGAAAGGAAAAAAGAAAGTAAAGTAGGTAAATCAATTGTGGCTTCAGTCTTAAAATTCAATATTTTATTCCTACTGAGGAAATACATACAACGGTATGTACTGAACAAGACCTACAGGTAAAAACAGAACAATGACAGACAAAAAAAAAATTTTTCCCCCTATATTTTACAGTAACCTAAAGAAAAAATGTTAAAGAATTAATAACATGTTATGAACAAAGATCAAATAAATCTAACATTTTCTCCGAAAAATAACTTTAATCCAATCAGGAAGAGAGAATGGAGCACATCCTGGCCCATCAAGCCTTGACAACGATATTCCATCTCAGAGCAGCCAATCCACAGAGAAGACCATATGGTTGGCCCCACTATGAGACATGACATCCCTCACTGGCCCATAGCCCTACGGGGAACAATACTGGAGACACAATATAGGAATTGTGCCTGACTTGATTCTACCACACCAAGGCAAAACACTAAGGGCATGTGCAACAGAACAGCAAGGGGAACAGAGCAAAGAAGTCCCCAAGGAATATCAAAAATAGACTTTGGGGCCAGGTTTTGTCACCCCACCAGACTCGACCAGAAAGCACTCCTAAAGGCCAACAGTCATTGAACTAACTACAAGCTTTTCTTTTTTGTTGTTTTTGTTTTGTTATTGGCTTTTTGTTGTAGTTCTTGTTGTTTTCTTTTGTTGCTTGGTTTTGCTCTGTCTTGTTTTTGTGCATGTTATTAAGTCCGCAGGTCTGTCTAAATAAAATGGGCTGGATGAACAATCTGGAGGAGAAAAAACAGGACCTACAGTTCCAGGGGGACATGGGAGAGGGGGAGGTGGGGGAAAAGGAAGTGGTGTTAACAAACCCAGGGACAAGGGAACAAGAGTGATCCAAATCGGTGGTGAGGAGGGTGTAGGAGGCCTGGTAGGGCGTGATCAAGGGTAATGTAACTGAGAGGAATTACTGTATCCCAAATGAAGGCTGAGCATGATAGAGGGACAAGAGGAAAGTCAAAGGAAATAGAGGAAAGAGCTAGGAGGCAAAGGGCATTTATAAAGGTCTAAGCAAAGGCATGTACATATGTAAATATATTTATATATGAGGATGGGGAAATA
>NW_022104341.1:44528489-44542508 GCF_000313985.2 Echinops telfairi
TCGGACAGTGTAAGATATGACAAAATAATAATTTATAAATTATCAAGGGATCATGAGGGAGGGGTAAGCAGGGATGGAGGGGGAAAAATGAGGATGCCAGGGATTTACATGGAGAGCAAACATTTTGAGAATGATAAAGGTAACGAATGTCCAAATGTGCTTTATACAATTGATGTATGTATGGATTGTGAAAAGAGTTGTATGAGCCCCCAATAAAATGATTTTTTTTTAAAAGAGAAAGAAAAAACCCAAAAAACAAAATATAGGTTGATGTATATAAATTAACAGATTAAATAACATTTTTTAAAAGAAAAAAATTAAGGTGTACAGATGATTCTGGTTTAGGAGATTTTTTTTAAATCTCCTCAGTGATGATCAGTATATTATGATGAACAATATACTGAAGTACTCAAGAAAAACATTGTTTAAGATACCTTTTAAACAACACCAACATCCTCTGAAGTCTTCTTAAAACCAAACAAATAGTTTAGCTCAGGTAGTAAAGAATATCTCTCTCGATTGAGTATAGTGTTCTTTTAAGATGTAAGATCAAGTGGATCAAAATTCAATAAGAAATTGGGGGGCAGTGGGTTTATATTAATGAGGAATAACAACTTGGAAAAGGTGGGTAAGAATGGTTGCACAACTTGGATGCAATCAATGTCACTGAACTATACATGTAGAAATTGTTGACTTTGTATATGTTCTTTTGTATACATTCTCAGTAACAATCATTATGAATTATATTTTTTAAAAAAGGAAAGCACTATTAGGAGTCAATATCAAACCAGTAAAAATGTATTATTTCGTGATTTGAAAATGATGGACATAAATATCCTAAATAAACACTGAATTCTACAGCTTAGTCACAGTCAAACTTGAGCTAGCAATGAGATATGGTCAAATCACTTAGATTCAAACAGTATACACCTGTTATTAAATGGAAATTTATACTCTGTGTATGCTTCTTTACAAAATTACAAAGTAATTCTTTCAGAAAGAGTGGTGTTGTTGGTAGTATTTCAGAATTATGCATGGTAGTGTGACCAGGCAGAGTTCCACTGTCCACTTACCTGCTGTTTTCAGTATTTATTCTGAAAGAACCTGATGTTGAAAGGCCTTATCACACCAAAATCATTTGCATAAATATCAATATCAATGACCATTTATAAGCAACAATAACCACAAAATCCTCTACACACAAACATCATGCTTGCCTAAATTTAACATTTCTAATTCAAATAAGAATAGTCAACATTTGACTTTGTTTTGAAGGAATATGTCTAATTAAGAAAATTAAATGTCACATGCAATGAAGAAGGAAAGGAATACCAAAAAAATGTTTTATAAGTATAATGACTTACATTTGGGGGGGGGGGAGCTAATCATAAAATAGCATAGTTTCCATTCAAAAAGTTGAAAATCTCCAAATAAAATCAATTATTTTTTAATTAACAATTCAAAGATTTACTTTAAAAAAGTAAGTCTTTATTTTAGAGCTATGTTAACAAGAGTGCTTTCTGAATTTATATGGAGATAAATAAATTTTATTTAAGATCCAGAATGATAAAAAGATCATCTTAAATTATCGCCATTTGTTGTGTTCAACTAGTTATTGATCTCACAATGCAAGGAACAAAAGTGGGGTCTGGAGTGCAGAGGGAAACTGTCATGCTTTCTTCTACCTTAGATTCTAAGGCTTAGACAATAAAAGTTCGAAAAAAATGTTATCTAAAAGTATATTAGAAATTGTTCTAACTCTAGGAGGCCATTTTAGGTTAAAAACTGTATTTTTGAAAGCATTTTCTTGGCACACAATTACTATTTACAATTAAGCTAAAAACTTGCTCTGGTATTTTATGACATCAGGAAAATTCTTTCCTCTCTAGGAAAGATGCCAAAAACAACTAGAGGCTAAATGCCTGGGTCTTATGCTTCTTAGAGAAATGATTCTATCTTGTTCCCTTTAAACTAATTGTGATAGAAGAAAGGAGGGGGGAAAAGCTACCTTTTGTTTTTGTGAATAAGATATACTACCTGGAATTTAAACTGCTGGTCTTAAGGTTTTAAATGCCTCTTTATTGCTTCTGGGAGAAAATTCATTAGAAAATAAAGCAGGTTGCATAAGAGTTTTAACATTCTTAATGATATGGACATTTAAGATTGCTTTTAAAAATATAATGTTAGCATCATATATCTAATGTAAAATATGTATAATATAAAATGCTAAGCCTCACCAAAAAGAAAAACAAGTGTATTTCATTCATAGCTATGTAATACTCATTCATGTGATTTAGGATAAAATCTTGTTTTTAATCCATTATTTGTCTATCCATTACTTTTGACATATACAAGAATCCAATTTAATCATAACTTGAAAGGCTGAGAAAGAAAGGAAGAAAAGGAGAGACAATGACGAAGAGACAGAATAAACAGACTACTTACCTTCTTCCCCAAACTGATCATATATTTCTCTCTTTTTAGGATCACTCAATACTTCATAAGCTTCTGCGACCTCTTTAAATTTTTCCTCTGCTTGAGGTGATTTGTTCTTGTCTGGGTGAAATCTGAGGGCTTGTTTTCGGTAAGCCTTCTTAATATCTTCTTCTGAAGCTCCTTTTTCAATTCCCAAAATGCCATAATAGTCTTTCCCCATTTCGAATGCCTTGAAATGAACTTAGATTTCCCTTTGTAAAAGAAAACAGTGTCCCCAGTTTCAACAATACAATGGTTCTAAGAAAAATAAACCAAACTGGATATTTTAAAAGTTAAAGTAAATCAGCAATTCATCTAGCTCTCTGCCGGTAGCAAGCAGACAGCGTTTCAGAATTCAATCCCTTCCCCAACAGCTCACTTACAGATAAATAGACACTGCCCAGGAGACTGCCTCCTGGGTCCTCCCACTTTCACGACGTGGCTCTGTACTTTCTAGAACAGCAAACGCTACAGGACGTCACTTCCCCACTGCCTCTAGTCAAAGCACCCGAGCTACGTTTCCTCCTCCTGCACAATTAACTACTCATTTTCCTTCTATCACTGTCATTTTCATTTCTGTTCAAAAAGGTCAAATGGATTAATAAACAAGTATTTCAGGACAAAAATGCTCTAACAACATATTTATTTACTCCACTATAGGTGAAAAAGCTACAAAAATGTATAGCTATTAAGCATCTTATGTTAAAATAAGTTATTAGAAATGTATCCTTGAACTTATTTTATTAATTTCAATGTCAAATAGTTCAGTACTAAAATTTGCTTTGTGTGCATTCAAGTTTTCAAATAATTGCTGTCATTTTAAAAAATTCTTGGGGGGAGGGTATCTATAAATCAGAAATGCCAGCAGAGTCAATATAACAATTTTACATTGTTAAAAGGATATGTATCATAAAAGTTCAAAGCAATACTTATTACAAGTAAAGAATCTGAATGGTATTTTGGTTAATGATGTATAGCATTTTGGGGTTACAAAAGTTAATAATTCGGACGAAGTAATATATATTGGTGAAAACTTAATATCTGAGTTTAGTTCCTTCAATTAAAACAGAATGGAATCCCCTTCTTCTAGGTTATTGTTTATGGAGATTTTGTGCAGCAATAATGCTAGGACAGTACAGTTAAGAGAGAATACATATTTTTTCCTTATAAGACCTTCAAAATATTATTTAAAACCTAAATGTTTTCTTTAAACTAAAACCTTTTAGCATCAGATGATTCAGAATCCTAGTGATCTAATAGCACCGAGTAGAACTGACCCATCGGGTTTCCAAGGCTGTAAATATTTACAGAAGCACACTGCCACTTCTTTCTTCTTTGGAATGGCGAGTGAATTCCAACCACTGACCTTTCAGTGAGCAGCTGTGCACTTAACCACTGCACAACCATGGTGTCTCTAAGAAGAGGTATTGTGAGAAATGTTTTTTCTTTTGAAAACACATTTCCTAATTTTCAATATAAACATATACTCAGTGTAGAAGATTAATGGCAAATGCAGAAGAGAAAATAAAAACCTTCCTCTCATACCATATTAGGTAATCTTTGCTAAATGTTAGCATATTTCTTTCTAGTCTTTTTTTCTACAAATATTTATAGTTCTGTGCTGTAGTTCTTTTCCTTTTTTGCTGTAACTGTTAACAGCTTAAAGTATTCTAACTCCTTTAACTCTTGATTAAAAAATAACATTTTTATTTTTATGAAAAACTTTTTCTATGTAGGTTAGATATCTTGCCTCTTGGCATGCTTTCCTTGTATTTTCAAAAATAATTTCATTTCTAAAGTAATTTTGGAAAGCTTAATTTATAAGAAAATGTTGAAAAAGTTATGCAGTGACTTCTAAATTATCATGAGCTCATAAGCTTAAAAACCTTTTGAGAGGAAATATAAATGTACATATATGTTTAGAATGAAAAGGTGATGGTCACATGTTACACTTTAAAGTTATAGAATATTTACTTCATACACTGAACACACACACACACACACACACACACATACATTAAAAACCAGCAATTCCTTATGAATGTTTATTCTTGTGCATTTTGACATCTGTGATTTCAAAATTCTAAAAAAACTGTACTTTAATAACTCCTGGGTATTAAGAATTCCTAACATCTATCTAGCCTATTTACAAGTTATAGACACTTGTCACCTATTCAATAATTTGTTTAGTCCTATATCAAGGAATATTCAATGTCAAAAATAAAAACAACAAAAACTTTCAAATCCAAAAAAAGGTGACAAAAACGCTAATGGCTGAAGTCACTTTAAGAATCCTAATTCTCAAAAAGCATACTGCCAAGTTGGAATCCTGTGCAAGTATCATCATCTAGAGTAGAGGAAAAATACAATAAAAATCACCTATTCTAGAATTAATTTCCAAGACAATTTTCTTAAATATCCATCACCCCAGAATCTGACATTACTATAAAAACTTCAAAGTGTTCTGGTGGGATATGGTGGGAGGGGAAAGAATCTTCTCTGACTCAGTCATTTTCAGAGAATAGTAAGTTATCATCAGGACTAAAATCACAGATTAAGAAAAAATAATACAAGATAGAACTCAATGGCTAAGTCTTTCAAATTTGTGAGAAATATTAACTGATAGAATGTGACCCTCCAAACATAGAGTGGGTAATGAGGATTTTCATATTTCTTCAGCTATCATTGATGAAATAGAATCATATTGGTAAAGCTGAAAAGCAGGAATTTATCTCAACTTGGAAATTTGAAATTAATAATAAAGCAAATATAACTTTGATTCAACTATTAAGTAATTTCAGTCTTGAAATGAAAGAAAATCACATTCTTATGGGATCCAGATTTTTATGGGGCTACAGAGGCTAGATGAATCTCAAAACTATTGCCCTGAGATAATATTTAAACCTTAAACCAAAAATATTCCTGACATCTTCTTAAAATCATACAATAGTTTTAGCTTAATAAATAACCTTTGCCTTAAGCATTATGCTCTTTTAAGACCTATCTATGGGATCAACTTGACAACAGCAACTCAAAGGGTAAGATGGGCTGTTAGGAAGGAATGAACTGAATGGAGGCAAAACCCAGAAAGGGCGGATGAGAATGGTCTCACAGCTCAGTGGACATAATTAATGTCACTGAATTGTACATGTAGAAGCGGTTGAATTAGTGTATTTGTTGTGTATATTCTCAACAATAAAAAATAATGAAATAAACTATTTTTTAAAATTCTGGCTCGGTTTTGGTAAAAAGAGCAGTTACTTGCACATTTGTAATTTTATAAAGCTTCGTAAATAATTCTTTAAAATATTTGGCAATAGTTATTAAAACCCACTAAAAATAAATTTTAAAACCTTGTAAATACTCCTTCAGAAATTTATCCTTACAAAATAAACAAAAGAAAAAATTACTATATAGTTGGTCTGCAACTTAAGACGTTATTTTCCAACAACTCCATTTTAAGCTGGTTCTAACAAGTTGAACACAGGTTTTTTTTTTTCATTACTATTGCCTTTTATTATCAGTACCTCTAGAAATCCAACTTTTATTTGTCTTTTGGGTTGGGAACCTTATATATAAACTTACACATACGATCATTTTATGTAGTATAGATGAAGGGGCTTCAAAAAAATCTGTGGAACATTCTACTAGTTCTTTAATGTTTCCTCTCCCCTCAATATCATGACCCCAGTTCTACCATACAAATCCGGCTAGACCGGAGCATGTACACTGGTACAGGTAAGAGTTCTGGACACATGGAATCCAGGACAGATAAGCCACTCAGGAACATTAATAGGAGTAGCAATACCAGATGGTAGGGAGAAAGTGGGGGGAAAGGGGGAGAAAGGGGGAACTGATCACAAAGATTGACTTATAAGCTCCACTCCAGGCTGATGAACAACAGAAACATAGGTGAGAGGAAACAGCGGACAGTGTAAGATATGAAAATAATTATAATATTTATCAAGGGTTCACAAGGGTAGGAGAGTAGGGGAGGGAGGGAAAAAGAAGAGCTGATACCAAGGACTCAAGCAAGAAAGAAAATGCTTTGAAAATTATGGCAATGAATGCACAAATGTGATTGATACAATTGATATATGGATTGTTATAAAAGCTGAAAGAGAAAATGATTTTTACAAAAAAATCTGTGGAAAAATGGAATTAAGAGATAATAAAACTTTCCCACAAACCTTTTGGTGTCCCCCTTGCATTACTATTACATCTACTTTTTCCAGACTGAGATATCTCTTCTATTACTTACTGGTTAATCTTATTACCCAATTATTTTCCATTTGAACTTTTTTCTGTGTCATGTGCTTTCCTTAATGGAAAGTATGCTGAATCAACAAGCATTTCTGAAATGTTATAAAGTATGAAGTTTGATACATGCTATGTGAGATACATATATTCCTCTGGATTCAGGGGTAGGATTATGTGGGATGCTTTTACTCTGGGAGTAAAATTATGTGGACACATATGTCCTGGACTCAGAGGGGTAGGATTAATGATAAGCATATGTCCTTCTGGACTCTGTACTGCCTCCTAGATCCTTTGACAGGTGCATACAATTTAGAGCACCTGACAATAGGGCATTTGTGCAAGCATGGTATCATCATGAGAAAGACAACTTCCAAATAATGCACAGGAATCCTAAAATATACTTATAAGGTTTATCCCTCAGTTAAAAAAAATTAACAAAATCACTCCTACAAGATGCATCACCTGATGCAATACTGTTAAATAGAAATCTGCAGCACACATTAATTTCTTCCATTTTTAAAGTTATTCAGATCCACTCCTGATGGCTACATGCACTATTCATGGGAAAACAGCTGCCCAATAAGCACCAAGGAGTGCTTTTCCCATGGGTCATGAAGGGGTTAAAAATTTATTACCCAATCTATTAAACACTACTGCAATAACTCAAAAGAGACCGACATTAATGGGAAAACACGATGCTCATGGGTAGACTGTTAAAATGTCAGTATTACTCCAACAATTCTTAGATGTAATACAACCCCTATCCAAAATCCAGTGGTATTCTTTAACAAAATGGAAAAACTAATTTCCAACTTTATATGGAAAGAAAAGCAGTCCCAGATAGTTATGGATGGCATTATTGAACGAGAACAACAAAGTAGGTGGCTGTGGCAGTTACATGTCAATTTACACTTCTATAGGGGTGGATGGAGTCCAACCTGTCAATCAGGTCATAGTCTGATGATTCCTCCTAGGAGGTATGGCCTTTTATAAGAGGCACTGGGGACCTCTCCTCGCACTTTCCCTGCTCCTTCTTGCCTTCCTGCTTGCTGGAACTCTGCCTACTTCCAGGGGTGGCTCCATGTGTCTTCCCCACCCCCCACCCTGGTAGCTGTCATCACCCTGCTATGTTTCCAGTGATCTTGAATCCCCATGACATTGCATCCATTAGTCTGTGATCTTCCTGATCCTGTTTCACCATTCTGTGTCATCAGCTGGCAACTATGTGAGCCTACGGAGGGCTCCAGCCCTTCTAAATTGGACTGGACTGGGATGACTTTTGATATAGGATTACTTCTTGAAATAAAGTTATTCTTATACATACCTGAGTATCACTGGTTTTATTTCTCTAGACAAGCCAGCCTAACATAGAAGTCTCACACTTTCCAACCTTAAAAAGTACTGTATAACTACCATAGTCAAAATAATCTGGTGCTGGTACAGAACAATGAAACAGAATCGAGAATCCAGAAATAAATCCATCTTGGTATATATATCAGACAAAAGGTCTATGTCTATTAAATGGAGAAGAGATAGTCTCCTAAGCAAATGATGCTGACAAAATTGGATATCCATTTGCAGGAAAATGAAACAGGATCTATACCTCAAAATGTTTAGGTCTTTTCTTCATGGAAGAAAGCATCAGGAGACAAGCTTTAGGATCCTAATTTATGGTATAGACGATTAAACATAATTTAAAATATACCTAAACAGCAGAAGGTAAACTAGGTAACTGGGCCTCCTAAAAATGAAATACTTTTGCTCATCAAAAGACCTTACCAAAAAAAGTAAAATGAGAACCTACAAACAAGGAAAAAAAATACTTATCAATGTCATATCTGACAAGGGTTCTAATCTCAAAGTTTATTAAAAAATTGTAGCAACTCAAAAATGAAAAGACAATCCAGTTTAAAAGATGAGCAAAGGCTATGAATAGGCATTGCACCAAAGAAAACATTCACTGTGATCAAAATCATTATCCATTCCAACCCCACTGCCATCTAGCTGATTCTGATCCATAGCAACCTTATTGTACACAGTATAGAACCACTCCACAGGATTCCACAGCTTTAAATCTTTATGGAAACAGACTGTTTCATTTTTCTCCCATGGAGCAGCTAGTGGGTTCTAGCCATAGGACATTTAAGTCAGTAGTGTAATGCTTAACCTACTTCACCATCAGAGAACTTCATTAGCCCCCTAACTCACTGACATCAAGTCAATGCTGACTCTTAGTGACCCCTCTGTGGGTTTCCAAGACTGTAACTGTTCACAGGAATAGAAAGCCTAGTTTTTCCCCCACAGAACTTCTGGTGGTTTCTAACTGCTCACCATTCAGATGACAGCCCAATGTGCAACAACTACACCACCAAAGTAGTTAGCCATTACAGAGATGCAAATCAAAACTCTATTCTCATACCAGGAAAAATGGCACTGATTAAAAAAAAGAAAGAAAACAAATTGTGGCAAGGTTGTGGGGAGACTGGAACTCAACTCTTATACATTATTGGTGACAGTGTAAAATGAGGCAACCCCTGTGGAAAACAGTATGGCACTTACTTAGAGAGCTAGAAATAGAAATGCAATCCAGTAATCCTACTCCCAGGTGTATGTCCTAGAGAAATAAGAGTTGTGACATGAATGAACATGTGCATTCCTATAATCATTTCAGCATTACTCAAAGTAACAAAAAGCTGGAAAGAATGTACACGTCCATCAATGGAAGAATAGATAAACAAATTGTAGTATACATTATAATGGAATTCCATATAACAATAAAAAAATAATGAATTCGTGCAACATCTTTTAACAAAAATAAATCTGGAGGATATTATGCTAAATGAAATATGTTAATCACGAAGGGACAAACATGTTATAAGTCCACTATTATAAATTGTCAAGAATAGATCTGCACCCAGAAAGAAACATTCTTTGATGGTTAGCAGGGATGGGAGAGAACCATTTACTAGATAGAAGGCATGTGGTAATTTTATATTCATATATATAATAAAGCACACAGAGGGAACTATTATGGAAATTCCTTAGACATACTCAAACATCTCATGGACTGAACTACTGGGCTTAATAAGGACCATAGTGTCAGGGACCTTCTAGAGCAACTGACATAATGTTTTCAATTCTAATTTGAAAAGCAGTATTTGGGGCTATAAAAGCTTGCTAGCGGCCATATAAGGTACAAGTATTGGTCTCTTCCTGCCTAGAGCAAAGGGGATTGAAGAAAATCAAAGGCTCAGGGAAACAAATAGTCCACATGAACCACAGCCCCTTATGCCTGAAACCAGAAAAGCTAGATGGTGCTTGGCTACCACTACCAAATAACTGCTCTGATTTCAACAGAAGGTCCCGGATAGGATGAATTAAGAGAGTAAAATTCATTTTTTTAAATGTATAAAATTTCATGGTCTGATAGAGACTGAAGGAATAGTCCAAAACTATTGCCCTAAGTTACCTTTCTAACTTTGAACTGAAGCCACTCTAGGAGACAACTTCTCAACCAAATAATAGATTGGCTTATAAAATAAGCAAGAACACTCACGAGGAACATGCTTCTTAAAACAATCAATGCTATGAGGCCAAAAGGGTAATATTTCACCAAAAACAAAATGGAGAAGGTATGGAGGGGCAGGGAAACTGGATGAAAAGGGAACCCAGGGTGGGAATGGGGTGAGCACTGAGGTAATGCAGGGATTGCAGTCAATGTCAAAAAATGATTTCTATATGAAATATTGACTGTATTGTGAAAACTTTCACCTACAACACAGTGAAATATATATTATAAAATATTACACATCACTTTACATTAGAGTTTGCTCATCCAACTTTGACTGAATGAGTGAAGAGTTTGTTTTTTGGGTTGATCTGTTTGTTTTTTTAAAGTAAGACAATGAAGAAAAACCATCATCTCTTTAATATAACTAGCATTAAAAAACAACAACAGGAAGAGTATATAAAGGGAATGCTTAGTGGCAGCCTTTGGGGAAAACAGATTAGAGAAGAGCAGTAAAACAAAAGTAATTTATTATACCTGTTTTTAAAAGTTTAAAAAAGCCTACATACTATAACATATTTGAATCCTGTTTAGAAATGACATCATAAGCCCCTGCTTTACTGATGGTATAAGTTTGAGTATGTGTGAAAAAAAAGTTAGATGAGAACAAAAATTAGCTTAGGTGAGTAATGATTGTTTTCCTTATGTTTCCCTATGGGTACTTGGTATTTTTAACAAAAATATGAAACTACTGTTTGCATTTTTAAATATTCACTTACTACTCAAACATGGATGAGACGATTCCATGAAAACATAATTTTATTTAATTTATTAAAAAGTAACCATAGAGTCAGTTTTTCTTCTTCTAAATATTTTCAATTTTCAAGGCTATGTTCTGGATGTAACTCAATGGCCCCTTTAAATCTAAAACTCAAAGAAATTATTACCTTGAGACAATCTTTACAGCTTAAATAAAAAATATCCCTTGAAGTCTTCTTTAAACCAAACAATAGTCTAGCTTATTAACTATTAAAGACTATCTGGCTTGGGAATTGTGCTTTTTAAAAGAGCTACCTAGAGTACAGTAGGTCAGGCATTGTGCTGCTAACCTGCAAGTTTGGTGGTTCAAACCCAGTAGCTACTTGCCAGGAGAAAGATGAGGTTGGCTGCTGTCATCAAGATTTACTGTCTTGGAAACTCAAAGGAAAAGTTCTACTCTATTTTTAGGGTATTTGAGTCAGAATTGGTTGTGGTAGTGGGTTTTTAGATTTATAAGGAATTATGTTGACAATAAGCACTCAGAGATGCATTCACTTATGTAACAGAACCCGCAGAGACAGCTTAAGGGGCAGTTATTAAGTTTATGTTAATGGAGGAGGAATAATTCATAAGCTGAAAATGGGAAAAGTTGCACAACTTGAAGAATGCAATCAATGGCATTAAATTAAACATGTAGAAACTATTGAATTAGTGTAAGTTCTTCTGTGTATGTTCTCAAGAACAACAAAAAATAAAATCTTAAATTGAGATAATTGCTGTTTTATCAAGGCAAGTGTTAAAAATATTTTCTGCCAATACTTAAATGGTGTCACAAATAGCCCTGAAATTTCTCATGTAGTAGAGGATCATTGAAATTTAGACTTCCATTCTCCAACACATTTTAAAAACTGTGGTGAGTATAACTAAAACCAAAATCTAAACTCACTGCCTTCAATCAAGTCTATGCCAACTCATAGCAACCCTAAAGGGCAGAGTAGAACTGCCGTGTGAATTTCTGAGACTAATTATAACAGGAGTAGAAAGCTCCTTCTTTCTCCCATGGTAAGTATATATGTAACAAAATATGTCTTTTCAACATTTCATTATGTGAAATTAAATAGCATTATTTTTATCATGTTGTTCCATACTTCTGACTAAAGAATTAATAAGCAAATAAACTAAGGCTCTTTTATACCTTTTTTATAGCACTTTATATTTAGATGGTTAACCATAAAATATTAAATGTATGTATGTATTGCAGTTTAAAAGTTTTCTCAGGTGGCATCCGGGAATATTGGTAGTACAGAGGTTAAAAGCACAGATTTTTGGAGCCGGACTGTTAGAATTCTGGTGCCCTAACTTACAGCATGAAACAATGAACTAACAGAGAGGTTTGTGTGGCCAGGCCCCAATCCCAGCTACCTTGACCCCCTCCCCAGAAGAATGCACTATAGAGGACAGCACTGAAGATACAGACCAGGGAGAGGAGCAGGTCAGCCCAGACCATGTGGGAGCAAATTAAGAGGGAAAGAGAGAGGACTGCATCCTGGCCCACCAAGCCTAGAGGATGACGTTCCTGATGTTGGAGCAGCCAATGCACAGAGGACCATAAGGTCGGTCCTACCACAAGACACGATGTTCCCACACTGACCCACAGTCCTACGCAGCACAGCACTGGAGACACAGTGTGGGAATTGTGCCTGGTCTTATCCCCCCCACACTGAGGCATAACACAAAGGGAACACAACGGAGCAGCAAAGGAGAGCAAAGCAATTAAGTTTATGATTTAGAGGGGCAGGGCTTGGCCTCAGCAGACCAGATGGGAAAACACTCATAAGGATCAGCAGACAGGCCTGGAACTATTCATAGGCTTTTTTTACCCCTTTCTTTTTCTTCTATATCTATTGATATAAGCAGGATAAACAATCGTGAGGAGAAAACAACAGACCAACAATTCCAGGGGGCCATGGGAGAGGAGTAAGTCGGAAAAGAGAAGGGGTAGCCAATAAACTCAGGGACAAGGGAACGAGATCTGAAAATCAATGGGAAAGGGGGTGTAGAATGCCTGGTGGTGTTTGATTAAGTGCAATGTAGTTGAGAGGAATTACTGAGAGCTGAATGAAGGTCAAACATGACAGTGGGACAGGAAGAAAGTAAAAGGAAATAGAGGAAAGAATTAGGAGACAAAAGACATTTATAGAGGTATAAATATAGGCATGTATATATGTAAATAAATTAATGTATAATGATAGGGATATATTTATATGTTAAGTAATAAGGTAGAAGATGGACATTGGGCCTTGGCTCAAGCCCTCCCTTAACACAAGAAATAATTGTTCTAATAACCTGGCATTCTGTGATGCTCACCTTCCCGACATGATTGCTGAAGACGAAATGGGTGCATAAGCAAATGTGGTAAAGACAGCTTATGGTGCCCAGCTATTATACAGCATCTAGGGTCTTCAAGGCTTGAAGCTAAACAAGAGGCCATCTAGCAGGGAAGCAACAAAATCCACATGGAAGAAGCACACCAACCTGTGTGATCATGAGGTGTTGATGGGATGTATCAGGCATTAGAAGAGGCAAAACAATCACATTGATGTGAAAGAAGAGGGTTGGAGTGGAAACCCAAAGCCAATCTGTAGACAATTGGACATTCCCTCACAGAAGGGTCACAAAGAAGGAATGAGTTAGCGAGGGTGCAGTATAGCACCAACGAAATACACAACATTCCTCTAGTTCTTTAATGCTCCACCCCTACTTCCCATCATGACCCAGTTCTACCTTACAAATCCGGCTAGACCAGTGCCTGTACATTGGAACAGATAAGAGCTCTCAACACTCAGAATCCAGGACAGATAAGCCCCCAGGAACAGTAATGGGAGTAGCAATACCATGAGGGTATGGTGAATTTAGGGGGAAAGGGAGAAACAGGGGTAACTGACTGCAATGATCAATGTATATCTCCCCAACACACACACACACACACACACACACACACACACACACACACACAC
>NW_022104341.1:44542881-44544522 GCF_000313985.2 Echinops telfairi
TTGTTTGTTGTGAAAATTAAATGAAATAAACACATAATGCATTAAAAACGTGTTGTCTCACTGTGAGGACTGTAGAAGTGTCAGCTATGATTGTGGTCTCATGAACTGTTGTCTGAAAAGAGAATACGGTCAGCGGCAGGATTTTGGAGCATACCTGAGTTCTTTGTAGTGAATCTAGTAGTCAATTTAATGCTTCATGAAATGTAAAATTTTCTGAGTAAAGGGAGACGGTCAACCTCAAGTGGTAGCAAAGTAGTTTGTATAGGCTTCTACTTTGGCTCTCAAAATCCTTTAAAACTCATCCTTTCCAAACTTACCACCTAAAGCACTAAGACAAACAATAGTATACTAAAAGGGAAAGTGTTTCTCTCATATTTATTTGAAAGCAGCAACAATAAAGGAATCATTGCAGCAGGCAGCATATTTAAATTTTCAAACTAGACATACATAGTTGGCTCATTCTTGCAAAAGTTAACGACCTTATGGCTTACAAAGTCCAACATAACCTAACCCTGCTGCTTTTGGAATGTCACATTCTCCAGCCACTTGTCACCATGAGCACACTGCTTCATCCACTGTCCTCTTTTTAGTTCCTACAACTTGCCAGAGATGCTCCTGTTTAGGCTCTTTATTTGAACTGCTCCCTCTCCTGGAATATACTCTTCCCTATTGTAGTCATAGCTTTGCCCCAATCTCATCTTCCCAATTTGTTCTATTTGATTCTTTTACCTCCTAATAGTATAAACTACTTAGTTTTATATTTTTTGTTGTCTATCTCCCCCTCCCATCAGAAAATGATTTTCATGAAGAACCCAGTTTTGTTCTAAAATCTGATGTATTCTGAATGCCTGGGGTAGTGGCCAGGCACAGATTAAGGTCATAAAACATGTTTTACATGAAGGAATGAAAGAATGAATGGGAAGAATAAAGCTTAACTCCAGTAAATTCATACAAGGTTTCAAAGACTGTGGTTATTATTTTCTATTAAAATTTTAGTCATTTTAAAATTTACTGTAGTTACAGAGGTTAATACTGAAAATTTGAATATGTGAGCAACAGTTTAAGAATGCATTTGCATAGAAAAAAGGAATATTCTGGCTATGTTTATTCTCTGGCTTTAATAAATTTTGACCAAATATGATTTTTTAAATTTAGGATTGTTTTTCCCTACCTGAGACTTATTTAACTAAAAGTTGATCAGTATATCTAAAGACCACTAACAAATATAGTACATGTTGCTTTTTGTTTTTGTTTTGCTTTTTGGTTTAAAGTGTGTACTCTAAGGATTACCCATCTGAAAATCACTGAAATCTGCATTTTTAAACAGGCACCCCTAAGGATTCTAATACAATGTGAATAGATTAAACAATGTGATTGTTAAGTAAGGATTAAACAGTGTGAGAACTCCTAAAGAGTGGTAGTAATTAACAAACTACCCAGCAAAAGAAAAATTGTATCAGCTTTTTTCACTTATGCAACAAAGAATCAATACTAAACCAATTAAAATTCTCAGATGTTCCCCCGAGAAGAATTTATCTCAAAGGATGGCACTGAATCTGCAGCTTCGGGAGAAGGATATATCTGACCAAAGCACACAGGAGCAGATGACGGGGGAGGAGGAGAGACTGGAGCACATCCTGG
>NW_022104341.1:44546581-44548372 GCF_000313985.2 Echinops telfairi
AATTCTATATAGGAAATAATATAACATGCTCTCAAATTATGGGTATGGAAAATACTTTGAGTTGTATTCAAATACAGGTAGTCTCCAATTTATAACATATTTGATTCACTGGTTTTTGGATTTGTTTTGTACGGTTTTTTTTTTTACATCATATCATTAGTAATATGTACTATAAGCCATATTGCAGCATGAAATTTGCTGTTGTTATTCTCAGATTCATTTACTTGCAGATATTCAATGTTATAAGTTACAAATCTACTGATAATAAAAGATTACTGAAAACTGGGGGGCGGGGGGAGGGGAACAAAAAGGAAGCATTTGAATTACATCAGAACCAAATTACCATGAAGTAAGAATGTAATGTTGTCATAGGTTGGTAACTACCTGAATTTCTCAGAAAGTTTTTAGTACCACCTTCAAACCTCCCTCAAATCCAGAATTGGCCTTTTGAACTAAGCCTGACTAGTAATTTACAATTATCATGTATGACTTCCTAAAAGTTCCTTCTTCACCCTCATTCCTATTGACTAGTATTCAAAGAAGATTTTTGGATTCAAATAATTTGGAACATGACAGAAAACCATTTGCTAGTGATAGAGAAACAGCTTTTAAAAAAAAAAAAAAAAGCGGAGGCCAGGTCCTGGATGTGATAGATGAGTGATCATGCTGATGAATCCCAAAATAGTAAAATCAGGCAGAACACTGTTTTTTTTCTTTTCTTTTTAAACAGGGGAGAGTGCGAACACAGTCCCCCACTACCACAAATTATGCAGTCGAGTTTCCCACATTTGAGGAAATCGCAGGGGTCAGCACATCCCGAGTGCAGTGGATAAGCCTCGCCCTGGGAAAACCACCTCAGTGATCATGGGAACGCTGTTTTCTTATAGGGTTGCAAGAACTGATGAATTCCAAACTATGCAGCTCAGAAGCAAGGTTGCTAGTTCACATCCCAAGAACGAGAAGTCAGTGGATGATGAGTCAGATGCAAGATCAAGAATGTGGGAATTTTGCCAGAACACCTATATATGTTGGATGCAGGTCATACTCCCAAGGAAATACCTCCTTTTAACTGATCAGCTGCTCATATTCAATCACAAAATGTAGGATGATTACATAAGCACTGAGAATGATGGAGTACTCAATTTGACACATCCTATAAGAGTGTAATTTTTTATCCTGGTATTATGTTTGCCTGGTATTAGTAAGAGTTATACTCACTTCATAAAAGAAATGTGGAAGTTCGTCATCCTCTTCCATATTCTTTTTTTTAAAATCATTTTATTGGGTGCTCATAACACACATCACAGTCCATACATACATCCATTGTGTCAAGCACATTTGTACATTTGTTATCATCATCATTCTCAAAACATTTTCTACTTGAGCCCTCGGTATCAGCTCATTTTTCCTCTCCCTCCCCACTCCACCTCCCTCACAAACCCTTGTTAATTTATAAATTATTATTACTATTGTCATGTCCTACACTGTCCAGTGTCTCCCTTCACCCTCGATTCTGTTGTCTGTCCCCCAGGGAGGGAGTTATATGTAGATCCTTGTGATCGGTCCCCCCTTTCCACCCCACCCTCCCAATAGGCCACTCTCACCACTACTGGTCCTGAAGGGATCATCTGTCCTGAATTCCCAGTGCTTCCAGTTCCTATCTGTATCAGTGTACATGCTCTGGTCTAGCTGGATTTGTAAAGTAGAATTGGAATCATGATAGTGGAGAGGAGGAAGCATTAAAGAACTAAAGAAAAGTTGTATGTTTCATCATTGCTACACTGCACCCTG
>NW_022104341.1:44549925-44562183 GCF_000313985.2 Echinops telfairi
CTATCTAGTTCTGGATTTTTTGTTGCTGTTATTGGGAATTTTTAAATGACCTTATTAATTTGCTCTGTTAGGGGTCTGTTCAGATTTTAGTTTGTGTTAGTTTATGTAGATAGGGTGTTTCTAGAAATTTGTTCATTTCTTCTAGGTTTTCAAATTTGCTGGAGTACAGTCCTTCAAAGTATTATGTCATTATAATTTTCATTTCAGTTGATTATGTCCTGTAGTTGTTCATTTTGTTTCTTGTTCATATTTAATTATTGTCCTTGCCAGTGGTTAATCAATTACGTAAATGCTTTTAAGGACTATTGTTTCTTGTTTTTCTGATTCATTTATTTCGGCTTAAATTTTATTATTTCTTTTCTTCTGATAGCTAAAGGTTGATTTTGCTTCCCTTGTTCTAACTGCTGAAGATGTTGGGTTAAGGTGTTGAGTTTGGTTCTTATTTTATGTGTACATTTAGTGCTATAAATAGTCCTCTGAGTACTTTTGCTGCATCCCAAAGGATTTGGCATGTTGCATTTTCATTGTTTATTCCAAGGAATTTAAAATTCTCATAAGTCATTTCAATTACTCAGTGTTTTTTAAGCACTACTGCTCAGTTTTCCTTTATTTTTCGCTTTACCTTCAGATTGTTGTTTTCCAATTTTACAGTGTTATACTCTGAGAAGATGGTTTGTAGTTATCTCAATATTAAAACTTATTACGGCTTGCTTTTTGGCTTTTAAAAGAAACAACTTGTGTGGTCTATTCTGTGGTTTATTCTAAAGAATGTTCCATAGGCACTGGAAAAGAATGCACATTGTACAATTATTAGGTGATGTCAAAGAGGTCAAGTTGCTCATTAATCATGTTTAGTTCTTTTGTATCTTCATTAAGTTTCTTTCTACTTGTTCTGTCCTTCCTTAAGAATGTATTGAAGTAAAAAAAAAAAGAATGTATTGAAGTCTCCTACTATTATTGTAATATTGTCTATGTCTCTCTTCAACTCTGTAAGAGTTGGTTAATACATTTTGACGGTCTTTCACTGGGTACATATTTATTACATCTTCTTTTTCAACTGTTCCTTTAATCGTTCTGCCATTCCCATCTTTGTCATGGAATTTGTCTTAAAGTTTATCAGAGATTAGTATTGCCACATCTGCTTTTTCAAATTGCCATTAGCTTGACATTTTCTTCCCAATCTTTGATTTTTAGTGTATTTTTGTCTTAATATTTGAGTTGTGATGTGTTAAAAAGAGAGGCCATGAGTTTTAAAAGACTGACTGATTAATAGTCATAATGTGTAGTTTGACTATTCCCATCTAACTCATCATTTCTGGATGTGTGTGTATACTTTTCATACAGGATTTGGGCTGTTTGTCAAAATTAAATTTACCTTCAAGTGTAATGATTTGCCACTACTGAAAACCTTTATCAATTCATTAAAATCCATTTTTTCAATAGTTCTACATATGTTTTTGAAAAATAGTAAGTGTACAGGTACCCACCACAGATAATGCCTTTGAAGTGACCATTTTGGGTATGTATTAAGTAAGTGGTGTGTGTGTGTATGTGTGTGTCCCACCTCTTCCCCATCCAATGCTCTCAGTTAATTATTTCTGCTTTTGAGACTCAGCCTCTAGACAAGACAAGAAATCACACTTACTGGGTTAATTAAAAAACTATTGCTACAAAATCACAGAAACTTTTATGAATTAAAAATAGTTTCTCAAAATGTCCTCCCAATAGGTCTATATACTTCTGAATATAGGATTTACATCTCTCTAACTCTTCCCCAAAGGAATTCTGCATGCTGCAATTTATACCTTGCCTGCTGAAAGTGAAGTGGGCTTGAAGAACTTGTGATGAAGATCAAAGACTTAAGTATAGGTTGCTTCTCAACATAAAGAAAACAAAAATTCTCACAACTGGACCAAAAGCAACATCATGATAAATGGAGAAATGATTGAAGTTGTCAAAGCCTTCATTTACATGGAAGCACAATCGACACTCATGAAAGTAGCTTACAAGAAATAAAATGATATACTGCATTGGGAAAATCTGCTATAAAAGACCCACTTCATCTGTCTGGGGTCTTAAAGGCTTGAAGGTAAAGAATCGGCCATCTAGCTCAGAAGCAACAAAGCCCACATGGAAGAAGCATACCAGCCTGTGCGATCACGAGGTGTCAAAGGGATCAGGTATAAGGCATCATCAGAACAAACCATAGTGAATGATGGGGAGAGTGCGGAGTGGAGACCCAAAGCCCATTTGTAGGCCATTGGAGATCCCCTTGCAGAGGAGTCTGGGGGAGGAGACAAGCCAGTCAGGGTGCGATGTAGCAATGATGAAAAATACAACTTTCCTCTAGTTCCTAAATGCTTCCTCCTCCCCATCCTCCCCACTATCATGATCCGAATTCCACCTTGCAAGTCTGGCTAGACCACAGGATGTACACTGGTACAAATAGGAATTGGAAACACAGGGAATCCAGGGTGGATGATCCCTTCAGGACCAGTGGTGTGAGTGATGATACTGGGAGGGTAGAGGGAGAGAGGGTTGGAAAGAGGGAACCAATTACAAGGATCTACATGTGACCTCCTCCCTGGGGGACGGACAACAGAAAAGTGGGTGAAGGGAGACATCGGACAGGGCAAGATATGACAAAATAAAAATTTATAAATTATCAAGGGCTTATGAGGGACGGGGAGTGGGGAGGGAGGGGAAAAATGAGGAGCTGATGCCAGGGGTTTCAGTGGAGAGCAAATGTTTTGAGAATGATGAGGGCAATGAATGTACAAATGTGCTTTACACAATTGATGTATGTATGGATTGTGATAAGAGTTGTATGAGCCCGATAAAATGATTTACAAAAAAAAGGAAAACAACTACAACAGAAAAAAAAAAGACCGCTTTATCAATTAAGTTATTCAAGTCCACTTTACTTTCTACAAGCAAGGTTGTGTCATTTGCATATTGCAGATTTTTAATGAATCTCTCTCCAACCCTAAAGCTGTGGGGGGAAGTCAGATCCTTGCTGCCAGACTGCTGTCTCATCCCACCACAGGGGTGGGCCTGCTCCTGCTGCTGGGGACAATGGACAGGCTCCTGTGGGCGGAGTTCGCATCCTACTGATAATAGTCTCTATCAGTTGAGCCAGGGACAGGGCCTCTATCAGTTGGGCCAGGGATAGGCCAAACTGGCTGTCCCTCTTCCTATTGCATGTATGACCCTAGACCACCCTCTCATTACTGTGTAACCTATAGTGCAACCCCTTCCTGTGACGTATGTCTTTACCTGTAATTAGTGGGCTGGCATGCCCCCAAAAGGTATATAGGCGTGAGCCAGCAATATAGAGCGCTCAGACTCAGACCTCTCTAACTCTCTTTACCCCCTCTCCTCTCCAGTCCCCTTTCCCTTGTTCCCTTGACCTCCTTCCCTTCCCCCTCTCTCCACGTGGACCACCAAGCTGGGCTGAGGTGAGCAATGCTACCATGCAATGTGTCTGACTGCATTATTGTAATATCTCTCATGCTCTCGATGACTCTAACATAACACTTACATATCTCAACCTTACAATTGTGCATTACTAAACCCAGAAGTAGTATTACTGAATCAGTGAGTTCTAGTAGCGGGTGGGGCTGGCTCCCCACTCCACCGCGCCACCTTTAATTTAATACTACATAATGCCACTTTTAAAAAAAGTTTTTTATTGTGAATTTGGTGGAAGTTTACAAAGCAAACAAATCTTCCATTCGAGAACTCATACATATTTTGTTTCACACATCATTGATTGCAATCCCCCAAATACAATAATACTTATTGCACTGCCTCCCTGCATTTCCCATTTCCATGTAGCCTTCTTTCCTATACCTTCCTGCCTTCTGAACTTTGTCTGTGTAGGAAAATGCTACCCTTTTGATTTGGTATGGTTGATTGTTGTAAGGAATATGTATTTCCCTGATATTATCCTTATACATTTATTGTTTGGCTGAAATTTCAGCCAAGGGGGTAAGTTTGGCTTGGGTACCTAAGGGGCATAATCTCAGATTCCATTTGCCTCTATCAGACCAGTGAATCTGGTTCTATTAATGATTTGGGTGTTTTGTTTTTTTTCACATTAATCTCCTTCCAAGACCTTCTATTGTGATCCCTTCAGTTGGTAACTGGACACCATCTAGTTTCTTTGGTCTCAGGATCATGGAGAACATTAGTTCTCTGGACTAATTGTTTCCACATATCTTTTATTTTCTTCATTCTTCTTTCTTTACTCATGGCAGGAATAAACCAATAGTTGCCGACATCTTCTTTATATGGTTTAGCTTCACAGATTTAATCAGCATACAGATTGAGTAAGTATGGTTGAAGGATACAACTCTGATGCACATCTTTCCTAATTCCATACTAGAAATTATCCCTTGTTCTGTTAGCACAAATGTCTCCTTATGTATAGGTTCTACATGAACATAATGAAATGTTCTGGAATTCCTATTCTTTGCAGTGTTATCTATAATCTGTTATTAATGACACAGTTGAATGCTTTGCATAGTCAATAAAATACAGTAAACATATTTTTGGTATTTTCTGCTTTCAGCCAACATCCAGCTAACATCAGCAATGGTTATTATCTCTTGTTATATATCTTCTCCTTAATCCAGCTTAAGTCTCTGGCAGCTCCTTGTCAAGGCACTAGTGTTTTTAAATAATCTTTCTACATAATTTTACTTGCATGTAATATTAGTGGTATTGTTCAACAAATTGCTTATGTTGCAGGATCACCTTTCTTTAGAATGGGTAAAAATATGCATTTCTTCTAGTTAGTTGGCTAGGTAGCTGTCCCTCAAATTTCTTGCTACAGATGAGTGAATATTCCCATCATTGCATTTGCTTGATGAAATAGCTCAACTAATGTTTTATCAATTCCTGGACCCTTATTTTCATCAATTCATTCAATACACCTTGGACTACTTCCTCTAGTTCTTGATAGCTTTTGAAATGGTTGAACACCAACCAATTTTTTTTGACACAATGAATATGTATCAATGGATATCTGTTGCTGTTTCCTCTCATTTTAGCTTGTGCCATGCCAGCAAATGAAGATCTCAAAGCTGTACTCCACATGTAGTTAAAATCAATGCTGCTTTGAGAAGGCAGCTCCTTCTCCCTAATTCTATTTTAAGTGCCTGCCTACATGAGAGGTTCATTTTCTGGCACTGTAACAGAAATATTCCAATGTTTACACCGGTCCTCCACCCCCACCCACCCCCACCCCCGAAGTGGATCTCCAGGTACTTTTCCAAGTCTGAGTCTGGAAAATTCTCAGAAACCTGTCTACCATGGGTGATCCTGATGTTGTTTGAAGTGCCAATTTCTGGCACCAAAGCAACAAACAACCAGCATCTGAGCAACAATTTCAGCACCAAAGCCACCATGTATGACAAACTGACAGATGAGCTGAGATGCTGATGAAGCCCAAATTGGCAAATCAGGCAGAGTGCTGCTGGCTCAAAGGGTTGCAGATGGTAAGCTCCAAACTACGTAGCTCAGAAGGCAGGTTGTTGGCTCACATCTCAAACACCAGAAGTCAATGGATGATGAGTCAGTTGCAAAATCAAGAAGAGTGGGAGTTTTGCCAGAACATCTGTATTTGTTGGGTGTAGGTCATACTCCCAAGAAAATACACACTTTTAATTGATTGGCTGCTCACATCCAATCATAAAGTAGAGGATTATTACATGGTACCTGTTCAAATCACTGAAAATTATGGCCTACTCAATCTGAAATGTGGCTTTAAACATCTTAGATACTAACAAGGAAAATGAAGTTTTTAAAAGGTTAAATAACATGGCAAGGTCAGTTAGATTCCAAATGGTGAATTGAAGCATTGTCTATTGTAAGTGTATTCTCTTCTTATTAGATACCACTTCTTAGGAGTATTTGAACTAAGAGTTGTGGATTTAAGGAGAGGACACACTAAAAGACAAGGGGAGTAGTTGAGAATTGTTGAAATGACCAACAAAGAAGGAAAGGCAGGAAATAAAGGAGATTTAAAAACAATAGAACAATGGGGTGGGGGCTGGACTAGGAAGAGTACATTAGAAAACAAGTTAAACTGGGTTCTCCTTAAGAGGAGATTATCAATTTCAAGATTTTTATTACTGAAAGAGTCTGGATAAAAACTAGATGCGGGCTGTGATCATAAGTATGGAAGGGACTGCCGTTTCAGTGGTCAAGGGTAAATTTACTCAATCCTTACTAGTGACTACTATATGACATACATTATTTTATGCATCTGTGCATCTTACACTGTGTAATGAAAAAGAGATAAGTACCCACTGAAAACTTTTTTGTGTACAGAGTTTTCAGACTAGTGTAGAAACATTTAGTAGTAGCTAATTTGAGATCATGTTTTATGGTGGTTGCCTAACCAGCAACTTAAGGCCTTTACTCAGGATTAAAAACAGAATATTTTTGAAAGTATGTAGATCAGAACAGTCAAAATGAAAACAATTAGCAATCATGAAATAATTTGAAATAATTCCATATGCCCTGTAGTGCATTAAATATAGTGCACCCCCATTTCTGATAATTCATGTCCACCTAGCACCTTAGAATGCAACCCAAATTAGAAATAGTGTCTTTGCAGAAGTAATTCATTTAAGATCTGTAGATAAAATTATTCTAGATTTAGGGTGGGTCTTAAATCCAATCCTTTTGAGAGATGGAGAGGAGATAAGAGACATGGGAAGAAGGCCATGTGAGTGCAGAGACAGAGATCAGAGTTAGGCAGCCATGAGCCAATGAATGCCAGAACTACCAGACGCTTGACAAGAGTCACTATGAGTCAGAATCGATTTGATGACAGTGAGTTTGGGTTTTGATTCTGGATATAGCTACAAAGAATGTGGTGGGTCATGTATAAGGGCAGCAATTCAAACTCACCAGCCACACCAAGGGAGTAAGATGAGGTTTTCTGCTCCTGAAAAAATGTATAGCCTTGGAAACCCAAAGGAGAGTTCTGCCCTGTCTTATGTAACTCTATGAGTTAGAATAGACTAGATGGCCATGAGTAAGTGTAATACAGATACAGTCCTCAAAGCAGTCTGATACTAGAATAACACACACATAAAACAAAGGAATGGAATCAAAACTCCATATAAAAACCTATTCATTTATAGGAAACTGATTTTTACAAGGATGCTAAGCGTATTCAATAAGGAAAGAAGAATCTATTTAATAAATAATATTGAGAAAATTGAATTTCCATATGCAGAAAATTCAAACAGTATCCACACTTCATGACATACACAAAAATAAGTTCAAAATGAACTAAAGACCTAAATGTGCAAAGTAAAACCATAGTATTCTGAGAAGAACAAGCTTGTGCAATGCTGTCAAGCTTTTTAATCATGTACCATTTAATATAATATTGTGGTAGTTATATAATCTCATGTCAACTTGTGAAAAGGTGGAGTTTAGCCTCTCAATCAGGTCATAAACAATAATGCCTCTGTGTGGGCATGGCCTTCTCCTGAGGATTCTGGGAACTCCTATATTCTTCCCTGGAGGTGGGACATATGCATACTCTGCTTCATCTTCCTGATGACAAGCCACATGAAGCTACACTATTACATCCAGAACCCTGTAATTAGAGGAGCTACGTGGAGACCCATGCCAGTGCTGAGATGCTTCCATCACCACTGGATCCACAAGACTTTCTATCCACTAGCCTGTAATCTTCCTGCATGTGGCATCATTGCATGGTTGTGTAAGCCTAAAGAGGAATTTATGGACTAGTATTGACATATGGGCTAATATCAGACTTATGAACTTGATATGAACTGGGCTGGGATGTTATCTTAGTGTACAATTGCTCTTTGATAAAAAGTTCTCTCTTACATCCATGAAGGCCTCTGGATTTGTTTCTCTAGTTTACCCAGACTAACACAGATATATATGTGTGTGTATGTATATATATATACATATATTATATATATATGTATTTTCAACAGCAAAAAATAAAATAAATTTTAAATGAACCCTAAAAAAAATGTAATTTGTTCTTTAAGGTAAAAAGACAAGCTAAAAAAAAAAAAAAAAAGACAAGCTACTGCCTGGAAGAATACCTTTGGAAAAAATTCAATAAGCAAAAAATATATAAAACTTCCACACAATAAAAAGATAAATAGTCCAATTACAAAATAGTCAAAGGGCTTGAATAGATATTTCACAAAGAGAACAGTCCAAAAAGCCACCAAACATGTAAGATACTTGGCATCTTTAGACATGTTAAAAATCACAATGAGGTATCATTCCACTCATAACAGGAATGTCTAAAAGGAGTCCTGGTAGCCCTGTGGGTTAGGTGTTTGGCTGATAGATGCAAGATCAAGCAAGGGCTTAAAGCCCCCAGCCACTCCCACAGGAGAAATATAATTCTGTCTGCTACTGAAACGTTTAGTTTTAGAAACTCAATATAGGGTTGCTATGAGTGGAAAATAACATAATGGCACTAGATTTTTAAGATGGGTAAGATTAAAACAGAAAATAATTGTGTCAGTCTGGGTAGACTAGAGAAACAAATTCATAGATACACATTTGTGTATAAGAAAGAGCTTTATATCAAAGAGTAGTTGTATATTAAGAAAGCATCCCAGCCCAGTCCAGTTAAAGTCCTGAAGTCCGATATTAGCCCATGTATCCATTACCAGTCTACAAGATCTTCTTCAGACTCACAAAATACATGCAAGACTCCAAGTGCAGGAAGATCACAGGTAATGGGTGATAAGTCTTGTGGATCCAGTGGCAGTAAATGCATATTAGCGCTGGTGTGGGTCTCCATGTGGCTACTCCAGCTACAAGGTTCTGGCTGCCGTCAGCATAGCTCCATGTGGTTTGTCAGCAGGAAGAAAAGGCAGATAACTAGCCAAAGCAGCTGCACACTGGTCCAATCACCAGAGAGCAACAGAGAGAGGGGAGGGCCTTGATGAGCCATTTATCTCTTGCCCCTACAATCAAACTGCGACCTGATTGTCCCTATTAGCCAGGTTGGCACAATAAATTTACCTATCCACCTATCCAATAAATATACAGTCCACCCCTTGCCAACTTGGCACCTATACACAATTCTTTAGCCATATATAATTAAATCACACCTATACCTAACATCATACATCTATCAAACATAAATGAAAACACACTGAACTAATTGTATCTGGTACATCATACATGATCAAAGGAAAGATAATCAATAAGCAGATATAAAGAACTGACAATCACAAACCTTGCTTTTGCAATTGATCATGTGGTTATAACTGATAGGTAGAACTACCTCTTCTACTACCTTTTCGGTATTACGTTTGCCCTTGGCCAGCACCTCAGGTGGCCATGGTTATTTGGGTGGTGGGGTGACCCAGACCTTCATTCCTGAGGAGTCTGGGTCATTATATGTCCTGTCAGGATTGGGTTGCTGTAATTTACCATTTATTTTAATCACAGTACATGGTAGTATTAAGAGACGGCCTGTGGGATCTCCTGGATTCCAGATATAGTCTTCTTTACCACCATTATGTAGCACCAATCAAATTTCCCCTTGGTAATCAGAATCAATCACACCACTCAGTGACACCCTTTCTATCCTGTTGATCCAAAAGCATGAGGATCCCAAAGTGGCCAGGGTGCATTTTCAGTAGCCAGTTCGTGGAGTCAGTGTTGTCTTTCCAGGTGAGAGAACTCTTTCCTTCAGGACTAGGACCTCCAGACCGCAAGCACATAGGGTTGCTGGGACAGGAAGCAAAAATGCTGCAAGTGAATCATTAGGAGTAGTAGAGAGTGGTGCCACTCCAATAAAAAATGCTAGTGAGGATCTGGGGAAATTAGAACATTTATCCATTACTGACAGTAAGCAAAGTAGAAAACAAGCTAGTGGTTCCTCAAAAATGCATTAAAATGACCCCTTCTTTCAAAGTATGTGCTACAGAGGACAACATTAAATCCAGTGGTTGGAGAGAGGGGCCAGCCTGCCACACCCACCAGAAGCAAATCAAGAAGGAAAAAGAGAGAGTGAGGGTCTAGACTCCATATTGGCACACCAAGCCCTGAGGATGACGTCCCTACACAGAGCTGCTAATGCAGGACTGCATGGCTGACAACAGCTAAAGAAATAATGTCCCCGAGGTGGAGCATACTGCAACAGAGGGTAATACTGGGGACACAGGGTAGGGAGTGAGTCCAGTCTGAACCCCCCACAGTGGGGTGAACCAAGAAGGGAATTGCATTAGTCTTGGTTGACTAGAGAAACAAATCCAGAGACACTCTTATATGTATAAGAAAGAGCTCGATATACAAGAATAATTGAATATTGAGAAAACAGCCCAGCCCAGCCCAGATCAAGTCCATAAGTCCGATGTTAGCCTATATGTCCAATAACAATTTATACATTCCTCTTCAGACTCATGCAACACACTCAATGATGCCAAATACAGGAAGATCAGAGGCCAGTGGGTGGAAAGTCTTGTGCATCCCGTGGTGGTGTAAGCATCTCAGCACTAGAAGGGGTCTCCACGTGGCTTCTCCAGCTCCAAGGCTCTGGCTGCCTGTCTCTTTGTGACTTGTCAACAAGAATGTCTCATAGGGACTGAGCCTTGTCAGTAGAGTTTCCAAGGGAGTTAGTGTCCCGCCTCCAATAAGTTATTTATTTCCTTAGCATCTCCAAATGAGGTCATCAAGCTGCTATGTGATTGATAGGCTAAACTCCACCCCTTAACTTGTTAGGCTCAAATTGACAACAGGTTATGTAACTACCACAGACCACCCCTTATCAATTTGACACTTTCATACAACTCTTTAGCCATATATAAGTTTCAAACAATAAAATCATATCTGTACCTAACAGAATAAAACTAAAATGCATGCAATTCAGTATGTGCCATCCTTATTTAAACATAATCTTCTATAAATGAACAAAACAAAAATATCCTATGCCTAACAATTGAATTTAAGTAACACCTACACCTTAATCCTATAATCCTATGAATATATTCCCCCACCTATGAAAGTTTGTAAGCCAGCCACTTCATGCCATTATCCGCCCAATTTTGGGTATCCAATTTCTATTCTGCTTACTTACATCAACCCAGCCCTCTAAGGAGACAATCACATTCTTTGGCGTGAAGAATTTTCATTCCAGTTGGAACCTTGTGATGTCTGCATCTATAAACAAAGTCAAATCAGGATAGGGCATTCATAAATTCAGCTACAATATGCACCCGTTCACAGGTTCAAATATCTTCTCTTCATCTGGTTAATTCAACGTGGGCTGCCTCATCAGGGTGCCCATAGGTAGCTTTGTCTTTAGACAATGTCCCTATCACAAATTCTCAACAACCCTAACCCCCTTGTGCTAGGTCATGAGCATCTTCTCTAGTTCCTGTAAACCAGGTCCACGGGTGTCAGTGGCAAGACTCAACCCATCTCTCTATTGCTGCTTTTCTCCCATTTCCACTAAACAAGTGGATCCAGGTGGTCACCGACCAAGCATTTCAAGTTGCCAGAGACTCCCTTTAACATTCAGTCCTAAAGAGGAGTTTTCTTTGGTTCCAGATTTTTTCCAGATTCTGACAAAAACCACTAGTTTAAGATTCAAAAAGCCAAAGATTTCCTCTTTCTTTAATCTGTTAACAGCCCCCAGGCAAGTCTCTTGGAATGCAAATGTCCTGAGTACTCTAAAGCACTGGGTGGGGCTTATCTTTTCAGAGCCTTCTTTGGAGGTTTTCCTAAAGCCATTTAAAGATCAAATTTTAATGGCTCAAGGCAAATAGGCTTAAAAGCTCTCTATTTTCATACTTCCCAATAATCATTTCTATAAATCCTTACATCAACAATAAGCAGAAGAAATCAGGATAAACATAATTGAATCAAATACTAAACTCAATTCTTAAAACAGTCAAGTTCAATCCTTGTTTCGCTTATCTTAATCCTTAAAATATTCCATTGATACAAAATATGGGATTAGGCTTCTGACAGGATCAAGCCGGAGCCTGGATTTCTGTCCGCCATTTTGACCTTCTATCAGCCATTTCCGCTTAGTTGCATCTCTGAGAAATTCAAACAACAATTTTGCCCCCTGAGCTCAAAATATACATTAATCAAATTTATTTTTACTATTTTAAACAGGGATAACCAAAAACAACAACCAGAGAAAATAATCCAAACTTTAACTTCACATATTCTTTTGAGAAAAAAGCCAGTAAACGGCACGGCCCTATCTGACCTCTGGCT